>NC_080671.1:441040946-441398630 GCF_030247195.1 Topomyia yanbarensis
AATCTGCCCCAGTGGCTGCAGCAGATTGCAGCTGCCTGTCCATTCCTGTTCCCATTCGAAACACGCCATCTGCTATTCTACGCAGTCTCGTTCGATCGTGATCGGGCGTTACAGCGTCTTCTCGATACCACACCGGATCTGAATTCGGCAGACACCAGCGAGCGGGTCACGCCCCGTTTAGATCGGCGCAAACGTGCCATATCGCGTGAGGATATTCTCAAACAGGCAGAATCGATCTTCCAGGTTTGTGTTTGTTCAGCCAAACGATCCAGGTGTTGATAGCACACGGAAGCACTAAGGTGTGATATTTGTTTTTTACAGGACTTTGGCCATTCGAAGGCTCTACTGGAAATTCAGTACGAGAACGAAGTCGGTACCGGTCTTGGTCCTACGCTGGAGTTTTACGCTCTGGTCTCAACGGAGCTACAACGCTGTGATCTAGGATTATGGAATGACAGTGACAGCTACAAGAACAACAACCAGCAATCGAGCTCGATTGCGGATAATATTGTCAAGTCGTCACTGAATCAGATCGACGATGATACGACCACGACCAACACTACGACTGCCACGTTTAACAGTAGCGCAACTACGACTACGAATCGATCGTCGCTATCGCCGACGGGAACGCACAATCAGCAGGATAGTGATCACAATGTCAGTGATAGCAGTTTCGTGATTAGCAACGACAACTCATTGAACATGCTGATTGAGCAATCGGACAATCTGTTGATCAACAATCCCCAGCAAGCTGAGCTGGAGAACAATCAGACGCCACCTCCACCGAACCATCAGCACATGTCACTGCTATCGCCCACATCCGCTGGTAGCAGTGCGAGCCTGTCCTATGTCAATGCACCCCACGGGTTGTTCCCGATTCCGCTTAGCAAAACGGCGAAAACTTCGCAGATCTCACGCTTAAAGTACAAGTTCAAATTTTTAGGCAAATTTATGGCTAAAGCTGTGATGGATAGCAGAATGGTAAGTGAAATTCTTAACTTTAAATCGTTCTAAGCTCAGGTATACTAAAATTCTCCTATATTCAACAGCTTGATTTACCGTACTCGATACCATTTTACCGGTGGTTGTTGGCAGAGGAGAACTCACTTGGTCTACCCGATCTCGGCCAGGTTGCACCTGAAGTACAGGGAACTTTGCTACGTCTGAATGAGATTGTGAAACTGCGCGACCAGGTTCAAAGTGATCCCACCCTGGATGCCATGGAGAAGACTGAAAAGGTGAGTACGGGACTTTCTATCACCAGAACATAATAATAAATCTCCTTCGTTTACATTCAGATTGAAGCCCTCGACCTGGACGGTTGCCCGATTGCTGACCTCGGCCTGGACTTTGTTTTACCGGGCCATCCCAACATTGAACTGCGTCGTGGTGGTCGAGATATGCCTGTCACTATTCACAATCTACATCAGTATATTTCGTTGGTATCGCACTGGTTCCTGCTGGAGGGCGTTTCGCGGCAATTTGAAGCTCTGAGAGAAGGTTCGTAAACGTGATTTGGTGTTTTCGTCGAAAATTATTAACCATCCTTTTCAACAACAGGATTCGATTCGGTCTTCCCGGTTAATCGGCTACGCATGTTCTACCCGGAGGAACTGGAAAGTGTATTCTGTGGTTCCGGATTGAACGCAGCAACTCACAACCGTTGGGATGTCCGTATGCTGGTCGAATGCTGCCGGACGGATCACGGGTTCACGCAAGACTCGCAAGCCATTCAGTTCTTCTACGACATTCTTAGCACCTACAATAGAGAGGAGCAGCGCTTGTTCCTACAGTTTGTCACTGGTAGTCCACGGCTGCCGACGGGTGGCTTCAAAGCCCTTACCCCAGCGTTGACTATCGTACGCAAAAAGATGGACGGTAATCAGAACCCAGATGACTATCTGCCGTCGGTTATGACCTGTGTAAACTATCTCAAACTGCCGGAATACTCTAGTCGGGAGGCAATGAGGCAGAAGTTGAAAGTGGCGGCTAGCGAGGGTAGCATGAGTTTCCATCTATCCTAGACGCTTCGGTGTGTAGAGTATACAATCACGGATACCACAGAAGAAGAGAAAGAGGAAAAAACGATGGACAGAATGGATTTAATGCTAGTCGCAATGCGTGTTTTTCGCTTTCATTAGTTTTGTTTTTCGAATGAGTTGAATAATGAATATGGTGGTTCGAGTTAGGGTCATCGAGGTTAGCACTTACACAAACAGAAATGCGCAATACCGTTCGTTTTAACCAAATAAAACTAGTGAAGTGAATTCATACTGAACGAGAAAGTGTATATATAGGAAAGAGAGGTTATGTTATTTTTGAAGTCTGACTGTTCTTTATTTTTGAAAAGGATTCCTTCAATGGAAAACCTTTCGGTTGTTCACGGTTTATGCATAACTATTGCAAATGTGAAATTTAGAGCAAATAAACCTGGCGGGTGATGTTTATGAAGAGGAAAATGATAATAAAACGCCATGTCCCACCGGTAGAGCAGAAATTCTTAACTTTATTAGGACATTTTTCCTTGACTCGATCATTATCATCAGGCTGTTTATTTTTTGTTTGTTTATTTTTAAACTGTAATGAATACTTTCTTTTTTAGTTCTAATTTCATTTTTTTTCGCTAAGGGATAGTGTGGCAATAAGTCTAGCCGCACGACAGTGAGAGATAGCAAAGAAACGCCACAGTGCAATGTATAAAACTAATAAAGAAATACTTATGGTACGCCCCATATTTCCCCTCTCCAGTAGCTACATCAAACATACTACGCAGGACGGCGAAAGGAAAAGTAACCTATAATCACATACAAACAGAAACAAGTGACAAGTTTAACAAATGACGTAACTCAAACTTTTCAGTGTACGTTCTAGCTTACCTTCTAGCTACAATATTTGTTTGTTTGGAAAAAAAATATCAACTAGCTATAACTAATCTGGTGATGTGACAGCGGTGATCCTTTTTTTCGACATTCTTACAAATTATAGTGGAGTTATTAAACAATCCAGTTTATAACGGGACATCCTATAAGAACTACAAAAATTATCAGACATGCTTTCGGACTCGGTAACGCAGTCGCAAAATCAGTCGACAGATGACGATGACTATTATGGTCCCGACTCGATTGTACATTATTCGTTCTGGACATACCACGAACCAATACAAAACAAGCAAAGCAAAGTAATACAAAAAAAACAATATTTAATAGAAATGTATGGTAAATAACAAAGGTTTATAACCATTTATTGTAACAAAACAAACGACAAACAAAAACGGTTGGTAGGCATTACAACTAGCGTGCGTGAGTGCTTTCGTTCGCAAGATAGGAGTGTGGAGAAAAATAATAACCTTTTTTTTTTGAGATGTGAGGCACATAAATCTTATAGTTTCAAAACTTGTGTGTGAGCAACAGGTTTGCATGATAAGTGTGTTAGTAGTGATTGTGGTCAGAAGTGTTACGAGTACAATATTGATAACGATAATGATAATAACAATAATCAGTATGAATTAATTGAATATCTGAAGCTTGCTGCTTTTTTTGTAATGGAAAGAAAAGTTCCTATATAAATGATTCATCTCTTTCCCCCAGAGTGCATCAGCTTCCGTCAACGGAACAGAGCATCAACGTCTGCATGTAACACAATTTATAAGGTTTTTTTTTGCCGACGAGTCCATTACAGCTACCGCGAATCTCACTCCTTTTTTAGGACAGTACACCGACCGAATTTACACCGATAAGTGCTGCGCTGTGTCTTTGACTTCTTTTAGGTTTTGTCCGCTGATTATTTTAACGAAATCGTCCGCGTATTGTACTGTAACCACATTATCCTCGTCCTGGTCGGTTTTGTGTAACTCCGTCGTATAAATATTAAAAAGCGTAGGCGATAATACGTCACCCTGCGGTAACCCTCGCGAGATTATGGTTGATACCAATCCCTGTTCTGTCCGCATTACTAGCTGTCGATTTTTGAGGAAATTCTCGGTCCATACTCTGATGTCCTCTGCAAATTTCATTCTGGTCAAAGTTACAATAAGAATGTCTATGTCAACAGCATTGAAGGCGTTAGAAAAGTCGAAGAAAACTGCTACGCTGATCATGTTGTTTCTTTTTGCTGCCATTAGGTGATTTGTAACGAACTCCAGACTGTCCTCTGTGGATTTTCCTTGTCTGAATCCGAACGACAATGCCGGTTGGAGCTGTTCGTTCTTTTCGTGTTGTTGTATTCGATGTAGTACTGCTGTGTTTGCTGATTTAACAACCGTCGGCAGGCATGCTATCGGTCTGTATGATGATACTACTGTTGTTTCCCGACCAGGCTTTGCAATTGGTTTTATTTTAATCTCCTTGAATCGTTCCGGCAAGTTTCCAGCGGTGTAGTATGTATTAATTTCATGAACAATTTTTTTCTTAGTCCCTGTGTTCAGGTTCCTCAGGATCTCATAAGTAAGCTGGTCTGTTCCTGGAGCTGACCTGGCTTTCTTTTTTTGAATGATGCGATTCCATTGTTCTAGGTTGAGTAATTCCTTTGCGGGTGAGGTACTTGGTATTTTTTTTACAATGGAGAAGACCTTTATGTCCTAGCCCAGTACGCGTGCTATTGGTAGGGTCCAATCTACCGCACGGGGTGCACTGGGGGCGTGTCGGACTCGAATGGTGACCAGCCATTAATACCGACTAAACTCCATTGGGCTCCGCCATCATTCCTCCCAGGAACTACCTCTCGGTATTACTTCTGGGGGGATGGCTGTACTAAATGTACTCATTCACTCTCACTCACGCGTTCATACATCCTGTATGAGGCTTACTTGGGTGCTCTTTCAATCGCACTTTGATTCACTCTCAAACACTCCCACATGAGGCTCACTTTTGTGCTCACCTTTTACGTTCCATGCGAGGCTGACTTGTGTGCTCACCTTTTTCATTCCTTGCTAGGCTGACTTTTATGCTAGCCTCTACCAACCTGTGAGGCTGACTTTTATGCTCACCCTTAACATGCAGTGTGAGACTGACTTGGATGCTCACCCTTTCACTCCTCTGCCACGCCATGAGGCATCGATAGCTTAGTTCCAACATACTACGCTACGACCCTCCCGTCTTGGCATGAGGCAGTCCTCTTATACGCCCAAGGGTGGGAAAAAATCAATACTGAGGCTCGTTTTCCGATTTCGATCGGCTCCAAGAGCAGATATAATCGACTGATTCCTTCAACCCTAAAGTGAGGCTCACTTACTGATGGACTTCCCGCCCATCACTGAACGATAGAAAATAACGATCATAGAGGGATAGAATTAATACATCGCACACGCATCGCTTGTCGTGCCATCAGTAGATGAGTTGTAAATGTATGGCTCAGTGATAGAAAGATGAGCGATGTTATAAGATACTATTTTTGAGCATCTGATGTAGATATGATTCTCATAATGATGGAGTTTTATTATAGAATGAGATGTATGTACAATGGATGACGAAAAGAGAAGGGAAATAGATGTTTACCGCCATTTTCAAATTCAAGATGGCGACTTCCAGTTACGCAAAATCGCCAACAATCCTATTAATATGAATATTTTTGGAATGGGGTTGATGAGTACACGACGGAAATCGATGTTTGGTGTCGTTTTGAAATTCAAGATGGCGACTTCCGGTTACGCAAAATCCTCTATAATCCCATCAATATGGGTATTTTTGGAATGCGGTTGATGAGTACACGACGGAAATCGATGTTTGGTGTCGTTTTGAAATTCAAGATGGCGACTTCCGGTTACGCTAAATCCTTTATAATCCCATCAATATGGGTATTTTTGGAATGCGGTTGATGAGTAGACGACGGAAATCGAAGTTTGGTGTCGTTTTGAAATTGAAGATGGCGACTTCCGGTTACGTAAAATCCTCTATAATCCCATCAATATGGGTATTTTTGGAATGGGGTTGATGAGTACACGACGGAAATCGATGTTTGGTGTCGTTTTGAAATTCAAGATGGCGACTTCCGGTTACGCTAAATCCTCTATAATCCCATCAATATGGGTATTTTTGGAATGGGGTTGATGAGTACACGACGGAAATCGATGTTTGGTGTCGTTTTGAAATTCAAGATGGCGACTTCCGGTTACGCTAAATCTTCTATAATCCCATCAATATGGGTATTTTTGGAATGGGGTTAATGAGTACACGACGGAAATCGAAGTTTGGTGTCGTTTTGAAATTGAAGATGGCGACTTCCGGTTACGTAAAATCCTCTATAATCCCATCAATATGGGTATTTTTGGAATGGGGTTGATGAGTACACGACGGAAATCGATGTTTGGTGTCGTTTTGAAATTTAAGATGGCGACTTCCGGTTACGTAAAATCGTCAACAACCCCTTCAATATGGGTATTTTCGGAATGCGGTTGAGGAGTACACGACGGAAATCGATGTTTGGTGTCGTTTTGAAATTCAAGATGGCGACTTCCGATTACGCAAAATCCTCTATAATCCCATCAATATGGGTATTTTTGGAATGGGGCTGGTGAGTACACGACGGAAATCGATGTTTGGTGTCGTTTAGAAATTCAAGATGGCGACTTCTGGTTAAGAAAAATGGTCTACAACTCTAAAACAATTTCTTTTGCATAAAAAACTTAAGAATAGAGTAATAAGAAATAATTATGAGACAAGGAACTAAAAGGAAATAAATAAAGAATATGATTTAAGCAAAACCGCAATCTTGAATTTCAAAATGGCGCCAGACAGCGATTTCTGTCGTACACTCATTGACTCCATTCCAAAAATGTTGAGCATTAAGAGTCACTACAGCGAATATTTGTTTTATCAGCCGCTGTGTTTATTTTAGACCGACGAAATGGGGACACAGTTAAACTTCGATATACATCTCGGTTTAAAAATTGTACGTTATATCGAAGCATGCAAAATTCTCACAGAATTGTTATCTATGGTACTTTATTTTGTAGAATTTTGATAACGAGTAACTAATTTTGAAAATCTTACCCACCTAGCAGTGTGAAACAGCTTTTCTCTTAAGAATATTATAGTGGTTCCATGAAAAAGATGTCACAATTACATTTCTTACTTACAATATTTTTTTTTATTTTGATTATAGAGATTTTAACCTTAAGGTCATTCGCTTCTTCGGGTTTGAAAATTCTCATATTAGAAATTTCTAACCCTATGTGCGGAGTCGAGAATCGAACCCAGGTGCGCTGCTTACAAGAGAATCGATTTACCAACTACGCTACGCCCACCCCCAGTTATAAGTTAATCTTTATTGAAAATTTTCTTATTTTGACTCATTTCCTAATAATTAAATCATTAGTCATTATTATTATGTCTGAGTTTGTAAAGTGTTTCTTAATATTCCCACCGCTTGCACCTCATCAAGTAAAAGCAATACATGAACTTATATCATTAGAATAAACTATAAAGATCCACTTGTATCCACGATTCAAGAAATTTTGAAAATATATTTCAGTCCGCTAACCGGTTTCTTAAATACCCCAAACCGGTCGTAAAACGTACACAGTAACTAAAATTATGATCTCTCACGCTTATTAATTTGATGTGGCACATAATAGGATTCGAAAACACTTTTCGATTCTAGTAACCAGATTCAGGAGTTTCAAAAACCAGCAGTAAAATTTTGATAAAAATCGCTGGATTCCTAGGGTACGTCATTTCATGCGTCACATCATGGCAAAATCAATGCAAAACAGACAAAACAATCATGAGTCCAGCGAACTGAATTCAGGAATATCCGAAATCGGAGTTAAATGTGTCCGCATTACTTTCAATATGATTCGTAGATCATGTGGTTGAAGTAATTTGATGACCCAAATGTTGAGAATGATAAAAAGATTCTGTAGTCCGAAAAACCGAATTCGGGAGATTCAGGAAGCGATTGTATCTGATATTATTCATTTGAGTTTTCAGTTAGAACTTACTGATCTTGTATTATTTATTGAGATACGTGGTTGGTTTTAATAAATTACGATCATACGCAAATGAAATTGGAAAAAATCGCTCTTTTAGCTTTCACTGAAGTAACCAATTGCGAACATGCTCATTAGAAGCCAAATTAATACGTTTTAAGATTGTGTGTAACATATTGAATTCTTAAAATATGGAATACATGCGTAATTGATGAGAAATTGGGACCTGAAAAATAAATTATAAAATAAGTACGTTATATCGAGTGACGCTATATCGAGGGTAACATACCCCGATATCGAAAATTACCTGTATTGGACAAATTGGGACACATTTTTTCTATCCTTTTCATTAACCATATAACCGATTCTGATTATTTGGTATACATTTCTCTAAAGGGGGTATTCCAGTGCAAAATTTAAAAAAATGATCTTTTTATTTTTGCATATTTTGCATCTTTAAAACAAGAAAAGAAAGATTCAGAAAAAGGTTTACTTGAATTTAATCTAGTTAGGCTCTTAGAGCTCATAATTTTTTCTATACAGTGTTGGGTAAAACATGTGCAAACATGTACTTTAATGTCATAACTATAATTATAATTAATATTATAACTATTTGTAGTTTTTAAGGAATTGTATGTGTTATTAGCGTCATGATGGCAGAATAACATTTGTTTAAAACTTTTTGTTGTGAAACATAATCTTTTCCGTATGTTTTTGTACTATTTCACAAAAAAACCCAAACGGAAAGGAACAGTTACACTTGTTTTGTCCAAAGAAAAAATGCACTTCGCATAATTTTTTTCAGTGTGCCGTCGTTAACGAATTTTTTGCCCATATAACGATATGGAATCAAATTAGAACTCTGAAGCACCAATTGTGCAGCTTTACTTTGCTTCGGTTCGGTTCAAGAACGATTAAGTTAACTGACGCGATCTAATAAAGTTCGGTATTTGTTACACATGTTTCACCCAACACTGTATAAGGCTGACAATCGGGTCAGAACGCTGATAAAACCGGAGGTAGACAAAATTTGGGGCTGATAAAATCGGGCCTTCACTGCATCTTGAATTTCAAAATAAATCCGAATCTTAGGTTGCAAAACCGGAAGTCGCAATTTTGAATTTCAAAACGACACAAAACATCGATTTCCGTCGTGTTCTCATCAACCGCATTCCAAAAATACCCATGTTGATGGGGTTGTTGACGATTTCACGTAACCGGATGTCGCCATCTTGAATTTCAAAACGACACCAAACATCGATTTCCGTCGTGTACTCATCAACCGCATTCCAAAAATACCAATATTGATGAAGTTATAGAGGATTTTGCGTAACCGGAGGTCGCCATCTTGAATTTCAAAACGACACCAAACATCGATATCCGTCATGTACTCATCAACCCCATTCCAAAAATACCCATATTGATGGGGTTGTTGACGATTTTACGTAACCGGAAGTCGCCATCTTGAATTTCAAAACGACACTAACCATTGATTTCCGTCGTGTACTCATCAACCCCATTCCAAAAATACCCATATTGATGGGGTTGTTGACGATTTTACGCAACCGGAAATCGCCATCTTGAATCTCAAAACGACACCAAACATCGATTTCCGTCGTGTACTCATCAACCCCATTTCAAAAATACCCATATTGATGGGGTTGTTGACGATTTTACGTAACCGGAAGTCACCATCTTGAATTTCAAAATGGCCACTAATCATCGATTTCCGTCGTGTACTCATCAACCGCATTCCTAAAATACCCATATTGATGGGGTTGTTGACGATTTTACGCAACCGGAAGTCGCCATCTTGAATTTCAAAACGACACCAAACATCGATTTCCGTCGTGTACTCATCAACCCCATTCCAAAAATACCCATATTGATGGGGTTGTTGACGATTTTACGTAACCGGAAGTCGCCATCTTGAATTTCAAAATGGCCACTAAACATCGATTTCCGTCGTGTACTCATCAACCGCATTCCTAAAATACCCATATTGATGGGGTTGTTGACGATTTTACGCAACCGGAAGTCGCCATCTTGAATTTCAAAACGACACCAAACATCGATTTCCGTCGTGTACTCATCAACCCCATTCCAAAAATACCCATATTGATGGGGCTGTTGACGATTTTACGTAACCGGAAGTCGCCATCTTGAATTTCAAAACGACACAAAACATCGATTTCCGTCGTGTACTCATCAACCCCATTCCAAAAATACCCATATTGATGGGATTATAGAGGATTTAGCGTAACCGGAAGTCGCCATCTTGAATTTCAAAACGACACCAAACATCGATTTCCGTCGTGTACTCATCAACCGCATTCCAAAAATACCCATATTGATGGGATTATAGAGGATTTTGCGTAACCGGAAGTCGCCATCTTGAATTTCAAAACGACACCAAACTTCGATTTCCGTCGTGTACTCATCAACCCCATTCCAAAAATATTCATATTAATAGGATTGTTGGCGATTTTGCGTAACTGGAAGTCGCCATCTTGAATTTGAAAATGGCGGTAAACATCTATTTCCCTTCTCTTTTCGTCATCCATTGTACATACATCTCATTCTATAATAAAACTCCATCATTATGAGAATCATATCTACATCAGATGCTCAAAAATAGTATCTTATAACATCGCTCATCTTTCTATCACTGAGCCATACATTTACAACTCATCTACTGATGGCACGACAAGCGATGCGTGTGCGATGTATTAATTCTATCCCTCTATGATCGTTATTTTCTATCGTTCAGTGATGGGCGGGAAGTCCATCAGTAAGTGAGCCTCATTTTTAGCGATGAGGAAAAAAACCGATTATTGCCACCCTTGTATACGCCTATACACTCACTCTTCTGTCTTGCTTCGGGGTGGCTGGGTTTACCCCTTACGCGGTTGCCATTCGCTGCGCCAACCTGCCTCGGCATGAACAGACCATTCATTCTCTTTTTTGCGCTTGGCCTTTTTCGCTCCAGCTAACCCATCACTAGTTAGCCGTGCCCGTCGTCTGTTGCTCGGTTCGCCAGATTCCCTGTAGCCTACTGGCAATCTGGATGGTTGCAGCCGAGACTGCGTTCCACTTCTCCACCGATTGACACATCCGCTGAATAAGGGTATCAGGGGTTGTGTCCCAGCCACAGACGTCAAGCATTGCTCTTCTTTCGACGTCGAACCGATGACATACGAACAGTATGTGTTCGGCAGTTTCATCTACACCTGGGCAGTCCGGGCAGACTGGGACCTCCGCGTGCCCAAACCTGTGGCGGTACTGACGGAAACAGCCATGGCCTGACAGGAATTGTGTCAGGTGGAAGTGAACTTCCCCATGGGGTCTTCCCACCCAGCTCGATATGCTAGGTATCAGCCGGTGGGTCCACCTACCTTTCGAGGAGTTGTCCCACTCACGCTGCCATCTGGCGACCGAGGTCACCCTGGTGCGCTCGCGGGCTCCCCTATTTCCACGTAGCTCAAAGCACTCCTCATCTTCCCGAATGACCAGCCCGACTGGCATCATGCTCGCTATCACGCAGGATGCATCGTGTGATACCGTGCGGTAGGCAGATATCACTCTGAGGCACATCACGCGGTAGGTGCTCTCCAGTTTCTGTAGGTAACTGGTTACCCTCAGTGCTCTTGACCATGACGGGCCGCCGTACCTGAGGATAGATACGGCAACGCCTGCCAGTAACCTACGTCTACTGGCGCACACCTTTGAGCTGTTGGACATCATTCTCGATAGTGTCGCAACAGCAGTCGACGCTCTCTTGCACGTTGTAAGTAGGGGTTTGCCCACTACTCGGGTTCTTAATTGCCCGGCGGACCCTTCCTTTCAGGGCGGCCTAGGTGCTTCTACCGGAATTTCGGATTTTCGTAACACTACAAACTAATAGAACACAAATAAATAAATTTAATTTTACCGTGTTTATTTCCACCAACTCTCCCTTCACTGCTGGTCGATTGTAGATACACTGCTGCTGGCGATGGCGGGAAGGCGGAGGTTTTTTCCCGACCGGCCGGGACAGCAACGGCCGAGTTCTCCTTGTTTACGTTGGCTGCTCCGGCAGCGGTCCTTAACAATTAGCTAGGGAGGTGAGCTTTGCTCCTTTGTCGGAACCTCCCTAGCGACGGTGGTGACGAATCACCGGATTCTTTGCTCCCCGCAAAGAATCCCGGAAGACACCGCAGTGTTCTTCCCAGGGGGAGCCGTTGTCCACCCTGCTTCGCCCTTCTTGGCTATTAGCTGGGAAGGAGAGCAAGGCTCGTTCGGCTTATCCTTCCCAGCGAGGGCGGATTGGTGCGTCTGGATCCTTTGCGGTTAGCCGGGGAAGCGAAAGCTCCTTGGTAATTAGCTTCCCCCGACGGCGATCCAGCACCACACTTACTACTGTGCCCGAACCACGAGCCGGCACTTTTCGACGGGTTTTTTTATCTGTCGCACGCGCGCACTTCACCTCACTGGTTAAACGTGGCGGGAAACTGTCCCGAAAAAACTTGTTCACGGACGTCTGTTTAACTTCGTGGTTCGTCACTTTCTAACTCGATGGCCGCCTTCCGCACTCCACTATCACCAACACCAAAAAAACGCACATCCCGCATAGCTGTCATCGCTATGGTACAGCATAGTCCGCACACTTTTCGCAGCGAGAGGAGAGCGGTTACCTGACTAAACCCTATGTTATTAATATACAAATATTTAACAAAAATTACTACACCTATCTGATCTAACAAAATCGTTCACAAACAAAAATATAAACAAAATTTAACGTAAAAAGCGAACGATCATATGGAACAGTGGTGAGCATAATTTTACGTAAACAATACACTCTACGGAGTGTATACGTAAAAAAAGGTATATTTCCACCCAGTGCTAAATTGTTACCCTGACGGGTTACAACGTATAGTCGACATGGCTGCCGATGGTCAGCTTGTCGTCTATAATGACTCCGTGAGACTTCAGACTTCGCTGTGAAGTGATCGCCACTTCTCCCACATGGATAACTGCATGTTGTGCCGACTTGCGGTTGTTGACGATAACTACCTCCGTCTTATGATGAGCGAGCTCCAGGCCTCTCGCGCTCATCCATTCCTCCACCGTGCTAATCGCGTGTTCTGCGGTTAGTTCTACCTCAGGAATTGACTCCCCGTAGACCTCCAAGGTTACGTCGTCGGCCAAGCCGACGATCTTGACCCCAGGAGGGAACTTCAATCTCAGAACCCCGTCATACATGAGGTTCCATAGCACCGGGCCTAGGATCGAGCCCTGCGGGACTCCGGCGGTAATCGGAACCCTTTTCTGACCGGCATCGGTCTCGTATAGCAGTACGCGGTTCAGGAAGTAACTTTCCAGGATCCGGTACAGACCCACCGGTAGGCTAAGCCGGTGTAACGAGAGCGCGATGGCATCCCAGCTTGCGCTGTTGAATGCGTTCTTCACGTCAAGTGTCACTAACGCACAGTATCGAATACCTCGCCTTTTTCGTTGGATCGCTATCTCGGCAGTATTTATCACTGCGTTGAGAGCGTCCACTGTGGACTTACCCTTCCGAAAGCCAAACTGGTTGCTTGACAGACCGTCCGTACCTTCCGCGTACGGGGTGAGCCTGTTGAGGATGATCCTCTCAAGCAGTTTGCCGGTCGTGTCTATCAGACAGATTGGTCTGTACGCCGATGGGTCGCCTGGCGGCTTCCCGGGCTTCGGCAACAGCACCAGTTTCTGCCTTTTCCATCTATCGGGGAAACGGCACTCGTCAAGGCATCTCTGCATAGCTAGCCTGAACATGTTCGGGTTCGCTATGATCGCTGCCTTGAGAGCGTTGTTTGAAACTCCATCCAGCCCTGGAGCTTTGTTCATTGCTAGGGATTTAGCCACTGCGAGTAGTTCTTCATTCGTCACTGGAGCCACCATTTCGACCGTGCCCGCACTGTCTCGTAGTGCAGGTGTCCAGGGGCTTGTGGCTCGAGACGGGAAGAGTACTTCGATAATCGTTGCCAACCGGTCCGGAAACCGTTCTGGGGGTGAGGAGCCCCCTTTGGTCTTGGCCATCACAATCCGGTAGGCGTCACCCCACGGATTCGCGTTGGCACTCTCACACAGGTTGTGGAAACACGCTCTCTTGCTGCTCTTAATAGCCTTGTTAAGGGCCAATTTCGCAGCTCGAAACACTTCACGGCGGTTCTCTCTTGCATCCTCGGTGCGAGCTCTTTGCATCCTACGTCTAGCTCTGAGACAGGCTGACCGTAGAGCTGCAATCTCGGCACTCCACCAGTATACCGGGCATCTACCGTTTCTTGGCAGTTTTTCTCGGCATAGTGGCGTCGCACGCGAGTGATAGAACAGCTACCAGCGCATCCCCGCTTAGACTGTCGGTGTTGGCCTCCAGTCCCAGGGCCGCGGTGAAAGCTTCGCTGTCGAATTGATTGGACTTCCACCCGCGTACCTGACAGGGATCTCCCGCCCTCGGATGCTGCACACCATAGTTGATCTTAAAGCGGATTGCTAAATGATCGCTATGGGTGTAGCCTTCGTCTACCCTCCATTCCATGCCTGGAGCCAGACTCGGGCTGGCAAAGGTCACATCAATCCACGCCTCCACTCCGTTTCTACGGAATGTACTAGCGGAGCCATTATTAGCTAGCACAGTATCGAGTTTCGCAAGCGCTTTCATTAGCGCTTGACCCCTGCTATTTGTACAGCGGCTGCCCCACTCCACTGCCCAAGCGTTAAAGTCTCCCGCTATTACTACCGGTTTCCGGCCCACTAGGTCCGGTTTTTATTCTTTGTGAGGCTTTGTATGTTACTCTGTAATATCTTGAATGTCGCCATTTTCGATATCGGTATTAGGTATTCCGTTCTGTACGTTATACCCCAGAGTAATTGCTAATTGCTTGACTACTTCCATGACGATAAAATACCCGTTGTCGTCTTTTGCTTCAATGACTTGCGACAGTGTTTGAAACGTTTTACCAACCGTTGACTGCAGCTTTTCTTTTTGCTGTGCAATTTCCTTCATTTTGTCTTCCCATCTTCTCCTAAGCTCTAGGAGTTGTTCTATTGTTATTATCTGGGGTTCTGTAGGTGTTTTTTCCTGCTCTGCTTTTTTTCGTTTTCTGTCTTCCTTTTCTTGCTAGAGTATAGTGTATTCTCCAGTCCCTGGTCAACACCTTTTGCATTGCTGGTTTCCGGTTTTTTATTTTTCGGTAGTAACTTTTTAATTGCTCCTAAGTTCCTACCTTTTGGTTCTACCGTTTTGCTTGTTTTGTCTTGCGGTTGACTGTATTCTTTCATCAGTATTGCAGGAATTCTTCAACATGTTCGCAAAACTCTCATAGACCGATGGGAACTCGTCTGCTTTTTCCAGAATGTTGTATCCATTGCTCACAGCTGCTCGAAATTCGTCTCGAGCTTCTTGAAAGGTAAGATTTTTTGTCGTCATTAGTTTTTTCATATCATTCTGCTTGCTTCGTTCGGGACACTCGACGTCTGTTGATTTGTGATTATCTTTGCAGTGCACACATTTCGTTTGATTTGGACAATCCCGGTCCTGGATCTGCTCTTCATGCGTTTCTCCACAGTGTCCACAACGTTTTCGGCTTTTGCAATTCGCGGCGATATGTCCGTATCGTAAGCATGACATACGGTTCAACCTTCGTTATGACTGAGTAAATTCGAATGTATCCTGGAAGCTTATTGCTTCGGAATACTATTCCAAGCTTTCTAATCGGTATTTTTTTTCCTGTGGCTGTGGTGCGCTGTAGTCGAAATACTTCTAAAATCTCCTTGTCCGTTTCAATATCGTTGACCAGCTCATCGTGTTGTAGTTCCTCTGGGATCCCTGCAATGACTCCTTTGACGGTTACAAAATTCTTCGGTATATACGCCTTGAACCGTTTCAGGATCAGGTTTTGACACGTCACTAGCCTGTTTGCATACTTCCAGTTGCTGAAGAACACGATCACCTTTGCTCGTCCAATCTTTTTGACGTCCATCACTGCTTTTGTGAAACCATTTTGTTTCAACAGCAGGCCTACTGCCACTTTATTGATTCCGCCAACTCGTGCATCGTTTTCCGCCATCTTTTCCTCGTGCATTTTTTCTACCACCACTTTATACGGTCCATTATCACACTGCTTGTATTGGAAATTTTCGGCCATTTTGTTGCCGCCATTGCTTGAACTGCCCTGAATGTTAGTTTCTTTATTTCCATATCCGCCATTTTGTATTATCGGTACCCCATCAGGGGCACCGTCACTTGCACTCATTTTCCTCTCCTGCGGTTTTGTTTTATTGTTCAATACTTCACTTTGAAACTAAATTAACTTAGTTCGACGATTGTCTATTGGAATGTGTTTTAGATATTAATCTGAAAAATTTTTAGCTGATGTGTTTTTCACTCGTAAAACCATCCGTACCCGTGCCCGATCGTAACCGAAGAGAATGAATATGGTGGAACACTCCACTTCCTGTTATCTTATAGCTACACACTAAAACTATATCGATATGAAGATGGTTTAAAACTTAATCTGAAAAGGGCATATCAATATTGCAACATTTTCTCTGTTCTTTAAAAGATATAATTGCGTTAGTGCAAAATCGCTGTACACGTGCATACGAATTTTTCTTGGACAGTTTATCTGTGACGGTGTAATAGGCCGAATCCCTTTAGACTTCGATACTGGCGGCACTGTAGCTGTTTACGGATTATAATCTTTCATAGCAGTAGGCGAACACTAGGTTTGTTCCAGTACCAGGAGAAACTGGAAGTACTCCGGAGCAAACAGGGAGAAAATCGTTCCTGTACTATCTTCTTCTCTCTTTTCTTCTTGTGGTGGCAAACCGGAGTGAAAAGGAGCAAGAATTTTTTGCTCCGGAGCAACAGGGAGTATCTTCCATGTACTGGAACAAACCTACTGCATCCAATTTTTTTCCACTCGCGAATAACAAAATCATTCGACCGTAGACTGTGGAGGTTATAACATCGTTTTGTTTTACACCACGTGAATTTGACGAGATTTAGTTATTTGGAAGTAGAATTGTCACCATTTTTTACGAAGAAATGTTATTGGAGGCGTATGACCTAACCGAAATTACGATAAAGGACCCACCCAACATTGGAATACCAGAGGATCCGGAAGATGGAAAAACCTACGAATACCGCGTTCGAAACCTACGAATACCGCGCAAATGATGCTGCACCGTACAGACTTATTGCGAAGCTGGTAGACGATAAAAATGGAGAAATGCGGATCAACAAACTATCATTGGGGAAAATACTATCGAAGACAAAGGAATACAAAAATATCGTAAACATCATGAGACCGCTCGGTCGGAAAAAGCTACTGGTATTCGTGATTTTGTTTGCAGTGGCGAACAAACTAACTACAAAGAGACAGTACAATGAAAGATTCAACTACTAATTCTATATTCCGCGTTGCTTTGTGTCGGTCACAGGAGTGGTAGCAGGTGTACCAGTCGAAATGACTACGGAAGAAATCAGAGACAATATGCAGTGCGAAGTCCCGATTCTCAATGTATACCGATTTAACCGTTACGTCGATAATCAAAAAACCCCAAGTAACAGAATAAGCATTATAACAAGGTTCAACCATTCTTTAAGAAGCCCATTCTTTAAGAAGAGTCGCGCAGATCGAAGAAAAGATGCGCTGATTGTTCACTACAGCACGACGACACGGAATGCGACGATTGTAACAACCTCTAAATGCCTCTACTGTAAATCTGTAAATTAACATCGAACGACGGACGCGATTTGCCCAGAATGGACAAGGCAAATATCAAACTAATTATGGCTAAGACAAACTTGACATACTTAGAAGCTCGAGAAATGAACCCAGTGCGAACACAAAACCGATATGAATTATTAGAAAAGGTAGACGAATTCCCTCCGCTGTCAAGCAACTATGCGACGATGACTGCTGGTAACTACAAGGCGAAGGATACACTTCAGTACAAGAAACAGAACAAGTGAGAGATGAATGCAACAAATATCGCTGAAACAATCACCGTATACAGGAACAGCAAGAAAAAGGTCAAACACACCGAAGACAAACAAGAGGAAAACAACGGGGTAGCGCTGTTCAACAAATACCGTATCACCGACTTCGACCGTTGGGCTCAGCACATTGAACAACAATTCAGATAAAGCTAGATCGGAAGAACGTTTTAAAAATGTTTTATGGTTGCCTTCTCTACTTACGTGCGCGTGGGACCAAGATACACACTAAAGAGCCTCTTTATTTCTACTCTCTGGTCTGCAGCCATGGAGTAGAATACACGTGTGGGAGCCACACGCATCGGAGTGAAGAGGTTTATTGTGATAGAGAAGAGCGGTGGTTCGCATGAAAAGTGGAAAGAGCGTTTGTTTCCCCTATCTTATTTGCTCTGAGGTGCATAACATCCCGGCATAGGTTGCAGAAATAGGTTGTTGATATTGCAATATTCCAAGCATAATCGTCTGACTAAGGAATTTCAACGCCAAAAAAAAAGAATTTCACAATGCTAAAAGTGCTTTTCGCGATAGATCATCAGAAATAAATTCCTATTAATGGAAATACAATGATCGGATTGCTAGTAGTACATATAGTTTTGTTTTAGACAAACGAACATGTTTTTAACTTTCATCGTATTTCTCTCAACTCAGTGAATTGGAACATGGGACAGAAGATTGAAGCGGCAGTGCGACTAATACGCAGAAATTGAAATATAACACACAGCGATAGGTATTTACAGTTAACCCTGTAACCACCATCCTTCTCGCGAACAACAAACTGAAATCCGACCATCTATTGTGTCTTCTAGAGATATACGCTGCAAATAAATTTGATTAGTTTTGGATTTGGCTTTCTCTCAATGACCACAAACAATATTCTATTGTTACTCTTGTATTAATTTCTACCATGTCTTAGTATGATAATTATGACTAAAGGGAAATATTACATCAATCAAACAACACATCAATGACAGTCGAGAGGCCATAGTAATGATCGTAGATGACTACAATTATTGTGGATTTCCTCGTTTTAAGCAAGCCGTACTGTTGCAATTTCCAATACCATCACATTCTCGACCTAGCTTTGTATATAACTTATACTACTTTGAACTGAAGCTAAAGTATGTTCGTGCGCGAACTATTCAGGTCCAGTTCTAACGGCCAAGCATACTACTCATGGTACGCATTAGCATGATTCAATATACACTGTTGCAGTGTATTCCTTATTAGTATCGTCCACTGTCAAAGCGTCCCGATACAGCAGCGTTGTACCGATCTTGTGGACGTCCACCGCCGCCACCTCCCATGAACTGACTTTGTCGGATGGGATCCATAAATGGGCCGGCGTTCATTTGCGGAGCTTTCCTTTCATTGTAGGTGCGATCGTACCTGTCCTGGCCATTATCCATACGCCAGCCATCATTGTTGATTGCCGCTGCCATGCTCATCTGAAGGGGTGCGGCGTTGTTGTGCCATGGTCCACTACCACCACCACCACCGCCTCCGGAGCGGTCATTGTAACGGCTGTCAACCGCCTCCAAATAGCGTGACTTCTGGGTCGGCCCGTTTCGATCTCGATCGTCACGAGGACCAACGTTTCCACGATAGTCGCCAACATTACCGGAACTGCTGGTGCGCTGGTCCTGATAGCGGCTGTCTATCGCCGGTAACGCTCTATCAAGATCTCGTTTATAATCATCGATCACACCACCTCCGTTACGCTTGAAATTATCCGCTCGACGAAAATCGTCAACCGCGCGTGGTTTGTAGTCATCGCGCGATTTGTAATCATCCCGTTTCGAGGGGTAGTCATCCGGACGCTTTTTGTCCCCAGTTGCTGGGTAGGATCCACGACTAGAACAGGACAGAACGGGAAATTTTTTATTTTATTGACTGATGCGATCAATGCAAAAAAAAACTACTCACCCTGAAGCTGAAATTGACGGTGGCGGAGGTGCTTCGAACCGTCCCGATGTTGCCGAACGTTTTCGATCTTCATCAAAGTGCGCATGGTCTGTGGATGGCCGCTTTAGGTTCCGTTTAGCCTCTTCAATCCTATGATTTATGTATTCGTTCACAAAGCAAAAGGAAAAGTTTCAAATAAAACATGAAATCGATTAGTGTCTCAATTGGTAAATTTTCGAGTGGGGAATTTTCCAAAACTTGTACGTTTTCTGAAGGAGTAGAACGACTGGTTGGAACCAATAGTTTTTGCCTGATAGCTTTAAAAATCATTGGAACCGTGACAACGACTAATTTGTTTCGGCTATAAATCACCTAACAACATTTTTGTTTCTACCTAACTCTGCAGATCGACATTCTATGAGCGATGAATCTACTAGATGACAAAATATCTCCTGCTACAACCAATTGATATGTGGGATGTGGCATTACTGCATGCGTTCCAGCAGGTGGTATAGAGTAGTCGTGATGTCTTCAAGGGGTTCATCGAAATAGCTGCTGTTGTCCTCTGAGAACATGCAATTCGTCCGTTCGTTTTGGGTAGAGGTTGAATTTACCAAAACGGCTAGTCGGATTTATACAGCTTTATAACAAACTGCTTCTATTGATCATGTATGTGTTAATTGACCACTACAACTTTGCCAATAATGATCAGCTACACGGCACGTCAAATCGATGCTCATCTCGCGGTCGTCCAACTCGTTCAGTCAATCCATAGTACTTATAGGCGATGTTACACTCGTTGATCCTTTAATTTGTTGACAGCTACTACTGCAAATCTAATGGATCCAGCAGGAGATATTTTGTCACAGCAAGATTTACTTCGTTTTCAGGAAACCGGCAGAATTTTAACAAAACGGAACATAAAAATAAAAATCTACAAGCTTGCCGTAGTGTATACTGCAAAACCAATCGATAGTTTAGCAGATGCGTACACATATTCCGACTTCGCGTTTGAATGCCGTGTAAAATATATAGAGAAAGAAAATGGATTAATCTTAAAGAGATAAATTTCAACCGTACTTCCTTTGCTGGCGCTTCAGTTCCAGACGTTCGAGTTCAATCTTCTCGCGTTCCAGCTTCTGGCGCTCGCGTTCAATACGCAGCAGATCGGCCTTTTCCTTTTCAATGCGAGCCCGTTCAATGGCTAGCTTCTCCCGTTCGCGTCGCAGCATCGCTTCTTCCTCGCGCTGGCGAGCACGCATCTCCCGGCGTCGTCGGTCCTCCTCACGCAGCTGGCGTTCCTTTTCCCGCAGCCGTTGACGGTCGCGTTCTTCGCGTATTTTCTGTAAGGATAGAACCTCACGCTCCCTATCGCGACTGCGCTGTGGATCTCGACGATCTCCATCTCGTTCACGGCGATCACGTGGCTCGTCTTTCTTAGCAATAGCATTTTTGTCATTTTCAGTGTCATCTTTAGCTTTTTCATCTCTAAATTGACTCCTTCCACGAATCTGCGATTTACCGCGATTCGGAGACCTTCCTCGCGCAGGCGATCTGCCACGGTACTGAGATCTGCTTCTGTGATGTGACCTGTGACGGTCGCCGCCATTCGATCTGCCGTTGTCGTCGTCCTTCTTCTTTTCGTCTTTTTCCTTGACTTTGCCACTATCAGCAACTCCCTCCAAAGTGGTGGTTGCTTTTGTTGGTGACGTCTTGGCATCGCCGCTACTTCCGGCGGGTTTGGCTGGCCCTAGATCCGACTTTGCTCGCTCGACCGAGATCATACCCCCATGTAATTCGGTTCGATGTAGATTAGTAATACACTCCGTTGCGTCTTTTGCTGATGCCATCGTCACGTAACCATAGCAGCGACTTCCCGGGGTACGAGTATTCGTGACCACCTTTGCTCCGATCACTTTACCGTACTTAGAGAAAATCAACTTCAGATCGGTCGCCCGGGTCAACGATGACAGTCCTGATACCCAGAGATTGCGGGACACCGTTGAGGGGGACTTTTCGCTTGAACTCGGCGATGTTTTTGACTTGGAATCGATGGGTTTTGCAGAACTGGATGATGACTTGCCGCCACTCTCTGCAAACACAAATTCCGGATCCAAACGAACGAGAAATATAGACAAACATTATACATTATTTTTGATAGTGGCAAAATTTGTAGGATTTGTTTTTGGTCTTGTCACTGTCGCGCTACAGTTCATTCGTTTTGTTTCAGGCAATTTACGACGAAATTCTTCTGCTCCGCTTGAACCGTTTTCCGAAAAAATGGAAAGATATGAAATTACACTACCACTAGCACTTTAAATTACACACTACTTGAAAACAGTTTTGATTCGACATTAAGCAGTGTCTGACACAGCGTCGAAATAAAAATCTCATTTTTTTAACATCAAAACACAGCTTTAGCTGCCTCGGTATGTAACTTAGCGTATATACCTTTTTTGAGATTGTTATGGTTAGAAATTACCTTGATCCTTCGATGTTGCCGTCTTGTCGCTGAAAAAGAAAAACGATTAATTCATCCGCAACTTTTTTTTCAAGTTCAAAATTACCTCTTAGTGTCACCCTTTTTATCGTCATTGGTGGATTTAACCTCAGATTTTTTATTTTCCGTTCCTTTCTCAGCATCAGCTCCTGAAACAAAGGAAACCGTTAATGTAAAAATAAAAAAAAATCGTTGCATCGAGACGTTTTCTTTAAATTCAGAATGAACCAAACATTTCTGGACATCAACAAAGCCAGTTAAAGCTTCTCAACCAGTTGTGTAGTTATCATCATAAATTCTATCCTATTTAGTTTCGTCTACTTGTAAAACGAACTACTTAACCTTATTAACTACAGTAAAGCTTATCGATATTCAAAAAAAGATCAATTCTCAGCCCATCGCCCAAATATTCATAACAAATTATGCTAACGCCGTCGCTAATTTTTGTACCCTAAAAAACCTATTTGCGTGAAACCCCTTTCATTAAAACTTTCTAATCGATCAGACATCGTAACGAAGATAATTTTAATTCCTCACCTTTCTTATCGCTCTCGATGTTGCTATCGTCGTGAAGCAATTTCTCATCCTCTTCGCCGATGGTCAAGTTGAGCGAGTCTTCATTGTCCGCTTCCTTTGCGTCCTCTTTGCCATTAGTAGTCGCCGCAGATTTAGGCTCGCTTTTCGGCTCCTCCTTCTAAGAACACATGCGCTTGGTTTATCTCATTTTCTTCCTAACACAAACCAATTATTTCGCTTACCTCCTTTTTTATATCATCCTCCACTATCACCACGTCTGCGTCGTCGGTGCCATTTGCATCGGCATCATTTCCAGTTCCGGGTTTAGCCTTCTTGGCAGGAGTTTTTCCCGTGATCGCAATCTCGAACTCGTACGTTTCAGGATTGTGTTTTTCATCCTTCAGAGCCTAATGTAACGAAAATTTGACCATATAGGTGATTGGCATTTTTCACTCCGAGCGAGGAAATTTTCGGATTCACCGAACAATTCAATATGGCGACCAGCTGTAGAAAAATCAAAATGTCTGCGCTTACCTGAGTCAGTCTCTCGAGCAGCACATTTTTCACTCCATTTCCATCTTTGCCACGTTTTTCCAGTTCCTGCTTGAGATCCACGACTCGCAGTTCATGAATCTTTCGTTTTTCCATCGTGTCCGACATGATTCACTTTTAGTTTAGAACCACAAAAGTTGGAATGCGTGTAATTTCTTCCTACTATATTCACACGGACAAAACGACTTTACACAACCTACCGCTTCAAGTAGTGAAACCAAAATGACAGTGGATTCGTTTTTCGGGTGATTTGATTATCCAGAGAGAACTTCTTTGTGATTATCCAATTTTGATGATGTTGGCAATCCTGCAGCTTGCAGCCCTTAATATACACGGTTAAAATAAAATATCCAATAATACGAATCAAAAGTACCCAGTCTTCATTCAATTATATTCTTGTAATTCAGCTTTTGGCAGGTAGTTGCGTTTTCAAATGTGCACTCCACCAAATACAAATTTGTATTTGACTCCACTTTGACAAGTAATCTGTCCATAGTCAATTTTGACAACTCGTCAGTAGGGTCAACTTTGACGAGTAGTTCCTTCAACCTCAAGTTTCACAACTCTCACCTACCCTGCTCGTGCACATTTACGTTCTCAACTCAAATAGGATTATTAATAAATTTATCAGATATTAGCAACTGCTTACCAGCTACTAGGAGTGTCGAGAGAAATGAGGGATTCGATACTCTGCTCCAAAGAGAATAGGGAAAGAGACGAATAGTGTGAAGCCAAAAATACCTTATTGGGCAGACCACTCGTGCAATGTAAATAAACATTACTCATGCCTGAGTTAGAGGAGATAAGTATTGTACATCTAATCAAGAAATTTGAGTTTTCGTGATTGTAAGGTGCATGCTAGAGTATATGTATGAGTAAAAACAAGCTTTAGAATTATTTCATCTCTTTGTTTCGAAATGCACATCTTTTGATAAACAAATCCAACGATCGACGTACGGTTTGTTTTCAAAATATAATAGGAGTCATTTAAAGTGCTGCCGGTGAAAGCGGTTGCCAAAATTATAGTGTTAAAATCATCATAAAGAGAGTGTTGCCGTTTTGACTGATTTTCACTCTTCGTCTCTTTCCCTATTCTCGTTGCTCTGCTTGAATTCATCATGTACGATATAACCAGTAAAAACCCAATGAAACTCAATGTTGAACCACCCGGAAAAGCATACCATCTTCTGGCAATACAGTGCATTAGGAAAATTTTTGTAGATCCGTGCGATTTTCGATCAAAGTTTACCATCCAACACGGAAAAGTGATAAAAAAACAACCTCGTACAAAATTGATAATGGACAGCTACATCGTTAACGGACGAAATGGGTTGCATTTCAACCGACGTTTTTGTTTCGACTGATGTTATTGACGATTTGTTTTCCTCAGCATATCAATCGGTCAATTGAATTATAAGTATCTATGTCTAGGGGCAGATCACTTGTGATGCATTTTTAAAAATCAGCAAATGCATTTCTTTCCATCAAAATAGAAATTCGTAATGCATTTTGCGTTGCGTGCAATGTATTTTGCGTTGCGTGTAAGACGTCAAAACCCTACAAAAAACAGCCCTACATTCAACAAAACATCGAACAAAGTGGATCAGCGTAGGACGATTGTTAAGTAATCTTTTCTGCGA
Source organism: Topomyia yanbarensis (assembly GCF_030247195.1). Classification (NCBI taxonomy): domain Eukaryota; kingdom Metazoa; phylum Arthropoda; class Insecta; order Diptera; family Culicidae; genus Topomyia; species Topomyia yanbarensis. The sequence goes on from NC_080671.1 coordinate 441,066,002, forward strand.
GGGAGTGCAATGTTGATGTAAAAATAGAAATTAAATGCATTTTTTCTAAGTTGATGCAAATTTGTTATGCATTCCTAGAGTGATCTGCCCCTAGATCTATGTCTTCTTTGCGAATCGAATATCGATGTTAAATGGCAAAATTGGGTGAATTGGGTCGTTAAGCTATATATAGTTTTCCATTGTATTCGATAAATATTTGGTCCAATATACATAATATAACCAAATACAAATATGTAATCTTTAGCTAATTGAATGTCGTTAAAATGTAAAAAAGAAAACGTGACTAACATAGTCGAAATAAAAAAGGAAAAAAATACTAATTTAATTGATTCAATTCGTTAACGGAGCATCTTAATATATATTTATCTCGATCGATGGTGTTTCCGAAAGACTTCTTATTATTTTGTCCGGTTTATCACAAGATTTCACCGCTCGAGCTGACAACTGCGTCCTATATGCATCAGTTTGCACCTGAAGAGCATTTGTAGCGTTGGCAACAGAACCTCAGTAACGTCGGATAGTACACCTCAAAACGATGTCGCATAGCCACATTGGTCAGTGTACGGTTGACTAATGTGGCTACGCCACATCGCTTTCTGGTGCACTGTCCGACTTCGCTGCTGCTCAGTCTGCTTTAAACTAGCTATAGCCTCTATGGAAGAACGAAGTCGGCTGTCTCAGTCTAGATAATCAAAACAAGGGTTTCTTACTAGGGTAGTAAGAAACCCTTGTTTTGATTATCTAGACTGAGACAGCCGACTTCGTTCTTCCAGCACCATATACCAGTCGTAATCTACATAGACTCTATGTTTGAGTAAACCGGGCAAACAAGGGATGGTTTGCTTATAACTCCGGCGACGGGTGGATCAACGCCTCGTCCAACGGAACCTCAGCGGCTTTGCGCCGCTTCGGATCCTTGGCCTCGGATATGCGGCCAAGCCGCATCACACTAGCTTCGCTGTATAAGCTCACTTGTTATTGTTCAGTTTATCAAACTTTGGCTAAAGATTTCACATTTCCCGCTCGGATTCTATCACTAAAGTCACTAATCTAGACAATTAACGATTTTATATTATGCTTGAGTGAATGTGGTATTCGGGTTAATGACATTCGGGCGAGTGGTCCATTCGGGTTGATGGCATTCGGGTAAATGGTTTATTCGGGTTAATGACATTCGGGTAAATGGTCCATTCTGGTAAATGGTTTTCGGGCGAACGTCATTCGGGTAAATGACTTTCGGGCGAATGTGATTGAACCTATCGAACATAACCCACACTACTTTTACAGTAAACTGCAAGTTACGGCGGATAGCCTAGAACAACGTTTCAATAGTCTACCGATCGCTAGCATCTAGTTTAACCCGCCTAGCCGCCTTTTAGTTTACTGGGAACCAGTGTCGTTTTTCCATGCTCGACCGTACAAACAACGGGTCGTTAACCCATTCATGCCCATGTTGTTTGTGGACAACAACGTTTTTAAACAGCTATAACTTTTGATTGAGGCGAGATTTGCTCACAAAAACAAGTAATGCTCATTAATGTGATTATTTCCTTTAATTTGAGTATTAACAGTTACAAGGATCAGCTCTAGAACTGAAGTTATTGCAATTAGTCTGATTGGATTCCGATGGAGCAGTGCTGCCAGGGATAGTTTACGTTGACGACGGAAAATGATTTTTTCATATATCTTCGTTATGGTGCAATATTGAAAACTGATAAAACTTATCAATTTAGACTGTCGTTGGCTACGTTTTCTACGTAATTGGACTATTGTAATTATTCTAGGAGAATTGCATTGAGCATTACAAGGTAAAAATTAACCAGCTTCTAGCACTGCCATGGAAGCACCTATCTTTATGAAAATAGGCTTTTCGTGTTTCTTGACCCAACCGTTTTCAAGGAAAAATAGTTTTGAAACCCTACATGCACTAGAAAAAAGTTGAGCATGAAAGGGTTAAGAACAGTCACCATACCAAAATATGCTGTTTTCCATACACATTTGGACAACATACTATTCAAGAACTATACAGATTTTTATTTTTATTTTTTGCCTTTCTCATATAAAGAAAGGCTATGCCATCACTGTAAAAATCGGCTTTTGAAACGAGGGCCGAGTGTCATACACCATTCGATTCAGTTCGTCGAGATCGGCAAATGTCTGTGTGTGTATGTATGTGTTTGTATGTGTGTGTGTCATTTAAACTCACACAATTTTCTCAGAGATGGCTGAACCGATTTTCGCAAACTTAGTTTCATGTGAAAGGTATAACGCTTCCATAAGCTGCTATTGAATTTTTAGTTGATCCGACTTCCGGTTCCGGAGTTACGGGTTGAAGAGTGCGGTCACACAGCAAATTCCCATATAAACTGGTACCACCATGATGTTCAAATGATGTAAAACATATTAAAATTGATGTAACATTACTCTAGTTTGCGGGTCTGGATCACTAATGATCAATGAAAGCAGCGTTGACCACATTGGCCACCTATGACGGTTCATGACGCCCCCGGGGAACCCGCCAAGTTCCTAAGCTAATATCACACTCATTCCCCAACGAATTCTCTACCGATTTTCACAAACTTGATTTCAAATGAAAGATACAGTAATACCATTGACTGCTGCTGAATTTCATTCGGTCCTTCTGGAGTTACAGGGGTGTTGGTAAGCATACACTGGAATTTTCCATATAAATCGGTACAATCGTAATACCTCAGAGGCTAAAAACTATTGAAATGGTCACCAAATTACTTCTAATCGCAGATCTAGATCACTGATTGCCAATCAAACATTCTCTGAATATATTGTCCACTATCGACGATTCCGGAATTCCGGGCATATTCCACAATTAAAGTCACATCGGTTCTTCGGTGATGACTGAACCGATTTTCTCAAACCAAGTCTCAAATGGAAGGCAAAATATGTAGTTGAGTATTGCGTCGCCGCCCCTCTCCCCCCCCCCCGCCTTGCCCTTACACCTCCCTCCTTCATCACTCCCCTCCCCTTGGACCACCCTCACGCAAGGGTGGCAAAAAATCAATACTGAGGCTCGTTTTCCGATTTCGATCACCTCCAAGAGCAGATATAATCGACTGATTCCTTCAACCCTAAAATGAGGCTCACTTACTGATGGACTTCCCGCCCATCACTGAACGATAGAAAATAACGATCATAGAGAGATAGAATTAATACATCGCTCACGCATCGCTTGTCGTGCCATCAGTAGATGAGTTGTAAATGTATGGCTCAGTGATAGAAAGATGAGCGATGTTATAAGATACTATTTTTGAGCATCTGATGTAGATCTGATTCTCATAATGATGGAATTTTATTATAGAATGAGATGTATGTACAATGGATGACGAAAAGAGAAGGGAAATAGATGTTTACCGCCATTTTCAAATTTAAGATGGCGACTTCGAGTTACGCAAAATCGCCAACAATCCTATTAATATGAATATTTTTGGAAAGGGGTTGATGAGTACACGACGGAAATCGACGTTTGGTGTCGTTTTGAAATTCAAGATGGCGACTTCCTGTTACGCAATATCCTCTACATATTACTCCATCAGTATGGGTATTTTTGGAATGCGGTTGACAAGTACACGACGGAAATCGATATTTGGTATCGTTTTGAAATTCAAGATGGCGACTTCCGGTTACTGAAAATCCTCTATAACCCCATCAATATGGGTATTTTTGGAATGGGGCTGGTGAGTACACGACGGAAATCGATGTTTGGTGTCGTTTAGAAATTCAAGATGGCGACTTCCGGTTAAGAAAAATGGTCTACAACTCTAAAACAATTTCTTTTGCATAAAAAACTTAAGAATAAAGTAATAAGAAATAATTATGAGACAAGGAAATAGAGCAGGATTAAAACAGCTTCGGTTTATTACAAATGAAAGAATATGATTTAAGCAAAACCGCAGTCTTGAATTTCAAAATGGCATCAGACAGCGATTTCAGTCGTACACTCATCGACTCCATTCCAAAAATGTTGAGCATTAAGAGTCACTACAGCGAATACTTGTTTTATCAGCCGCTGTGTTTATTTTAGACCGATGAAATGGGGACACAGTTAAACTTCGATATACATCTCGGATTAAAAATTGTACGTTATATCGAAGCATGCAAAATTCTCACAGAAATATTATCTATGGTACTTTATTTTGTAGAATTTTGATAACGAGTAACTAATTTTGAAAATCTTTCCCACCTAGCAGTGTGAAACAACTTTTCTCTTAAGAATATTATAGTGATTCCATGAAAAAGATGTCACAATTACTTTTCTTACTTACAATATTTTTTTTTATTTCGATTATAGGTATTTTAACCTTAAGGTCATTCGCTTCTTCGGGTCTGAAAAATCTCATATGAGAAATTTCTAACCCTATGTGCGGAGTCGGGAGTCGAACCCAGGTGCGCTGCTTACAAGGCAATCGATTTAACAACTACGCTACACCCACCCCCAGTTATAAGAATTAACTTTATTGAAAATTTTCTTATTTTGACTCATTTCCTAATAATTAAATCATTAGTCATTATTATTATTTCTGGGTTTGTAAAGTGTTTATTAATATTCCCACCGCTTGCACCTCATCAAATAAAAGCAATACATGAACTTATATCATTATAATGGACTATAAAGATCCACTTGTATCCACGATTCAAGAATTTTTGAAAACATATTTCAGTCCGCTAACCGGTTTCCTAAATACCCCAAACCGGTCGTAAAACGTACACAGTAACTAAAATTATGATCTCTCACTCTTATTAATTTGATGTGACACATAATAGGACTCAAAAACACTTTTCGATTCTAGTAACCAGATTCAGAAGTTTCAAAAACCAGCAGTAAAATTTTGATAAAAATCACTGGATTCCTAGGGTACGTCATTTCATGCATCACATGATGGCAAAATCAATGCAAAACAGACAAAACAATCATGAGTCCAGCGAACTGAATTCAGGAATATCCGAAATCGGAGTTAAATGTGTCCGCATTACTTTCAATATGATTCGTAGATCATGTGGTTGAAGTAATTTGATGACCCAAATGTTGAGAATGATAAAAAGATTCTGTAGTCCGAAGAACCGAATTCGGGAGATTCAGGAAGCGATTGTATCTGATATTATTCATTTGAGTTTTCAGTTAGAACTTACTGATCTTGTATTATTTATTGAGATACGTGGTTGGTTTTAATAAATTACGATCATACGCAAATGAAATTGGAAAAAAAATCGCTCTTTTAGCTTTCACTGAAGTAACCAATTGCGAACGTGCTCATTAGAAGCCTAATTAATACGTTTTAAGATTGTGTGTAACATATTGAATTCTTAAAATATGGAATACATGCGTAATTGATGAGAAATTGGGACCTGAAAAATAAATTAAAAAATAAGTACGTTATATCGAGTGACGCTATATCGAGGGTAACATACCCCGATATCGAAAATTACATGTATTGGACAAATTGGGACACATTTTTTTCTATCCTTTTAATTAACCAAAGATGTTGAAATATTCTTCAATAGTTCCAAGATGCACCCTCTATAAACTATTCTGATTATTTGGTATAAATTTCTCTAAAGAGGGTATTCCAGTGCAAAATTTTAAAAAAATGATCTATTTTTTGCCCCATTCCTGCGCAAAATTTAAAAAAATGATCTTTTTTTATTTTTGCATATTTTGCATCTTTAAGACAAGAAAAGAAAGATAGCCAAAGGAAAAGTTACACTTGTTTTGTCCAAAGAAAAAATGCACTTCGCATAATTTTTTTCAGTGTGCCGTCGTTATCGAATTTTTTGCCCATATAACGATATGGAATCAAATTAGAACTGTGAACCACCAATTGTGCAGCTTTACTTTGCTTCGGTTCGGTTCAAGAACGATTAAGTTTACTGACGCGATCTAATAAAGCTCGGTATTTGTTACACATGTTTTACCCAACACTGTATAAGGCTGACAATCGGGTCAAAATGCTGATAAAACCGGGGGTAGACAAAATTTGGGGCTGATAAAATCGGGCCTTCACTGCATCTTGAATTTCAAAATAAATCCGAATCTTAGGTTGCGAAACCGGAAGTCGCCATTTTGAATTTCAAAACGACACAAAACATTGATTTCCGTCGTGTACTCATCAACCGCATTCCAAAAATACCCATGTTGATGGGGTTGTTGACGATTTCACGTAACCGGAAGTCGCCATCTTGAATTTCAAAACGACATCAAACTTCGATTTCTGTCGTGTACTCATCATTCGCATTCCAAAAATACCCATATTGATGAAGTTATAGAGAATTTTCCGGTTAGGAAGTCGCCATCTTGAATTTCTAAACGACACCGAACATCGATATCCGTCGTGTACTCATCAACCCCATTCCAAAAATACCCATATTGATGGGGTTGTTGACGATTTTACGTAACCGGAAGTCGCCATCTGAATTTGAAAATGGCCACTAAACATCGATTTCCGTCGTGTACTCATCAACCGCATTCCATAATACCCATATTGATGGGGTTATTGATGATTTTACGTAACCGGAAGTCGCCATCTTGAATTTCAAAACGACACCAAACTTTGATTTCCGTCGTGTACTCATCAACCGCATTCCAAAAATACCCATATTGATGGGGTTGTTGACGATTTTACGTAACCGGAAGTCGCCATCTTGAATTTCAAAACGACACTAAACATCGATTTCCGTCATGTACTCATCAACCGCATTCCAAAAATGCCCATATTGATGGGGTTGTTGACGATTTTACGTAACCGGAAGTCGCCATCTTGAATTTCAAAACGACACCAAACATCGATTTCCGTCGTGTACTCATCAACCGCATTCCAAAAATACCCATATTGATGGGGTTATTGATGATTTTACGTAACCGGAAGTCGCCATCTTGAATTTCAAAACGACACCAAACTTTGATTTCCGTCGTGTACTCATCAACCGCATTCCAAAAATACCCATATTGATGGGGTTGTTGACGATTTTACGCAACCGGAAGTCGCCATCTTGAATTTCAAAACGACACCAAACTTTGATTTCCGTCGTGTACTCATCAACCGCATTCCAAAAATACCCATATTGATGGGGTTATTGATGATTTTACGTAACCGGAAGTCGCCATCTTGAATTTCAAAACGACACCAAACTTTGATTTCCGTTCATATTGATGGGGTTGTTGACGATTTTACGCAACCGGAAGTCGCCATCTTTAATTTCAAAACGACACCAAACTTTGATTTCCGCCGTGTACTCATCAACCGCATTCCAAAAATACCCATATTGATGGGGTTGTTGACGATTTTACGCAACCGGAAGTCGCCATCTTGAATTTCAAAACGACACTAAACTTCGATTTCCGTCGTGTACTCATCAACCCCATTCCAAAAATACCCATATTGATGGGGTTATTGATGATTTTACGTAACCGGAAGTCGCCATCTTGAATTTCAAAACGACACCAAACATCGATTTCCGTCGTGTACTCATCAACCGCATTCCAAAAATACCCATATTGATGGGGTTATTGATGATTTTACGTAACCGGAAGTCGCCATCTTGAATTTCAAAACGACACCAAACTTTGATTTCCGTTCATATTGATGGGGTTGTTGACGATTTTACGCAACCGGAAGTCGCCATCTTTAATTTCAAAACGACACCAAACTTTGATTTCCGCCGTGTACTCATCAACCGCATTCCAAAAATACCCATATTGATGGGGTTGTTGACGATTTTACGCAACCGGAAGTCGCCATCTTGAATTTCAAAACGACACTAAACTTCGATTTCCGTCGTGTACTCATCAACCCCATTCCAAAAATACCCATATTGATGGGGTTATTGATGATTTTACGTAACCGGAAGTCGCCATCTTGAATTTCAAAACGACACCAAACTTTGATTTCCGTCGTGTACTCATCAACCCCATTCCAAAAATACCCATATTGATGGGGTTGTTGACGATTTTACGTAACCAGAAGTCGTCATCTTGAATTTCAAAACGACACTAAACATCGATTTCCGTCATGTACTCATCAACCGCATTCCAAAAATACCCATATTGATGGGGTTGTTGACGATTTTACGTAACCGGAAGTCGCCATCTTGAATTTCAAAACGACACCAAACATCGATTTCCGTCGTGTACTCATCAACCGCATTCCAAAAATACCCATATTGATGGGGTTATTGATGATTTTACGTAACCGGAAGTCGCCATCTTGAATTTCAAAACGACACCAAACTTTGATTTCCGTTCATATTGATGGGGTTGTTGACGATTTTACGTAACCGGAAGTCGCCATCTTTAATTTCAAAACGACACCAAACTTTGATTTCCGCCGTGTACTCATCAACCGCATTCCAAAAATACCCATATTGATGGGGTTGTTGACGATTTTACGCAACCGGAAGTCGCCATCTTGAATTTCAAAACGACACTAAACTTCGATTTCCGTCGTGTACTCATCAACCCCATTCCAAAAATACCCATATTGATGGGGTTATTGATGATTTTACGTAACCGGAAGTCGCCATCTTGAATTTCAAAACGACACCAAACTTTGATTTCCGTCGTGTACTCATCAACCCCATTCCAAAAATACCCATATTGATGGGGTTGTTGACGATTTTACGTAACCAGAAGTCGTCATCTTGAATTTCAAAACGACACTAAACATCGATTTCCGTCATGTACTCATCAACCGCATTCCAAAAATACCCATATTGATGGGGTTGTTGATGATTTTACGTAACCGGAAGTCGCCATCTTGAATTTCAAAACGACACCAAACGTCGATTTCCGTCGTGTACTCATCAACCCCTTTCCAAAAATATTCATATTAATAGGATTGTTGGCGATTTTGCGTAACTCGAAGTCGCCATCTTAAATTTGAAAATGGCGGTAAACATCTATTTCCCTTCTCTTTTCGTCATCCATTGTACATACATCTCATTCTATAATAAAATTCCATCATTATGAGAATCAGATCTACATCAGATGCTCAAAAATAGTATCTTATAGCATCGCTCATCTTTCTATCACTGAGCCATACATTTACAACTCATCTACTGATGGCACGACAAGCGATGCGTGAGCGATGTATTAATTCTATCCCTCTATGATCGTTATTTTCTATTGCTCAGTGATGGGCGTGAAGTCCATCAGTAAGTGAGCCTCATTTTTAGCGATGAGGAAAAAAACCGATTATTGCCAGCCTTGCCCTCACGCCCGCATTTCCTTCATCCACCGCGTATACCGAAATAAGATGAAGTATTTCTGACTCATCCTCCACTCCCACTCTACTAACCCCCCATTCCCTCCACTTTCAAACCCATTCCACCAACATTTCAAAATATAATTACATGAAGATAACATTGAACTCATGCTGATTAAGTTAATTAAATATTATTCTTTTGCCTTTCTCATATAGAAAGGTTATGCAATTGCCCCAAAAACCGACTTTCTAACCGAGGCCCGGAGGGCCCAGTCTCCTATAACATTCGACTCAGTTCGCCGAGATCGCAAAATATCTGTGTGTATGTATGTGTGTATGTATGTATGTATGTATGTATGTGTATGTGCGGATTTGTTAACAAAATGTCCACATCGGTTTCTCGGAGATGGCTGAACCGATTTTTACAAACTAAGATTCAAATGAAAGGTATAATATTCCCATAGGTTTCTATTGAATTTCGTTTTCAACCGACATTTTGTTCCGGATTACGAGTTGAAGTGTATGGTTACAAAACAAAATTTGTTGATTTGTCCACATCGGTTTCTCGGAATTTTCTGAACCGATTTTGACAAACTTGATTTTAAATGAAAGATCCATCAGCTGCTGTTGAATTTTGTGTGGATCCGAGTTCTGGTTCTTGCATTACAGGGTGATACGTACGATCATGCAGCAAATCCCGATGCTAACGAATTCTGCGATGAATGTAAAAAGGTGAATTTTTTTCCAAAATGTAAACACAACTGTTGAATTTGTAGATCTAGGTCACCAACAGTCGTTCAAAGTCTTTTTGGCCACACTGGCCACCATCGACGGATCCGGAAGCATCCCAATTCAGAATAACGGTTATATTGGTTTCTCGAAAATGGCTAGACCGATTTGATCAACTTAGTCTCAAATGAAAGGTGTTGCGTCCCCGGAAACTGATATTAAATTTCATCTCCATCCGACTTCCGGCTCCGGAGTTACGGGTTGTGGAGTGCGATCACATAGAAAACTCCGATTCAAACCGATACCGCGATGAATGCAAAAAGGTGCTCTTATATATACTTACCAAGTGTAATAAGAATGAAAGACATTTCCATAATGTTATATTGTACGAACCAGCTATTAAATCATAGTTTGGAGAAATGAGAAAGGCACAATTGCACCTCTAGGTGGATTAAAACAGGTTTTTATTATTTGGATTATAGAGGTTTTAACCTTAAGGTCATTCGCCTCTTCGGGTTAGAAAAATCTCTTCTAACCCTATGTGCGGGGTCGGGACTCGAACCCAGGTGCGCTGCGTACAAGGCAATCGATTTACCAACTACGCTACGCCCATCCCCTATATATACAGGTTATGGTGACATGCATATGTTAGATCTAGAGATGCATAAAATATTAGGTGGAGAAAAAAATTTCTTCCCGTTCACATTTCAATTCTATAGATTGATGAAGTTTTATTTTGTTACACGCAATCTTCTGGAGTAAGCTTCGTTGACATTAAGTGGACTGTCCCTTTATCTATTTGAGCTATCGCCGCAATATTGTAAGACGAGGATTTTTGATCATGTTAAGCTACAGGTTTTTGGAGCAGCGTAAACCGATATACGTATAACAAAAACCTCCAGAGCAATATGGCGCACAAAAGTATCTGTAGTATACACATCTCCAATATAGGATACGTGGAAGATATTGAAAATGGTAACTAAATAAGTCGACACAGATTTTTCATTAGGGCCTAAGTCACAATGTACTCAAATGGAGAAAAATCAGTTTCAATATTCGGCGATGCTTTTCTAAATGCAGTTTTTATTGTAGGTATAAATTACTTTATGATCATGTTTTCCCTGAAGCATCTTTGGTTAAACCTTATGACAATATAACAAAGAATTTAATTCCTATGTACTTTTAGTGGGTAGAAACTAAAAAAATGCTTACGCCAATTTGCATTCCAGTCGTGATTTCGCCTTTCAGCAACCACCATTTGCGAAAGGGCTAAACCGTGAACACAATTTTCAGAAGGGCGCGGTAAATGGGCTAACTGACTTTGTCTTGCTGGGTTGGGCTGGGTAAATGGGCTAGCTTGACAGTATACTTTTTAATAGGGCTCAGCAAATGGGCGCATATAAACCCAATGCAAATGAAAGGGCGCGTGCATCTTTTCTCCGAATTTTATGAAAATATCGAAATATTCGAGCGTTTATGTACAATAACTATAAAGTAGACATGATCATTAGAGTGGGACATGGTTATATGAAAAAAATAAAACTTCGCTCCGAGTAACTTTTTGGGTCCCATTTAGCTCCCAGAACAACTCTGCAAATTTTTAGCTCGATCGGTGAAACTATATTTTTGCGCCCACGGTTTAAAGTTTACATGGGATTTTATATGGGAAAATTGTCTTTTGCAAATTAATTCTTGCAAGAGTCGCCCGTTATCTCCTAAAAATAAACAGATGTCTGATTATTATAGAAAATTTGTCAAGGAAACAACGTTTAGAATACTGCAAAACGATCTGATGCTAGTGGAAAAAGTTATTAACCAAAAACCAATTGATGACCTGAAGATTGATGAAAATTTCACTTTTCATAGCATCACTGCTTCTGACGGTTTTATTATATACAAAAATTTTAACTTTCTCTTATTATGTACAAAAGGAGCCTCAATTTATCCCTCAAAACCTTGCGAAGTGGCTAAATAGTATAGATAAATGATTTAGATACGTTAACAGAGGATTACAACAAAATTGCGTATAATTGGACAACCAACAGCAGTGGTGCTAGAAAAAATGAATATTTTATCAATCGTCAGAGCATCAATCGGTTTCTGCTTAATAACTTTTTTCTCAAGCATCAGATCGTTTCGTGGTTTTCGAGACTTTTTTTCTTTGTTAAATTTCCTATACAAACCACATAACGATTTATTTTTAAGAAGTAATGGGCGACTCCTGGAGGAATTATTTTGTAAAAGTTAACTTTCCCATACAAAATCCCATGTAAACTTTAAACAGTGGGCGCAAAAATATAGTTTCACCGATCGAGCTAAGAATTTGCATAGTTGTTCTAGGGCCCAAATGGTACCTAAAAAGTTGCTCGGAGCTGGAATCTATTTTTTGTCCCACCCTAATGATCATAGTAGATTGCTTATCATTTATATAATAGAACTGCCGTTTAAAGAATAATTTTGTGAATAATAACCATACGCCCCGGTTCTGTCTAAAAATGTAAGTTTAGCCTTTATATTCCATATGAGAAGAAGGGCCTAAGTTGAAATCTCGAAGAAAATGCATGTTTCGCCGTTTTGTTTTCTTTGATTATAAATCGAATTAAAAACCATTTCAACTAATTTTCACCTCAATCTTGTAGTATTTTTGTCGCATAATGTCATAATAGCGAAAACGCTGTTTGTTTACATTTGCGATTTAAGCCCTAATGAAAGATCTATGTCGAAGTATGGTAGTATAATAGTTAAATTATAATGGTGGAATATATCAGTAGTATTCCCAATATGGTGAATATTATATGAATAGTTTGGAAATGGTTCCAAAGATTTCTGGAACGGTATTTATTTATACGGGCGAGCTCTGGAGGTAAATTTTACATAAATAGCTCTATTATTGTCGCGCTTATAATAAAATCTCACATTGCGGGCGTCTGAAAGGCGCATCAAATCGCAGTTGCTCCGCAAGCAGATTTCAGTGGAGCTTTATTTTTCTGCCAGCTGTGTGCTTTTTTTTGCTTTGCTTTTGCAATTTGAGCTTTCATATAATCGCATACCCGAATAGAAATGTACAGTAACAAAACCATGATTTTCACTGTGACAGTACAGGAATTTTACAACAATTTACAGTAAGTTTTAGTGTTATGCTACAATACAAAAACAATAAACTTTCACGCAGAAAAAAGATTTGTAGGTTCAATAAAATTATGCATTAAATTCAATAAATTAAATTATTGGTCGGGAGACAATAAAATAATTTATTGAATTCATAAAATTTATTTATTGTTTCAATAAAACAAGATTATCGTTCCGTTTTTCAATAATTATTTTATTGAAATTAAAAGAAAATTATTGATACTAAAAATGTATTTATTGAAAGCAGAAATTTGTTGTTGTTCTAATAAAAAAAATATTTTCAAACCAATAAGTTTGTTTGTTAAAGTGATAAACAATAAATGATTGGATTCAATAACACATATTTTTGGTTTAAATATGCTAATTTTTTCTGCGTGTTAACGTTTTTACAGTAAATTTCAATGTAAAATAGACTTTTACAGCGAAAAAGGGGGGTGGTTATGTATCTTAACATTAAAAAAATCAATTTTTCTCCATACATTTTTTTCTCGGAAACAGTAAAATTTAATGTGAATGCACTGTGTCAGTTTTTTGGTGAACAGTGAAATTTATTGTTACATGAAATTTTATTGTAAATCTACTGTGAGAACTTGGCATTGAACAATGTTGAAACAGTAATAACTATAATATTTATTGTTTTATGATTGTTTGTAGGGTAAATGCCATTGTATAATTCTATCCGGGAGACCATCAAAAGTCTATAAAATACAGACATGTCTGTAAATCTGGCATCGCTGTATACTGCGTGCATTCTCGTTTAAAATACGCACACCGAGATCTCGCATTTTCATACTACCGCCCTCCCCTTAAACCCAGATGCGGTTTGTTTTCCTCCCAATTCGCCGTGCAAATGATTTGTTTTCCTCCCAAATTAAACGTCAAAACGGCACAATACCAACGCAGCTGGATAAGTCTATGGTAACTCACTTTTGAGTTATTGAGTTCTACAAGATGACGACAAGAATGAACTTCACGGAAACGAAAAACCAAAGAGAATAGTGAAAGAGACGCAGAGTGAAAATCAGTCAAAACGGCAACACTTCCTTTACGATGATTTCAACACTAGTATTTGGCAACCCTTTCCAAAGGCAGCACTTTAATGTGGTTTTTGTTTGAGGCGAAACTGAGTCAGTTCCTAACCCCAACTGCTGTCAAAATGTATGAACTGACAGCGGTTGGGGTTAGAACCTGACTCAGTTTCAGGTTCAAGCGAAATCGCCATAAATTACTCCTATTATATTTTGAAAACAAACCTTTTGTCGATCGTTGGATTTGTTTATCAAACGATGTGCATTTTGAAACAAAGAGATGAAATAATTCTAAAGCTTGTTTTTACTCATACATAGACTCTAGAATGCACCTTCCAATCACGATTGCACTAAATTCTGACGAAAATTCAAATTTCTTTTTTGATAGATTTACAATACTTATCTCCTCCAACTCAGGCATGAGTAATGTTTATTTACATTGCACGATTGGTCTGCTCAATAAGGTATTTTTGGCTTCACACTATTCGTCTCTTTCCCTATTCTCTTTGCGAAAAACTACCTAAAATTGAGTTCCTTTGACTCAATCTTGTGGTATCGTGTGGGAACTTAAAATTAGGTAAACCGTGTTGAAGGTACTTTCCATTTAACCATGGCAAAAAATACAACTCATAGATAGGTTTTTTATACTCAAATATAAGTTGAATTTACCTAATTTTGAGTATACCCCAAACAACTCAAAAGTACCTTCCTCTACGGAAGACTTCGACTGAGTCGAATCTCTCGTTTTGTTTTTGACAACACTAATAAGTGCGAAAGCGACGCACAACTCAAAAGTAAGTTAAAATAACTTATGCCGCAGGTTGTTTTATTTAACCGTGTTATGATGAATGAAGTTCATGTTTGACAATTCTTGAGCGTTTTTTCAAAACGTCATATCTGCAATGAGTTACTCTATTTACTTTCTCTTTCGATTTTTACGGCGTCACTATAACACTTTTCACTTATTTTACAGTACAGATCGAAAGACGGTGGTTTTAACTAGTATATTATGCAAAGAGTTGAGGGATAAATGTTAAAGTGACCGAATTATTAACAGAAGAGAAAGTAAACAAAGAGAGTAACTCATTGCAGATATGACGTTTTGAAAAAACGCTCAAGAATTCTCGGTGGTTTGTTTACTTTGTCAATAGACTTTTCTACGGCTCATGTACGTACACGTCACATGATACAAATACTACATTACGAGCTGGTGGAAAATAATTAGGTTATTTACAGACAAAGTTAACCTCACTTTTCTTGACAGTTCGCTTGTACTGTTTACATGGACTTAGAAAAATTCGTGGACGAATAGATTCGCTCGAAGCAAATCGTAAAGAATTTTTCTAAGTCCATGTAAACAGTACAAGCGAACGGCTGGATGTTGTTGGCTCGAATCAAAACTTGTCGAAAGTAAACAAAGTTCATTTCATATCGTCAACCTGGCGCCCAGGTGGTGAAATCATTAGAATTCAACGGGGTGCTGGAGCGTTGCCAAAAAAATTTTATTTCCAGATGAAATTTTATTAAACTTCCCCGTTAAGCTCAGCCGGAATGCTGGCTGGTTCTAAGTCGTATGCCGGCTCATGTGACACAACCGATTCTATTTAGAACGTTTAAGGGGTACCATTTCGATGCGGCTTAGCCGCATAACCGAGGCCTAGGAACCGAAGCGGCGCAAAGCCGCTGAGGATCCGCCGGGCGAGGTGGTGACCGACCCGCCGTCGGAAGCAAGCGAACCTGTGATCCACTCGTTTGCCCGGCTTACTCAAACATAGGGGCTATCCCTAGTTTAAGTTCGACTGAGCGGTAGCGAAGTCGGACAGCATGCGCGAAAGCGATGTGGCGTAGCCACATTGGGTGTTGGACACAAAATAAAATTGGCAACGCTAGCAAAATGTAAACACAAATGAACACTCCGGATGAACCAATCGTCAATTGACATTTCGACGAGTTTTGATTCGAGCCAATAATATGGGCCCAATAAATTGGTTTGTTTTCAACCAGGAAGCTACAATAGTGTTCGTGAGGCCAGTCCACAAGAACTCAATTGCGTGAGTGCGAGTGCAACGGGTGCTCATCTGTTACATTCGAACTCACGTAACTCCCATGTAAACAAACCATAATATATTATATCAAGAGTACTTATTCAAAAGGTCCTAAGTAACATTGAGCTCGAACTGAGAAAAACGAGGCTGAAGTTTCATGGACCTAAAACAAATCCCTATTAGAGAACAAATATGTGTTTTGATGAAACAATTATGCCAATATAGTCTATGGACTATGCTCTTTAGGTAAATAATACTAAAAACATGAAATGTTTAGTGCTAATGTAGTTTTCAAGCGCTTTAAAATGATGCGTCCTTTTGAAAATTATAGGACCTTTCACATAGGTCTTTTTTCGGGCCTAAGAATCATACGACACTGCACATAAGGCTTTTTTCAGCAAAGGTAGCTCTTACGACGAATATTGAATATCTTCAAAGTTTTCGATAAAATGAGCACCGGAATACGAATGTTCTTCATTACTATGGTAAATAGTTGCACTGGATTTAACAGAAGTCTTGCGGTAAAAAAAATGCGGGAAACTTTAGTTTATATTAACAAACCATTGGCTGGAAGTGGTTAAAACTAACGAATGGCACGTTACTTTAGAATAACTAAGCTTTCCAATTATCATTTAATTTATTATACTTTCTAAATTCAACTTCGAAAATAAGTCGCATGATCAGAAGAAAATAATTTCTTTTATTTTGATGCTTAGGACGTTTTTACTAGGTACCTATGTGCAGTGGGAAAACATAGAATGAAATGAATCATGCGTCGTTTTTGCATGACGCCTATGAACAGACGCAGAGGTTTTGAAATGTTTCACGCATAGGTCCTTTCAATTTAAAAGGTCTCAAGTGCAAAATTTCAAAATAAGATCATGAAAACTTTGCGACTTTTTATACAATGCTTGTTATTTTGATAAATACTGGGTATAATGAATTCTGGTTTTCGGTATTCGTTAGCTATGTTGTAATCACATGCTGCGCTGCAAATAACTCAGTTTGTTTACATTTGTCACTAAGGTCCATTTGAATCAGCACTCTTGATATATTATATATAATTATTGTCAAACCAAATACAAATATATAAATACAACATATTTCTTGAGCCAAATACAAATTAAATACGCCAAGGTCCCATACAAAAGGGTAATCATTTTTTGACTCGCCGAAAACTAGATTTAATGAACCCTATGCATGGATTTTGCTTGACAACTAACAAACACTGAAAAGTAATAAGAAACGGCAACACATTTCGATAAATCCGATCAGAGCATGCCGTTCTTAAGTTTATTTTTTTATTGACATTTGTTTATACTTCTGTGAAAATTTGTGGATCGTTTCGTATATTGAAATTGAAAATTATTCGTGCCATGGTCAATCTTACCAAGCCATCAATTTTCTACGATGGTTCCGGAAGCAGCTGCCCTTTGGTTAATACTTTCTTCGGATCGAAGCAAAAATGCTAACATCGATCTGATCGGTCTAATTCAAAACTGGAATCGATACGGTTAGTGGTATGCGAAGAATTTAACTATCCGTTTCACCACGAACGCTCGTTCCGGGGGCGGAGATGCACATATGCAACACCTGGAAGATCATCAGTTATGCTTGGACAGCGAAGTTGAGCAGTATGATGCTAACAATAAAAAGTTTCAATTCTTAGTGGCCAGTAGTGGTAACGTTGCCTCAAGTGCAACACCGAAAGTGTCAAAAATAATATCCTTCTGGTGTGCAATATCCTGTATCCTACCAACACCAACAACAGACATGTCGACGGAACATTTGCGTCAATTTTGAAAAATTATATGTCCGGTGAAAAAACTACATCGGCCTGGTGTGAAAAGTGCAACAATTTTACCCACACTAATCAAAAGAGTCGTCAGCCATCTGTCGGAAATTATGTCGGTTAACTGTCCAAGTGTCCAGAGATGCCAGATTTGCAGACAAGTCTGCAAATTCGCAGACTTTTAATTTAAGCTGCAGATTTTTTCGATGACGCAGATATTTGCAGATTTTCTAGTTTGGTTGCAGATATTTGCAGATTTTTTAGTTTTGTTGCAGATATTTGCAGATTTTTGAATATAAAGGCTTTTGGTTACACTAGCTTTCCTGACATTTTTGTTCTTCCCAGACATTTAAAATTATTGTTGCAGACATTTGAAAAAAGTACCTGGCATCTCTGCAAGTGTCTAGCGATGGGCACTGGTGCAAACGTAGGTAATGGGATTATGTGTCGTTACGGGTAGATGGTCGCTTTTTCCATGCGAGGTGAGATTACTTGAACTGGAATGTTGTTCTCACAGGTCCTATAATATTTTACGCTGTTATTACAGAAATCCCCACCGTCGTTCAACTCGAATGCGTCTAATCAAGGTCAGCAGAAATAATGGCTCCCACTAGGCTTCCGAATGATGTTGGATGTGAAGGAGAATTTGAAAATTGGATCGTTGAAAACTGCTTCCAGCTGTTCTAAAGGTTCTGATGCTCACGAAAGCTGCAAACTGAGTCAGAGCATATTCCGTAGTAGCAACAATTTGAAATCTTTTACATTTCAGATATGCCGTTTCGGAAATCAAAAAGTATCGCTTGTCAGCGGCCGGCGTTTACATCAATGACAGAACTCGGCGTAATCTGGTAGCTTTGGTGCACGTACCAAAGAGCTATCATCATGATCTCAACTCTGGTGCCCAGAAAATTCTCAATTTTTACCACAATATCCATTGACGCAAACACATTCATGTCCCATTTGTCTAGTCGAACACAGACCGTTCAGGCAGGGTGAGTTAGCGCAGAAATCAACCTTAATCTTACAATGTCGCCCCATGTAATCCGGTTTACAGTTGGAGTGATAGTCATTCACAAGTTAAACGTAGTCCAGCGTTCCTGGATATGAGCATGAATTCGAAAGACACTCGTTGATGGCTTCTTCGCACCGTGATCCCACAAACCAGGGCGGACTATAACACTCCATTTCACTAACTTTCAGCAAATATCTTACTGTAACAGGCATCAGGAGTACAGTCTTACAGTGTTTATTGTGGAGCATTTCAATCAATTAAACACACGATGTCACCTCACCGAACATGTAGTTCATGGCTGAAAATAACTACTCTCCACTGCAGGCTACCCAAGGTACAATTCTTTGAATGTTTCAACCCGTACCAGAATGCTGGGGTCATACATGGGTCAACGCTGATTGATTAATCAAGCTCTTGAAAATTACTCGATTAACAGATAATCGATTATTCGCAAAAATCAGATATCACTACCCCCACCAAAAGATACGTGAAGCGTGAAGATTTTCAACGAACACCATCAAGACTTCGGAAAAGATTGGTTGTGTCTTGCCTGACCCGATGAATCCAACATAAACTTCAATTATGCGTACAGGTCTGTGTGGATATGGATGAAGTGATAAAATTAAATAGTGTTTCAAAGAGTGGGGTTGTTTTATTGTTTTGTTGGTTATTCGTTAGATTTTTATAATGGCATAGCATATCGTGCTGCTCTGGACAGTAGTGTACAAATTTATGTGCCTCAAAACCGTCCGGAAAATCGTAAGCGATCACTTTACTCTCAATGCCTTGATACTTGTATACAATCACCAGCGTTAAAAGCCGAGATATGCACAAGTCAACGAAATGTTTTTTACCTCAATTTGAGGGTACCCTGAACGCTCCCTTTGCAACAGCATGGCATCGGACTTCATTTTTTATCGCACGAGAGACGACGGTCATGGTATCGACTGTCATTCTTGGAGGTTTCATAGATAGTTTTTTCTGTCCACACAGTGGCGATAGCTGCTGATTTCGATTTGGTAAATTGGCAGAGACGACACAAACAGGTACCGACTTTTGCGCACTGTTTGTTTCCATTTGTCGGGTAATTGTTCCGAATCACGGCTTTTTCGAAAAGAGGGTTAATTTCTTTTGAAAAAAGGTTCTAAATGGCCTATTTTATAACACGCAATGAAAAAAATCGGGGGGAAAGCTTTAAAGTAGTTTAAACTGGAAAAATAAGTTGTTCCCACTTACCTTACATACAGTGGCGGATTCTCAGCGGCTTTGCGCCGCTTCGAATCCTTGGACTTTATTATGCCGGCAAGCCGCATCACACTATCTTCGCCCTTGGTGTCACTTTCTCATGCGCAATGCCACTGTTATAAAAGTAAGGGGGAAAACTTATTTTTCCAGTTAAAAACTACTTTAAAGCTTTCCCCCGAACTTTTGTTATTGCTTGTTGTAAAATAGGCCATTTAGAACCATTTACAAAAAAAAAATAAACCCTTTTTCCGAAAAAGCCGCGATTCGGAACAATTGCCATTTGTCGTAATCCCTTCTGCGTCTACGTTGAGGTTTCCAAGCCCTTCATCATTAGAAACGGCATCATCTGAAATCTCTTTCATATTACATTGTACGTGTAGTAATGATTTTTCGTTCATATAAAAGAATTCAAATTTAAGTTATCTTATTGGAACGAATAAATGTTTAAAATACCCGATTGATCGGCACATTCTTAAGAATTCCCGCGGGTCCATCCGGAATGCTCCGTTAACTTTTTTCCACCGTTCTGGGAATATATCGAACTAAACGAATATTTCTTAATGATTCTAGGCGATTTTTTAATTTGGTTCGCAGAGAAAACTTGAAAAACTCCGGATTTCTTACCAAAATTGCCAACGGCCGACACTGACAATATACTACCGGGAAACAATCGATTTCTGCTATCAGCATAGAAGTATTATTATGCCCCGATGAGGGCTGTAACCCATCGTGGCGATTCGAATTTTCCGCAGTTACTTTTTGTTATGATCCGGCATGTCTACTTGAACACGATTGTCGGAAAAACATGCGCATATCTTACCAAAGAATCACGGCCATAACGCCGTAGTAAACTGTAGTGCCGTCAATTAAAAATCTGGTATCTATTGATGAGAATGGACGAAATAGACGAAAATTTAATTAAATACACAATCGAAGTGAAATGTCATAAATTTTCAACAAGAACAACATTGAGTTCTACAAGATGACGACACGAATGAACTTATGATGAATGAAGTTCATGTTTGACAATTCTCGGTGGTTTGTTTACTTTGTCATTTGCGTGAGTGCGAGTGCAACGGGCGCTCATCTGTTACATTCGAACTCACGTAACTTTCATGTAAACAAACCACTGATAATTGTCAAACGAAGTTCATCCGGCTCGTTTTGTAGGGTTATGTCGGTTGGTGTAAAACCTAATAGCAATACCTGTGTTGCTAGTTTTAGCACTATTTCATCAAAGTACACTGTCATTCTGACAGTGTACCTTTATTGGTGTACCTGGGTTATAAAACGTGTCCTCGAAAATTCATCAGAGCATTCCGTATTAACATATTTCTTGAGCGTTTTTTCAAAACGTCATATCTGCAATTAGTTACTATCTTTGTTTACTTTCTCTTCTGTTAATAATTCGATCACTTTAACATTTATCCCTCAGCTCTTTGCATAATATGCTAGCTAAAACCACCGTCTTTCGATCTGTACTGTAAAATAAGTGAAAAGTGTTATAGTGACGCCGTAAAAATCGAAAGAGAAAGTATAAACAGAGAGTAACTCATTGCAGATATGACGTTTTGAAAAAACGCTCAAGATTTGTATTTGGTCAAACAAAGTTCATCCGGCTCATTTTGTGGAGTTATGTCGGTTGGTGTAAAACCTAATTTTGATTGATCCTTTACTGCAGAGATGCCAGATTTGCAGACAAGTCTGCAAATTTGCAGACTTTTAATTTAAGCTGCAAATTTTTCGATGACGCAGATATTTGCAGATTTTTTAGTTTGGTTGCAGATATTTGCAGATTTTTTAGTGTGGTTGCAGATATTTACAGATTTTTGCATATAAAGGGTTTTGGTTACACTAGCTTTTCTGACATTTTTTGTTCTTTTAAAATTATTATTGCAGACATTTGAAAAAAAGTACCTGGCATCTCTGCTTTACTGTTTGATAAGCTTGAAGATTCGTTCAGCGACATTTTTGGCGAGTGCGTATTTATATTTAATAATATTGCTATTTGAAGAACAAGAATCACCTAGTTTCACAATTTATAGTTGCAAAACCAGAATATCACCGCTTTGTGGGTTTCTCGTAGGTTTTAGTTTAGCTGACGTCTTCTCACTGCACTTGGAGAAATGGGAGTCAACGACGCGATGAATTACGTCCTGTTCAACAATCCAGTTGCCACCAATGTTTGGTCATTTCTATCATCAAATGTAAGTTCTCCCTAATTATTGTAATTTCTCCCTAATTATTGTGAAATGTTCCATAAACCAGCGGTTCTCAACCTTTTTCGGACCCCTTAGAAATCAGCCTGGGTTGCTGCGGACCCCCACGGATAAACGATTTTGTATGCTATCAATATGTTATTTCCAGTTTGTTAGGAAACAAGGAAATTTCAATATGCTCTCGAAAAAATATATTTTTCTTCGCAGACCCCGAGGAACGACTTCACAACCTCCTAGAGGTCCGCGGACCCTAGGTTGAGAATCACTGCCATAAACTATTATCAGTTATGTCTTGATTCTCGTTCGCCGTCCAGAAACTCGTTCCCTACCTGGAAATGATTGTGCCAACTGGCTGTTCCCAAAGTCTGTACGGGGTCCGAGATGTACCAAAATGCAGTTCGTCGCTGCCTACCTGACTAGAATTAAAACATGCAGTTATATGAATCAGATAATAAATTTCATATCATATAACTGAAAGAGAAGACTGATAAATTGCTGATCGAAATGGACATTTCTTAATCATATTTTAAAAGCACCGTGTTATGCGGATAAAGATAAACTTTTTTTTAATCTTGTTTCGTCAACCTTTTCTCAAATATCTACAATAGAAATCCAAAACAGCTGCCATCGCTCAGCAAGCGGCGACCCATAGTGCCAAGGTGGTGGTGGTTTCGGAACCACTGCCACCACTTTGGAAGATACTGGGACCACATCGACATATACTGAAACTTGCCGGGCTAAGCGGTGCAGTAGCCGTTATGCTCGGAGCTTATGGGGCTCACCATAAGTTCAATAGTTTCGTCGAGAAGGAACGCGATCCCAAAGCTATCTTTGAAATGACCAACCGTTATCATATCATCCATTCACTGGCACTTCTTGCCGCTCCGTTGGCGAGAAAACCGGTTTTGGTAAGTGATAGTTAATAAGCACACGAAGAAATAATTTCTGAAGTAAGCGTTTATTTTTCCAGACTGCCATTCTATTTTCCGCGGGAATGGCTTTGTTTTGCGGCACTTGCTATTATATTTCGTTCACCAACGATCGTCGTGTAGCCAAGCTCACACCGGTTGGAGGATTTCTGCTAATTTTCGGCTGGCTTTCTTTTATGCTCTAAGCAGACGAATAACTGATTGGCTAAAGCTTAGACGCTGCTTATATTCCAATACATGGGGGTAGTGTACTACGTTATAAAAATGTCAAATTAATGTGTCTGCGTTAAAAGCTTCTCTCATTTTTTTGGAATATTAGAGAACAATTACTTTCGGATTCAGTTTGCACCGATCGATAACGTATTGTGGCATGCAGAAAGTAGGATTGACTTTTCGTAACCTTTCGTCGCCAAGCAGTGAAAGTGCTCCCAGACCAAACAGTGTATGGAAAATATCCGGCATATTACCGGTGCGATCGGAGAATCCACCAGTTTCTGAATCTTGACAGGAGAGTATAAATTGTTGCAATTTTTCCGAACTAATCCAGTGCAATCGACCCATTATGGTCAACGACGCCAGCACCCACCAAGAATAGCAGACGTCCGGCAATTTTTCGGGTCTCCCATTGAGCCCACCGCTAGGTAACTGTCGCTCGCACAGCCACCAAGCAAGCTTCTCGCAGTCCAACTTATGCAGATGATCAGTTATCGATAGGAATCCCACACAGCAGTAAATAAGACCGGCATGGCTCTCGGCATTGGGCTTCGATCCGAAGCCACCATCGGAATTACAGCACGACATGACATAGTTGACCGCCTTCTCCAGGTCAATCACGTTCATTTTGTTCTAAAAGCCAAATCACGTAATTCAAAAAAAAATCCGTTCTCGTTGATAAAATGTTGAAAGTCACTTACGATCAAACTGAGAATTGCAACTGCACAAAAGGAAAACCTCGTATCCTCTTCGCCCCATTTATCGCCAAAGAAGCTGCCGTTGAGTTGTTGCAATGAACTGACATACCGAGCTACGGCTTCCGTATCAATCTCATCCAAACCGTCGTAAATGCACAAAATTTGCACTGCACTCAGTGTGTACAAAATGTGAGGATCATGACCCTCACATGCCGATATTCCTCCGCTTACCGGACATTGGCAATTTTTCACGAATTCGATGATCTCTTGCTTATCGAGTCGGTCGAGTTTGTACATTAAATCTAGCCCGGTTACACCCCAGTAGATTCCTGACATCCGAAGAAACTCCGTCATGCAGTATTCCTGTAATGCAGTGAAAAAATTTATGCTAGTCATGGATAATACGGTAATATTACTATAACTTACGTAGTCATTTTTGTCGTTCCCGTGATTAGCGATATATTCTACGTGTTTATCGAATAGCAGTTCCTTGGGCTCGTTGTTGATCGACACATCGTTGGAAACGAGAGCCTGTGCGGGAATAGTTTTTCACTCTATCACAACAAAATCCGTAATTTTCAATTGAAATGTACTTACCATCTTTGTGGTAACGATTCCTGGTATGAGATTTGAATCACAAAGTTTTATGTCAATATCACCTAGGTGCTGTTGCGTTTAAAATTGAAATCTAATTGAAATGACCATCAAAAACAAATGTAGATGACAAATTCATTAAGTACAGGGTGAGAAAATTTGTTATTACATGTGACATGTGACGTTCAGGGTGGCCAGAATGAATTTCCTAAAATCACACAGGCTATACTATAGGGTAACCCTACATATTTTGGACCCTGTTAATGTATTTGCCTCCTACACTGCCAAGTTTCTCTGAATTTGTTTGGTTTGATGCAGCAATTACATTCCTTGGGTTGTCTATTAAGTTTCAATATCATTAGTTCATCTCTAAAAATTAAACAGAATCCACAGTTTTCAAAAATATCATCGAAAACGTTTCATGTTTCAACGATAGCCAAGAGGAACCGGTGGAAATGATACATTTTCAAATTAGATTTAAATGTACAATTATAATATTTTTTATCGATTTAATTAGTTTGTCTGATTTGGTATTATGCATGTTACGTATTTGAAAAGGTTTCTTCGTAATGTTTTATCTAAAAAATCTTAAATAAATGGTGTCCACAACATGTCTTAAAAAATTGATATCAACTTATTTTGGACACCCCTCGATTTTCTTTCTTGATAGTTATTTGTTTATCGATTTAGAATAATCAAAAAGTGAAAATTTTCGTAGCGGTAGGTCGCCTGCTCTTTTTGGTCAAATTATTTAAAAATGTTCAAACCAATGGATGTCGAAAATCAAACGATTGAGGAACATTTCGTTGAAGACCATAATATGACCAAAGAGGAGACTTCTGAAATCCATGTTAAAGAACATTTGTATTTCGAATTTATTGAATTCGACGAGCTATATGTTGACAAATCTAGGAGACATATCACAGCTAAATATTGTCGCTGCAGCACTATTCTGCAATGCGCTGGACAGTCCAGCGACGCGAAGATTTCTAGCGACGTCAGTGGAATTGTCATTTCATGAATAAAATAAACAAAGAAATTTTCGCAAATAAACCTATAGTTAATCTTATATTTTGTGTTGTCATGGTTATAGTCGACATGCTACTAAAAAGCAATCACTTTCTTATTTATTTTAATCATGTGAGATCATGACAAATGAATATCATAATATAGAACTTTTAAATGCGATTGTATGGCTCTAATTTGAATTTTTTTCCTTAAGAATCACAAAAAGATTTATTTTGAATTATTTGTTTATAATCAACACATTTAACAAAGTCTATACTACATCAATAAACTATGAACTTCGCTGGGGTAACGTATGCTGACGAGCGACAAGTCGCTTCTGATTTTTGTCTGCAGACACAATAATGGTAATAAGAGTGTGCTTGCTGAATTCCTAGAATCGCCTGAAACACTCACACGAACAGGAACATCACGATTCAAGCGACGTTTGATATTGCGCCGAACAGTTGAATACCACAAGGCGAAAACTGAAGAAAAAAGGAAAATAAAGGAAGAGAAACAAAGAAAAACTGAGCTTAGAAAGAATAACAAGAAACCACCTTCTAAAGAAAAGAATTAAAAATTAATATTTGGTACAAGAAGATTCCTGACGAACTTTGAAGCTTGATTTATCTTGAAGATGTTACTCCATAATACTGCTACAGATGAATTGTTACACGAAATATATTATTGTTAACTCTATTGCATAACATTTAATGCTGCTTTGTTAAGTCTGCAGTAACTTAATTGTACCGAAAGTTTTTCTATTTCTCAAAATGATAGAACTAAAAAAATACTTCATGCAGTAAGCCTTCCATATAAAGATTAATGTACCATTTTTGATTGGCAGTCACTGATTTGCTTATGTTCTTCTTTCATGCATTAAACATACTGCAAAGAGAACGAGTCAGTAGGTCAGTTTAGTAGAAAAAATTTCACTGTTTCCAAAATATATTCAGTCACATTCAGTGTGTCCAAAATATGCTTGGAACACTGTCGAAATTAGTGTGGAAGGGTCCGAAATGTGAAAAATTCATGCTGTGAAGAAATGTCATTTTCGAGTTTATGTCAATGTATAAAACATCCATTGACAGTTTTCTTTCAAGAACAGTATTTTGGAGCAGACTCGTGCATGTGTTGCATTAAAAAATATAGGCAAGCAAATATTTTTTGACGTTCACGTAATTTTACTTCTTCTAGGGGTCCAAAATTGGTTGGTTACCCTATACACCACGAGAATTATGGCTAGTTTACATTTCGGAAAACGAAATTTGGGTCCCTGTGTATTGAAGCTCGGGATTTAAAATCCTGTGACGGGAAATGAGTCTACACAAAAATGAGTTTTCCTGAAGTGTAAACCCAACCGCGGGCAACATCACGGGATTTTAAAACTCTCCACACAGAAATCCGGCCGGAACTAGAGTCTGTATACAATATAGAGTCCCGTACAGAGAAATGCGCAACACTGCGTAGAATACAGACTATTTATTTTTTTCTGGCAACCGGAATATTTGCCGTAATTTTGAGTAACTTTGATCAAATGACAAAATAAATTCATACTGAATGAAAAATTAAGCAACTTTATCGTGGCAAACGGAATATCCCAACGAAAACCGTTTCAAACATTTCATCTGATTAATTGAATGCTATTTAATAAATTAATAACGTGTTTAAATTTATTCAAAAAATTCGAGTCAACGTAGGACTCAGGTTATTGTAAGCAGATTTTTCTCGGATGAACTTGACACTCGAATAGAACAGTAACAAAACCATGTCACTGTGACAGAACAATAATAATCATTTGCAGCGAAGTCCAATGTTATACTATAATACCAAAACAAGACTTTTACAGTAACTAGGGTTGGCTATGAGTTGATTTTTATTTTTTATGTTATTTAACAAATCATTTTGTTCCACGCATTTAACATTTAATGCTAATTTACTGAATCATTGCTTGTTTGAAAATGAAATTAATTAGCACTTGAAATTTTAGTGTAAATTTATTGCAAGAACACTGCTTGAATAACGTCCAACTGCTCTTCAATTTAAAGATAACTTGAAGTTGCATTCTTTATCATAGTTCATATCTGAAATTCCTTCATCATCTTATAAGTTGGACGATATAAAATGGTTAAAATCAGTTCAGATCAAAAAGAGTATAATGAACAGATGGAAGAAAAAGTGAACCAGGTGGTATCAAATATAGTCTTGGTCTAAAATGTCTTCCTTTTTTCAGGTAGATCTTGTGGAGTTAGAGTATTCTGAAGATTTCTGATGATAGCGTGTTCGATAACTCAGAACGTAATCTAGTGTACCATATTGCAGGATACATTCGTAAGAGTTTCCCGAAAAACTATACTGTTTGTGAGGCATGCTTTACACCATTGCTTCGATCGGCTTTACCATAGGATTGCTCAATGCTCACTTGCTGATGCATACCTTCTCTTTTACATCTTCTCGATGCATAGAGACAGTTAGATGCGGATTAACCCTCAAAAAGGCACGCTGGTCTTCCAGGCCCGGCGGCTATCGATTTCTTAGTTACAAAGCGTTATGCATGTAATAAAAGCTTGATCATGGAAATTCCATTAACTGACGCTAAAATTCATTGAAAAAGTAAGATATTACGGAGCTATCACATATGGTGTGCTTCATAGATTCGTATAAACTTTTTACATGCACAATAAGGCATGGGAGGCCTAACAGGCTCGGTAGGTAGGATGTTTCGGATTTTGACATTTCAATCAGCGCATTTCTTTTAAAAAGCTTATATGCGCTTAACGTTTCTTACGTGCAGTTTAAGCGGTTTTGAACGGTTAGATATCCGTTTGATAGGATTAAAAAAGGAATTCGTAATTTAATTAAATTCTTTAAGTTTTATTATTCTTTCTCAGAACTAACCAGTTCTGTCGCTCCCCTCGGGTGAACCAGAATGAGAGGGTATGTGAGCAGAATGTGAAACGAAAAATAAATAATAAAAAACACATCTATCCGCTTGTCCCGCTTGTGTTTCATTCCCCCTGTATTTTAAATGGAAGATGGACTTTCGATTTTCCGTGACGGAAAAAAAGTTTAAAGTTCGGGAAATGGGTCACGGGATTTTTCAGCTGCTTCTAAAAAACACCGTCAGTATCAGATAGCACTGAATTTTAAACCTAATAATAATACAATTTCCCCGTCGGACACAATTTGTGTTGAATTGTTCCCCCGCCGTATTTATGGTGTGGAGAAATTTAAAAACCCGTGATATTTTCTAGAATTGGAAGATTTTAAAGCCACCCTAATAAAAAAAAAATTTTATTAATGCATAAATACATGCATTAGATTTCAATACGTGACAAATACTTCAATACGTCATTCAATATGTCAGCCTGAATCAAAAATACACAAGTGAATCGCCCCTCTTATTTTACTATGACGTTTTTACAAACGGGCTTGTAGATGTGATATATTTCATGTGCTGTGTTGCAACCGAGAGTGTAGATAGTTATGAGGTTTGGTATTATCGGAAAAAGATGCTGACTACACCTACAGTCGACTTGGCGAAACATCACATCAACGCTTTTTTTGTGAAAAGGGCGATACTTACAAATGTAAACATAGGGCTTTTTTAATACATGCGAATGAGGGCTTCAAAACGCAACAAACTAATCTAAAAATTTGGATTTTACTATATTGCTTTCTTAAACTACAGCAAATAATACAACGTGCAAAACTGTATTTTTGTTTGTTTATTTAAAGTTTTGCCCTCCACGCTCCATGCAAGCAATCAGGGCGACACTTTTTTTTGCTACCAGTTTAGAGGCGAATCTGTTTTTTTGTATTTTTTTTAGGGTTATCAAGCTGATACTAGCTGTAAATAGTAACAATGATTGCTATAGAAAACCCGGACAAAATCGGTGGTGTAAAACGGTAGTTATTGTAAAAAAGGCGATACTTCAATGGTAATAGGTGGGACCGAGAAAGTAAACAATCACCAAAGGGGCGATACTATCATTTTGTCGATTTAAATAGCAAAAACAAATTTTAAATTAATAATTTCAAATACTTTATGAAGTTTTGAGTTTCGATCTTTGAATCATGCAATCTAAGATGTAAAAAACACAATAGTTTTTAAATAGGAAATAAAACCAAGTCTGGAAATATTCACTGTTGATTTTCTTAGAATGCTGTCACTGCTAGTATCGCCCTTTTCAAAAAAAGGGTTGACATCTACATACTGTTAGCAAAACTTTGGTGCACTATATGTGACATTTCAACTTAAGATTAAATTAAGATGTAAAGAATTATTATTTTTTTCTATTATTTGCAGGTGATAAAGAGTCAATACTTAGCTTGTATGTGGCATAATAAACTCAGTAACTGTACACATTTCGACATAGATCTTTCATTAGGGCTTAAATCGCAAATGTAAACAAACTGCGTTTTCGCTATTATGACATTATGCGACAAAAATACTACAAGATTGAGGTGAAAATTAGTTAAAACGGTTTTTAGTTCGATTTATAATTAAAGAAAACAAAACGGCGAAACATGCATTTTCTTCGAGGTTTCGACTTAGGCCCTTCTTCTCATATGGAATATAAAGGCTAAACTTACATTTTTTGACAGAACCGGGCGTACGGTTGTTATTCACAAAATTATTCTTTAAACGGCGGTTCTATTATATAAATGATAAGCAATATCTACTATGATCATGTCTACTCGATAGTTGCTGCACATAAACATTCGAATATTTCGATATTTTCATGTAATTCGAAGAAAAGATGCACACGCCCTTTCATTTACATTGGGTTTCAATGCGCCCATTTGCTGAGCCCCATTAAAAAGTATACTCACAGATAACAGACGTTTAGGTTCGATTTGAATTGTGTGTAAATACCCGCTACTGAGATTCCGAATAAATCAGACGTTTGAAACACGTTTGGCAAACGTTTGTAGATGGCGCAGTGATCGATACAATGCAGTTAGAATGCAGCTGTCGAACACGTATAGCAAACAGTTGCGCAGATGGCAATAGTGAAAAACGGATTTCCAACGTTTATCAATTTGAAAGTTTACACAGGTTTTTGAAGAAATTTTGTTCTAGCCTAAACGTCTGTTATCTGTGGTATACTGTCAAGCTCGCCTATTTACCCAGCCCTACCCAGCAAGACAGAGTCAGTTTAGCCCATTTACCGCGCCCTTCTGAAAATTATGTACACATGTTTAGCCCTTCCGCAAATGATGGTTGCTGAACGGCGAAATCACGACGAATCGCGGAATGCAAATTGGGCGTAAGCATTTTTTTAGTTTCTACCCACTAAAAGCACATAGGAATTAAATTCTTTGTTATATTGTCATAAAGTTTAACCAAAGATGCTTCCGGAAAAACATGGTCATAAAGTAATTTATACCTACAATCAAAACTACATTTAGAAAAGCATCGCCGAATATTGAAACTGATTTTTCTCCATTTGAGTACATTGCGACTTAGGCCCTAATGAAAGATCTTTGTCGATTTGTTAGATATTACATTTTGAATAAATGGTTTAGAAATCATCACAAAAGGGAGTGTTGCCATTTTGACTGATTTTCGTATACTCGCAGAAGAATCAGGCCTTTTTGAAACAATAAAACGTTTAGTTGAATTTCAAACTTGACGAATGATTGTTTCAAACTGAAATGGGCGTTTCTCGGAAGCACGTATTTGGTTTAATTCAACAAATACTTCTGTATGCATTTTAAATAGGTTCATTGTTGAAACAAAATAAAATTTGTTAGATCGAAATGATCCCTTGGTTGAAAAGCAACAGAATCTATGTTTGATTTCAACTAAATTTGAGTTGTTCTCTCATTGGGTTATTACTAAAGATTGTTATTGTTTCGTCGAACTTGATTGTTCGGTTAAATTTATCATGATTTTGTTGTTTCAAACGAAATATTAGTTGAAACTATTGAAAAGCCAAGAAATGAATTTGTTGGTAATTTCAAGCAATAGTATTGATTGATTGAATCAAACCTGAATCTTGTTTGTCACTATATCAAACAGGAAAATATTGTTGATTAAAACCAAAATTTGTTTATTTTTACTGGTTTTTTTCTGCGTGTATACACGTTTCTTCTACAGGAGAAACGCCAAAAGGAATAAACAAAAATCAGCTGATCAGAAACGTCTCCAAATGGCTAATATCGCCCAGCACTTTTCTAATTTTTCATGTTTTGCTCTGTTTCTTTTCAATGCACCTGCTTATTACGCTGTGGTTCAATTCGAGGATGTAATCTACTCTACGCTCTCAACAATAATTTCATTTACGAATTGCTGCTCATTATTTTACCTTCTATTTCTGAAGACGTGCACTGATAAGACTATCACTTGAGGATTATTACTATTTATTATCATCCGGTGTGTCAGAGTAGGCAGATAGTTGTTACATTGAAGAATCTTCACGATGACTGTCAACTTTAGCGCATACGCTTAGATTTCGACATACGATATAATAATAGAATAAAAATAATGTCTGGTGCTGGATCATCACCGGCACCTGGTGTCGATATGGACGATAGTCGCTTCCGGATTCGACCTTATCAACAAATACTATCTTCCTGCAGTGGTGCGCTAGTTACCTCACTTTTTAGTAAGTATAAGGTTCCTCATTATTGTTATTTAGCTTAACCTAAGCTTCCTATTGTTTCTAGTGACTCCGCTAGATGTGGTGAAGACACGCCTTCAAACACAACAGAAAATGATGCTATCGAACAAATGCTACCTTTACTGTAACGGACTAATGGATCATCTGTGCCCTTGTGGACCGAACGGAACCGTGTCCGCTTTTTCCAAACCGACAGTTCATTTCAATGGGACAGTGGATGCATTTGTCAAAATCAGCCGGTACGAAGGAGTTAATGCGCTTTGGTCTGGCCTGGGACCGACGCTAGTACTAGCCCTTCCCACCACCGTTATCTATTTTGTTGCGTATGAGCAGTTTCGACTTCGCTTGAAAGATTTCTGGATGAAGAGTAAGGGCGCGAACTCGGAAATACCGTTCTGGTTTCCTTTAGTAGCTGGCAGCTCTGCTCGCGTACTGGCCGTCTCCATTGTCAATCCGTTGGAGCTGGTTCGCACAAAGATGCAATCGGAGAAACTGAGCTATAGCGAAGTGGGTCGAGCCGTTCGAGGCATGCTCAAATTTCACGGTATTTTGGGCTTGTGGAAGGGATTTTTTCCGACCATACTACGCGATGTACCGTTCAGTGGAATCTATTGGACAACTTACGAGACATTTAAGAAGCGTATCAATGTGACACAACCGTCGTTCGGTGTCAGCTTCGTTGGTGGAGCAATATCCGGTGGTGTAGCAGCTTTTCTCACCGTTCCCTTTGATGTGGTTAAAACCCACCAACAGATAGAATTTGGCGAAAAGTTCCTGTATGCCGACAATGGCGAGAAGAGACTACCGGTCAAAAGTACCGGAACCTTTGAGACGATGCGAAGAATTTACGTGAGTAACGGCATTAAAGGTCTATTTGCTGGACTAACGCCACGGCTGTTTAAAGTTGCACCGGCTTGCGCGATCATGATAGCTTCGTTTGAGTACGGAAAGAATTTCTTCTACACTTACAACGTTACTAGGTACCTGGCGAAACATAGTCACAAGGAACATGGCGAGGCCACGGGGTTACCCACCACAAAATCAAACAAGCACTCAACCATGGGATATTAGAACCTACCACACAAACGACTGGTCAACGAATGAATCTTCCATCATAAATGGATCACGGTTTGAACGGAAAATCAAATTTGATTTGATTTATTTTGCTGTAATAAACTTCGTCTTTATTGTTTTAAACATGTAACATGATTATTCGTAGAATCGATACTGTCTGACACAACCGTTGGTATCATATTCATTGACAGCTTCTGAGTTCTGTAGGCAGTGTTGGTGAATGTTTTGAACTTTAACACCATCCAGTCGGCATTGGTTGTCCTGAAATTGAAGCTAGGGTTCAAACCGAATCAAGATGCTTTCGATGGTTCTATCACATTCGCCCGAATGACATTCACCCGAAAGTCATATACCCGAATGACGTTCGCCCGAAAACCATTTACCAGAATGGACCATTTACCCGAATGTCATTAACCCGAATTGACCATTTACCCGAATGCCATCAACCCGAATGGACCAGTCGCCCGAATGTCATTAACCCGAATACCACATTCACTCAAGCATAATATAAAATCGGTAATTGTCTAGTTTAGCGACTTTAGTGATAGAAGTCCGACTTTAATGCGGTTTTTTTACCAAAAGAATGCATTTTAACGTAAATAAACCAAATCCGAGCGGGAAATGTGAAATCTTTAACCAAAGTTTGATAAACTGAACAATAACAAGTGAGCTGATACAGCGGAGCTAGTGTAATGCGGCTTGGCCGCATATCCGAGGATCCGAAGCGGCGCAAAGCCGCTGAGGTTCCGTTGGACGAGGCGTTGATCCACCCGTCGCCGGAGTTATAAGCAAACCTGTGATCCTCTTGTTTGCCCGGTTTACTCAAACATAGGGGCTATAGCCAGTTTAAAGCCGACTGAGCGGCAGCGAAGTCGGACAGTGCACCAGAAAGGGATGTGGCGTAGCCACATTAGTCAACCGTATACTGACCAATGTGGCTATGCGACATCGCTTTTAGGTGTACTATCCGACGTCTATGAGGTTCTGTTGCCAACGCCACAAATGCTCTTCAGGTGCAAACTGATGCATATAGGACGCAGTTGTCAGCTCGAGCGGTGAAATCTTGTGATAAACCGGACAAGATAATAAGAAATCTTTCGGAAACACCATCGATCGAGGTAAATATATATTGAGATGTTCCGTTAACGAATTGAATCAATTAAATTAGTAATTATATCTTGCATGGTGGGAGTCCATTTGGCACAACACCGTTAGTGAATAGTAGCTCATAAATGTTATGTGGCGAAGCTAGTGTGATGCGGCTTTGCCACAATTACCGAGGTCGTGGAACCGAAGCGGAGGTCCCTACTCGGCAAACCTGTGATCCATTGGTATGCTTGGTTTACTGAAATATAGGGGTAGATTCCTTCTTTAAATATGAGCAGTTCTTTGAGTTTGTTGGCCCTCGCAATCAAACCGGTGATCCACTCGTTTGCCCGGTTTACTCACACTTAGAAATTGATTTCTTCTTTTAAACATGAGCAGCTCTTTTCCCACAATTAGGGGTTGATTGCTTCTTTCAAACATGACAAATCCTTGGATCTGCATGCCAAATAAATCTGCAAAGAAACTGTTGATCCACTCGTCTGCCCGGTATACTCAAACATAAGGGTTGATTCCTTCTTTCAAAACAAGAGCAATTTCTTGAATCTATATACCAAATTAAGGTATTCCAATGGCACTCGAAGAATTGAGGAAAAGTTGTCCAAAGCCTCTCGACGATTTTTTGGATTACATTAGTAAAAATTGTATTTTTGGTAGGAAGGAAACTAATCAAAAGGTTTCTCGATAACCCTTCTTTGCCCCCCGCTCCGTGGTCAGTTTTCGAAAATTTATCGACAAAGTTTCCTAGAACCACCAATAATGTGGAAGACTAGCACAATAAATGGAACGGTTTGTTAAGCCATGGAAATTCTATGGTGTGTTGAAGCAGTTGCAGCTTGAAGAGAAAAACCCTAGTACGTATGTTTTACGCACACTACAAGCGGTGCCAACAGCTAAAAAGTCTAAAAAGAACTCACGAAAGGACTTAAAACTGGAAA
Source organism: Topomyia yanbarensis (assembly GCF_030247195.1). NCBI lineage: Eukaryota > Metazoa > Arthropoda > Insecta > Diptera > Culicidae > Topomyia > Topomyia yanbarensis. The sequence continues at coordinate 441,101,618 of NC_080671.1, forward strand.
CCCTAGTTAAATCATACAAACCAGGTGATTGGATTAACTATTCGACTGGTATAGCTTTAGTGTTAATTTCTTCATATCATCAAATGTAATAAAATTTGTATTTCATCTTAATAAATTAAATTTTTTCGAATGACATTTCGATGTTTTTCGGGTATATGGAATTCGGGCGAATGGCATTCGGGTTTATGTTGTATTCGGGCGAATGTCTTTCGGGTGTTCGTGGCATTCGGGTGAATGACATTCGGGTTTGTGTGACATTCGGGCAAATGTCCTTCGGGTAAATGGCTTTCGGGCGAATGTCATTCGGGCGAACGTGACAGAATCGCTTTCGATATAAGATCTTACAATCAATGCTTCTGTAATACCGCAGATAACGAGGGCTTCCCGTACGTAGTATCTCCAGCGAACATACATAAAGGTCGCGTGGAACATTTCCATATTTAATTCGTCTGGAACTTTATCGAGTAGCGCATTACGAGTGTTGTAATTTTCAACTGCAAGCAGAATACTGTCTGCGACATTCGATGATATAATGCTTTTCTGAAATTAAATCGTAGACGTATCACATACGCCGACAGGTAACAGAAGCGAACTCTAATACCTTGAGCATGTAGAAAATTGTAATATAATCCAACAGTTTCCAACAATTATCTGATTTAACCAATCGGTCGATACGTTCAGTAGGCAGTGCATCTATGTCAAACACGAATCTCAAATAGTCCAAACTTTCTTCCGTAATGTCGCCTTCCGGAACAGGGGTATGTGTGATATTAATCGGATCAGGAAATTTTACATCCACTGAGTAGTTATTGAAGTGAGATTCGTGGGATCGTTTCATATACAGTTGCCTTGATTGGGGGGCGCCCTGTCCATTTCGAGTCAGAAGTATACCAGCAGCTCGAGCGTAAAATTCCGTAACCAGCTGAGCAAAGTGGATTCCTTTTTCATCCCAATACCGGTAGTCGTTTAGCATAATGGTAATCACCGAAGTGCGATTGTTTATGATGTCGTACTCCCAAGATGATTGATTATCTTTTTGCACTGATAATTCGAAGGTTTGCTGAAAACATAAGAATTACAATGTAGTGTTAAAATCAGTAGTTAGTATCTATGTTAAATTCAAATAACGCACTACGTCATTGTATTTACATGCACGTTGCAAATCATCTACTAGAGCTTCGGAATAACGATCACCAAAGATCGCTCTCGCAGCTGCACAATACTGGTCCCGCTCTATATTTCCAGGTAACTTTTTCACTACATTGTGAACTCGGACCAGATTACGGCCAGTGGTACAGTTACCGATGAATGAACCGGGTAGCAAGGCGGTCATTAGAAGACGTTGCTTATGCGTCTTCAATCCCATTTCCCGACGAACACTTGCGGTATCCAATTCAGATACCTCCATCAATTCTAGATCAAGCTCTAGCACGTACCATACCTTCAACGGAAGTAAACCTGCAAACATTGAAATGATATTGGTGGTTTTGTATAAATAACAAAAACTAGTTTTTTTTTGTTGATAGTCACCGGTCAGAAGAATAAATTTCATTTTCTTAGTCAGCACAGCCATGGCCCTGAACTGTACAGCATATTTGGCTATTTCTAGATACCGCGGATTCTGCAGGGCATGCCACAAGATACCATACTTTTGGGCCAGTGTTTTCATAGAGTCCATTAAAATTCGATCTGTAGGGATGTGTAAGCGCCGGGGCAAAAACTGTTTGCAGCTTTTGCCATTATTTAGCAAATCTATGACTTCGATGTCGTGATCATACCGTCCGTCTTTATGATGCGGTTGGTAGTGGACCATATCCGGAAAAGTGTCACTGGAACTGGGACCATCGACAAAAAACACTATTTCTGCCTGGCATTCATCTCGAAGAAACCGGAAAAGGCGCTCGAACTGTTGCAATACATTCAAATTTGGCCCACAAATGTTACGCAGCCTTGTTTCCTTGTTGGTTACCATCTGATCTAGATGCATAAGATCCACCAGGATTAGTGGTCTTTCGTTTGAATGAGTGCTACGAAGATTTGTATTATTATGGTTTTGCCGGCCCAAATTTATTGGAATAGTACTTGCGGTAACTTTCAATGCTGTCCTTGATTCGGACAGTCTGTGTAGGTGTCATACGTCGCAAAAAATTATGGAACTGTTCATGCCGTTGTGGTTCCATTGTAAATATTAATGAACACAAATTTATATTGAATCTAAACTAAGCTGCGTTCCTGTTCATAAACGTCCAGATAGAAGACTGAGACCTATTGAGTGAGACTACAAGGTTAAAAGTCCGTATATTGTTCGTTCGTTCAGAATATTGTCGCGCTTATAATAAAATCTCACATTGCGGGCGTCTGAAAGGCGCATCAAATATAGCCGCAGTTGCTCCGCAAGCAGATTTCAGAGGAGCTTTATTTTTCTGCCAGCTGTGTGCTTTTCGAAAGCTTCAAGGAAAAAGCTGCCTATAAATTTATGTAGGCGGCTGTCACGTGCCAATCTCAATTGAGCTTTCGCATATCGAGCGATTATATGAAAGATCAATTTATAGGCAGCTTTTTCCTTGAAGCTTTCGAAAAGCACACAGCTGGCAGAAAAATAAAGCTCCACTGAAATCTGCTTGCGGAGCAACTGCGGCTATATTTGATGCGCCTTTCAGACGCCCGCAATGTTAGATTTTATTATAAGCGCGACAATATAGAATAACGTAAGGAACGTATAGAAGAAGCGAAATGTTTATTGTGGAGAATCTGAAGTCGCAAATAATTAACGTTAGAGCATGATCAGCAGTTTTATTTATACAGGAATTTCGAAGAACTGGAACCAAGAGGGTAACATGAGGTCATACTATCGTAGTCAACATAAGAGCATTGATTGTAACGAAATTTATCCTAAATACGAACGAGGAGCACTTTCGTTTGCATCAAATCAAAGAAAGTGTGCATTGTTCTCCATTGTTTACTGTAACAGCTGTTTGTTAATGACATTTCAACCGATTTTGACGTTGTCTAACTGACCCCCATCGATCGGTGGAAAATCGATGTTGCCTATTGTCAAACTCTGTATGTAGAGATAGGGACGTCAGTTACCTGACTGGAACCGAAACAATCACATCCCCAGCAGAGTTAAAAATATTCTAATTCATTGAATGAAAATTGATCATATTCAGCCGCATTCATTTTCAATATTCAGTGACGCAGCTGAAAACGTCAAACGAACAAACCGCCCATTCATCCATGCAGATTTTCATTCGTCTCCGATTATTACACGAAGCGCCCGTGCAGCCACGAATCAAATGCACCAAAGTAGGCCCTGGTCAGAGAAGAGAAGGGCCACTCAAAATCAAAACTTCTCACAATTCTTTTTAAAATCACTAGCGGCACGTGGTGTCGAAGCCCTGCAAAATACACTGTTAATCAACACATTAGTTCAAAATTATACGACGTTACTGGTATAAAATATCTAGCAAATTCATCCCCGATAATCCGACAAGTGGTCAGAATATGTTCTACCAAATAAAAATTGTCATGCAATAATTAACCCATTTTTCAAACATTGACTGCGTTTTTGGGTTGTAAACGGATATTTTACTTTAAAAATTAACCTATCTTTTTCCATCGAAAAACGAAAGTTTTAATGTTGAAGTATGTAAGCATACATTTACGTTTAAATGTCGAAACTTTTGACTGCACAGTTAATTCTTAGCGCACTGCCCAAGAAACATTTTCAATGGATATCTTCCCAATGGTTATTGTGTGTCCTTTCTTTTGAGAACCACCAAGCAAGGACAATAAATTTAAACGCAAACAGCATTTTGTTAGCCAGCCATTTTCCTTTTCCAGGATTCGATATAAGTTTTTTGGTCCTTATAAAAGTGGAGGAAATTAGTTTATAATTATTTTCAATCTTTAATATTGGAGGCTGCTTTGTATAAATTCTCATGAGTACCTTTTCAAGGATTTAACGTCGCATTTCAATTTTTACGACATGTCACCAAGGTCTGTAAACCATGACAATCGTTCTGACTACTCACCAGTGCTGCCACAATTAAACCTGTACTGGGAGTTGAAAATTCTTCGTATTCTGTACCAACACAATGACAAACAGAATCATTTTATATAATTATTTTTCATTCGAGATAGTGATATACTGAGTTGGTGTTGCGAAAAACCAAAAAAATCCGATTCGGAATCAGTTGTTTCATTTGCGATAAAATTTCGCCAGAAAACAGTCAAAACTACGAAGTGTTCTTTGAAATTTTCATGAAAATGTTAAAAATCTGTCTTCTGAAAAAAAAGAAGCTGTGACCAAAAATCAGGCAATCTATGAGACGTTTGTTTGACAACTCAGTGGAGGGTTTTGTAACAAGTTTGTTTTGCTTTACTACTGCAAACACAAACATCTTTCATTAGTTCCGATTCGTTTGATGTTGGATCGAATCAACGATTTTGTCGGACGTTGTGCCCAGCAAAGCGGAGTAACGTCAGAAGCAACAATCAAGAAATAATCAGCTGATCCAACACGTCTCATGGATTACCTAATCGTTAAATAAATCTGTGACATTAAAGAAAAGTTTGTGAATGTGCAACCCTGGCTGAGCCTTGTATTGACATTTGGATGCGAGATGTGACAAACTTGTATTCAGCAAATCAAATGAAGCCTATGGGTGCTTACAGAGTGGCGGCGAGAAGCTAAGCTGGGGCTAGGGCTGACATTAGAATGCGAAAAACCTGCTTGCTGCAAACCAAAGGGATGGTGTCAGAGTGAAAGCCGAGCGGATCTGCACCGGCTACCTGCTTTTACACTGACAGGTCCCATTTGATATGCTGCAAGCAGGTTTCTGGCATCTCGCATCCTACTGTCAGTACCACCCAAGTAACCCAGAAGCATAACGTAGCGTAATATCTGCTTTAGATCCACATATAATGCTGTCTTGAAGAGCCGTGAAGTCTGATATTATGCTGGTATTATGCCAGAAAAGGAGAAATATAGTGCTATTACTGTGCATAGATTGACAGCTCGTTTCTGCAGTACTAATGCTATTAGCATTAGCTTCAGTTGGCTGTCATTGTCCGCCATGGTTTTAAAATCATTTCTTATGTTTTCTTTCGGTATGATGAGCAAAAGGGAAAAATTATAAAATGAAATGTTCTGTTTAAAACCGTAATTGACTCTCTTCTAATGTATTGTAATGAATATACTTAATGTGTTTTCGTTCTCACATGATATGAATGTTTCACGAAAATTAACTTTAGTATGTCTCGAACTGAGGTACCTTGCCTCGTCCTTCACGGTAAGTGCGCTGCGTTTGCTCCCTAGACTATATTGCATATGTTCGATTGAAATGAAATATGCCCAATATAATCTTCAAGAAGAGTTGCATAACAAATAAACCCATAGCATTACAATAGCATTATATCGGCTGTTTATTTGCTCTAGAATGGTACTAAATGCACTTGTAAAGCTTACATGCTTTAAAGATCCTTGAAGCATGTACGCGTTATATCAGCTTTATATACGCATATAGAGCCAGTGTTAATGCTATATGTCGGTTGCGCTATTATGCATTATTGTTGCTAATATATAGTTTTATTGCATTGTTAATGGTGAAATGGAGTTTCAATGCAACATTAGTGCAAATGTATAGCCATTATAGTGCAATGGCTTAATGCTTATGGTTACTTGGGCAGCACATACACAGTTTCTCGCCGCCACTCTGTAAGCGGCCTATCACAGTAAACGCAAGCAATCCGCGCAGATCCGCTCGGCTTTCATTAGGTTTGTTTCAATACACTGTTTTTGCTCCTAGTTGCTCCGTAGCAAACAGGAATAAAAAAAAACTTGCTAATTTTTAATTCGGTTTGCTACTAGAAGTAGAAAAGGAGAAGAAGTACTTCCAGTTTCTCCTGATACTGTAACAAACCTATTTTGACATCAATCCTTTGATTTGCTGCAAGCAAGTTTCTCAAATCCCGCATCCTAATGCCAGTGCTAGCTCCAGCTCAGTTTCTCGCCATCACTCTATCAGCGGTCTAACTCAACATTTATAACCTGTTCACTGGTATGCATCGCACACGCAAACGAAAAACTACCTAAAATTGAGTTCTTTTATCTCAATCTCGGGGTATCGTGGAGGCAGGTAAAATTAGGTAAACCGTGTTGAAAGCCATTTCAGTTGGCAAGAGAGCGAATGGGTTTTCGGAGATAAGTGGAACAGCTCTTTTAAGCATTTCTGCGTAAGAGCGTCTGGAGCGATCTTTGGCGGATCGCTTCAGTTTATCCGCGCGAAGTTTGTACGTTGGGCATGTCAAAAGTGCATGCGGATTCTCCCCACAGTAAACACACTTCTCAGCGGGCCTACTGCAAGTATCATCCGCATGGCGTTCCCCACATTTACCGCACCGTTGCTTGTTGCTACAGTAAGTGGCCGTGTGACCTAGCTGCTTGCAATTGGAACAATTCATGACCCGCGGTACAAACAGGCGTACAGGTAGACGAGCTCCTCCCACTTCAACGTAGCTCGGAAGTGCAGATCCAGCGAAGGTTACGCGAAACGAGTCTGATGGATAGTAATTCCCATCTTCGATGGACTTTGAGTGCAATTGCTTGCACTCCAAAATCTTAACTGATTGAAGGTTAGGGTCCTTAAAGCGGCCAGCCCCATCATTCATCAGATCATCGACAGTTAGACCCGCATCACTTACCACACCGTCGATCTCCACATCACGAGAAGGGATGTAGACGCGATACTCCAGCGTAAAGAGGCTATTGCTAACGATATCATTGGCCTGTTTCAAGTCAGTAACGACTACGCGCAGTTTATCTGACTGAACCTTTTTAATCTCGGTTACGGCCGAGTAACGTTTTGTCAGCTCCCGTGCAACAGTTATGCTGTTTAACGGTTTATTTTTGGGCCGAAAGTATACCACCCAAGGACCAGCGGATCCATCCTGGTAAACCTTAACTCAGGGGGGCTGTGAGACATTGGGGGGAAGTGGATCGACCATAACATTATCTGTCTCAGTATCAGATATATGTTCTTCTTCCCCATAATATTCGTCTTCGGAGGGTGATCCTTCTGTTTGTTCCATTTTTTTGCGGGAGCAACACGCTCGACCGCACTGTTTAACTTAAATCAAAATAAAAAATCAAAAGCAATAAAAAGAGAAAAAAATCGATAAGAAAAGTAAAAAACGAAACACTTCACCAGTTGGTTTCTGACGAGCTGGTAGGTGAATTGATCCTTCGTTTGTTTTATCCGTCACCCGCGTGACCTTCACACAATAGAGCTGATATAGCTCGTCTAAACAAAGCCGTCTTTCAGGCAAGAAAACTGTTTAGTAACTTCACTGCACTACCTTTACCTTCGCAGGTAATAATTATCACTCGCGGGACTGTTTATTAGTAATGCTTTACCGCAGCCTCTGCCACAGCAAGCACCTTCGTACTACCGAAAAAACTAAACCACACCGGAGAGAACAAAAATCACTTGTTTCCCGGTACAAAGTTGGGTTACGAATGATGAACAATACCTGTTCTAGCTTTTATCAAGCTAAATTGTTTGTTGGGACAAATTGTCACAAATTTCTTTATCCCCCCCTCCCCTATTACGTAACAAATTCCTTGAAATTTTTTTTTCTTCAGTGAAAACATGTTACGTAACGATCTAGCTAACTCCCCCTCCCCCCCCCCCCCCCCCTATGTCACAATATGTAACAACGTGTCGAACCAACCCCCCCCCCCCCCCCCCCTAAAAGCGTTACGTAATTTATGAATGGTCCAAAAGAGCTTCGATTATTTTTAACTCTGATCCCCAGTAATAGTTTTTGTTCAGGAGTGTGTCAGTTTTAGATTAATAATTTTGACTGTTCTTTAATAAAAACAAGATATGTTAAAACTAGAACTTTCTCTCCCAAGCAATAGTTTTAGCCGGTGCACATTTTGGTTAAACTCAAGAACAATTTTAAAAACAGAATTTGATTGATTAGTTTAACTCACTGAACCAATTTTATCAATTCTGTAATCTAAAAAGAATGTTTGTGTTTGTATTATACTGAGCATGGTGAATTTGGCACCACTTGCACCTGGTATAATCAACCTGTACAAAACGTTGCATAACGTAGGGCTGATTTTTGGAACAACATGTGTTCTCATTCAGCCCTTCGTTAAGCGGACCCTACACGAGACAAGAATATTGTCAATCGAAATATTGACAAGACTGCTTCAATCCGTCAATCCCATTTGAATTCTACAGAATCAATATTTTCATAATGTGCTTACACGATCAATATATTGATCAATAATTGGTTTATTGTCAATATTTCTACTCGTGTAGGGTCCGCTTTATGCAAATTCGCGACAATTCCTTTCGATCGCGGGAGTCCGCGTGGAATTTTCGGCAGATGCTCTATTATCGCTATTATTAGCGCATTTACCTAAAATTCCACGCGGCCTTTCCCGATTGGAAGGAACGGCCGCGCTCCATGAAACACCGTACTCAGCCGAACTGATATAATGTTGGGAATTTGCATAACGAAGGGCTGAATGAGAGCACATGTTGTTCCAAAAATCAGCGCTGCGTTATATCGAAGACTGCATGTCAAGAAGACTGGCAACTCTGTCCAAAATCTGGAGACAGTAACAGCAACGCCACTTGCAGGTAAAGGTGGTACTTCCCATTGTGATGCACACACACATATACACTTTTACACTAAGCTTCCTACCTTCCTCCAATAGAGGCGCTGTAACCACTCTCGCTTCTCGTTTGTATTAGAGATGGGCGAAACAGTTCACTTCGAAGAACCATTCCCGACTGAACAGTTCTGTAAAAAGAACTAGTTCAGATGAAACGTTCTTCCGTTCAGCTGATATTTTACTTGTATCTAGCGAATGTCTCTCAAAACATTCGATTCTTGGAGAGGAACCAAACAGATGGTGCCCAAACTATTATACCCCTGTATGCTTAACAAGTTCATCATGGGTAGCGATTTCTTCATGATGTATAACTAGAGAAATAGAGAATGTGATGAGTCGTTCTTCGCCGGTTCCATTCAGGGAGAGCACAGAGAGCGGTTTGTGGGACGGCAAGTCGGTTCATTTTCATTCGTTCGCCTAAAAATCGGTCCGAGAAATTCGCCAAACGGCTTTGGGTCAGGTTCAGTTCATTCGCTTTGAAGAGAATTGAGAACTACCGTTCTTTTAAAAAGAACTTCCGTTCGCTCATTCTCTTCGAAGAACCAGTTCACTTGAACCGTTCGCGAACGAATGGCCCATCTCTACACGCCACCGAAAAACTACCTAAAATTCAGTACTTTTGACTCAATCTCGTGGTATGGTGCAGGAATGTAAAATTAGGTAAACCGTGTTGAAGGTAGTTTCCATTTAACTACGGCAAAAATAATAACTCAACCTTGAGTTTAATTTACTTAAATTTAAGTTGAATTTACCTAATTTTGAGTATACCCCAAACAACTCAAAAGTACCTTACAGCACGGAAGACGTCGACTGAGTCGAATCTCTCGTTTTGTTTTTGACAACACTAATAAGTGCGAAAGTGATGCACAGCTCGAAAGTACCTAAATTTAAGTTAAAAGAACTTATTCTGTAGGTTATTTTACGGTTGCGTGTAGTTTGTATGGGGGAAGGAAAGAGATATCAGTCTTCTTAATATGTAGTCTTCGGTTATATGCAACGTTTTGTACAGGTTGTGGCAGTGTGGCCAAATTCACCATGCTCAGTATAACACAAACATTCTTTTTAGATTACAGAGTTGATGAAATTGGTTTATTGAGCAATACTTACCAATCAAATTCTGTTTTACAAATTGCCCTTGCGTTTAAACCAAAATGAGAGGCTTCCCTAGTACAGTCGTGATGCGCTGGTTGGGCCACACCTCTGTCCAACTAACGAATTTGATTCGTTAGTTGGACCGACTGACAGTGATGTGAAAAAACTCTCCAAAGAAGACGTTAGTAGTGTAATTGCATCTATTCACATCTCTAGTAATTGACAGATTGATTGTCAAAGTAAACTTGTCATAAGATTTTGACTTTCAGATGCTTTTTAGTTGGACAATGCACAGTGGCTCAAAACAGCAAATTCATGCCTTTAATTATTTTGAGGCTAAACTATAGGGTTTTGAGTTTTAGTGATTTTAGACAAGTTTTTGGAGTTATTAAGACGGATTTTTTTAAGTAAACGGTCATGTTCCAAAATGAAGTGTAAAGGCATTTCTGAAATATAACTTTTTACTGAAAGGATATAGGCGGTTTGGGTCTTCAGCAAAGCTGTAGAGAATGTTATTTTAAGTAATTTAACTGAAGATACTAACTCTATCTACAGCCGATTCGTTGTTATGAGTAGTTTTAGTTAGCATCCGTTAAAAATCTGTTTTTTAAAAATAACTTTTGTGGTATTAATTTCTCTACAACAGTGTTCTCTGCAATGTATTAGATATTGTAAAACGCCACAACTTTGTTGAATATTTTAAGACGCTCCGTTGCTTATATAAATAGTTAGAGATGTTTCTTTGATTAAGAATGTCATATTTCTTAGCCAGTTTTCTAAAAAAGTTGCAAATATATGCAGGTGATATTGTATTATCTTGAAAGTACTATCAATCTACTGCAAAGTCTTGAAGGAATGGTTAGTATCCGTTGGTATCCAAAAATGTTGCGTACTAATGAAACGGCGAATATTTGAGTTCTAACGTCGTTTATATTCTATTCAATCTTAAATAATGTGAAAGTAGCAAAGGTCTACAATAGAATGTTGATGATCTAGTTATCCTCTTTCGATAAACTGTTGTCTGGGTTGTTATGTAATTTTTTAATGGGATCGTCCTCGGTTTTACTCGAAAACTGCAACAACTTACGTTTACCAATTTCGACGACAAACGAAATGGCTCACTAATAAACGACTACATTAAAATGCTTGAAATCTGAAAGCATACTGGAATGCCTAACATAAAATTTATTGTCAGTAATATATAGATCACAAATATTCATGAAAATATCGACGAGGGGGGTAAGAGATTAGGTTCATTCGGTGAAAATTGCTTTTAATAGATTTTGATGATACACAAAGCGTTACCCAACAAACATTAGGAGCTGAACTATAAGACTACGTGTTGATTTAAAGCAGATTAAAGGTTATGTAAGCTGAATAAAACTTTCGCTGAACTATTTAAACATGAACAGTTTATTCAGCCTATTTAAAATCCAGTATTCGCCAGTTCCAACTAGGCTGAACTATACTGCTAATAAATGTAATAGCGACAATATTAAAGCTTTTATTCAACCATCTTAATTAGACTGAATTGCGAGTTGAATAAATGATGATGTTACCAATAGTATTACCTTTAATCATTAAGCTGCACTACATGTCTTCAAAAGGTTGTTTCTACCTTTACATTTGCCGTTATACCACCTTTGACATTTAGCTGAATTATGTGTCTAACAAAGGTAATTGTAACTACTACAAAAATTGGCGCGATTAGCAAATCATGAGGAATGGCAACCGACCTGGGTTCGAGTCCCAATACACACACAATATTTTTTTACTATTATGTGAAGGATTTTTTTTTATTATTTCGGTGTATTCCAATTGAGATGTTTTGCATATATTACAGTTAAGGAGCAATAGATCAATAAATGAATAAAGAAATAAAGAAAGTTTATTTAGTTTTTTTTATATCTACTGAGTTTTCACCACGGGAAATACACGATTTACAGTTTTTCAATGTACAAGCTTACCAAATCACACGCGCCCTTTTAATTCGAAACGGTCTGTTTACTTGTGAAACATGAATATTCTCATATTGAACACAAGAGAAACTTTTTGTTCCAACGTTGCTATAAATTTTAGACACCAGCATTGTTATCATGATTTTTTTCTATCCATCGACTTGCAAACAAAGGTACAATGAAATGATTATTCACGCTGGCGAACTTAATTGATATAAATAAATAAACTATTGAATTCGAACAGCGACTTCCGCTTACCAAAAAAATCACAATAGAAAGAAAATCATTTGGCAGGGAGTGGTAAATAAATTGAGGAGACTGCCACCTTAGAATTATAAATTGAGTTCTTGTCGACCGGTCTCACGAACACTAATGCGGTTTGCTGGTTGAAAACAATCCCATTTGCTTTTGCCGTCTTTGTTTATTATTTTCCACCAGCTAGTGATGTAGTATTTGTGTCATGTGACGTGTACGTACATGAGCCGTAGAAAAGTCTATGACTTCAATCCATCATTCAGTTACCATCACTTTCATATAACACCCATTTTTACTTATCTAAATGTTTTGTGACAACCATAAATCCTCACCTTGGAAACAAAAACGACTATATTCATCATTTTTTAAATAAATAAATTATCTAATTTAAAATTCCCGAATGTTCTAAAAATTATTAAATTAAAAAAAATTTGAATGAAAAAATTATCGTAGGTTGGGATTCGAACCCAAGCCAACTAGGTTCACTCAAATCAAAAGAAGGTTACTGTAGCCTTTGTACAGACTCTATTCAGCAGCCTAGACTTGTCGGTACATCGGTGAAATCTTAAGCATTCGATGTATGCAAGATTGGTGCAGACAGTAAGGTAAGTGCTTAGTATTCAACAGGTTGCTGGTTCGGATCCAGGTACGTGATATGATATCCAACAAGGTAATACAATTTTTCTCTAACTGTAACGTAACACCAATAAAAGAATATGGCTTCCAAAGAGATTGATGGCGTGTGTAACTTGAAATAAATGTCTTTTTTTAACAATTTTCCTATGATAATTCTCTCAGCTGAATAGCGGTAACGAAAAGGTTTATTGATAAAGCTGAACTGTGGTTTTCTTCAGGCTGTATACGTGCTGAAGAATTGTTCTTTCATGTGTCTTAATCAGACAAGCTGAATAAATTCTCCAAATCCCGGATGTTTAAGGGTGGAATAAACGATATATGATTACACGTATACTTCCAATGTTCAGCTAGAGCTGAATAAAGCAACTGTTAAAACGTTTATAAAACCACGAAATGTTTGTTGGGTAGTCAATTTCCATATAATAATGCAACATTTGAACTTAATTTCTCTAATTTTCGTAGTAAAATATTAAAAATAATTGAGAGTGAACCTGTGGAGGAGACTTCAAGAAAAAACCTGTTTTAATCCACCTAGAGGTGCAATTGTGCCTTTACTCATTTCTCCAAACAATGATTTAATAGCTGGTTCGTACAATATAACATTATGGAAATGTCTTTCATTCTTATTACACTTGGTAAGTATATATAAGAGCACCCCCCGGAATCGGTTTGAATCGGAGTTTTCTATGTGATCGCACTCCACAACCCGAATTCGTTACCATCGGGATTTGCTGCATGATCGAACGTATCACCAAATACAAATATGTTAATACGGAATGCTCTGATGATTTTTCGAGGACTCGTTTTACGCTACCCTGTACCTGGAAAGGCACAGTGTCAAAATGACAGTTTACTTTGATGAATTATTATTGAAACTGGCAACGCAGAACGCCAAGCTGTTTATTATTGTATCCTAGTGATATTTGTTTTTCGTTTTTTTTTATTTACGTGAATCTAATGGCATATTCGTTTTTGACAGTGCACTACACCGATGTAGTCGGTGCTACACTCATTCAAACTTGGGTGTAATCAGTGTATCTCTTTCTTTGCACTACATCGGTGTAGCACCAAGAAAAAACGAAAACGCCATAAAGTTTTGCTTTCTCGCGATGTTATTCGTTTGCATTTTCGACGTGAAATGTACAAAGGCACCGAGGTTTCCTATCAGCGCTGGCCAGTTCTACCCTGTGGCTGCTGGTAGCAACTTTCTTCAATCTGTCGATTTCCGGAACGCATATCATCGTAGGTTCGACTATCGGTTTCAGTCTGGTCGCCCGTGGAATGCAAGGACTCAAGTGTAGCACACTCGGAACGATCGTCGGATCGTGGTTCATTTCACTTATGCTCAGTGGTATGATAAGCGTGATGTTCTGGTTCATTCGTAGATTCATTTTGAAAGCCAGAAACCCACTCAAGGCTGGGCTGTTATCATTGCCGCTGTTCTACGGAGCCACACATGGTAGTTAACGTATTCAGTATTGTGCACGATGGACCGAAGCTGCTCTACATGGATAACATCCCAACTTGGATGGCGGTAGTTATTAGTGTTTCCGTAGGACTGTTGGTTACTGTACTCGTGCAGCGTTTTGTCGTGCCTTGGCAGAAGAACGAGATTCTGAATCAGAACAAAGTCACACGCACTGAATTCATTGTCGGTGATTCGGATTGTGATTCGTCATCAAACGGAAGTCCGCGGGAACAAAACGTCCACTTTTCTTGGTAGGCGATGGAAAAACTACCAGCTATTACCGAAACGACTGAACTGGTAGAACTGTCCTCGCACCAGCACAGCGGATTGACTAAGAAGCTTTCGTCTCCGCATGCAAATAAAAAACAAACCAAATCCGCACAAGATCGAAAATTGTGAAGAAAGCAGAAAACCTACTTTCAGCCAATCAAATCGGTCTGGATAACACCAATCTGACGATAACCAGCCTAAACTACATCGATGAGTATCAGGCAACGATTACTCGTACATTGATCGTCGAAATAGCAGTAATATGTCACCAAAGTCACCGGATTCAACTACGCAAAACAACTTCATATACCCATATACGGTCTATTTTAATGCTTAATGCTTGTAATGCTTATAAACATTCGAAAAGCTTGTATAAAACTTATAAACATTTGTAAAGCTGCTATGCAGCTTATAAACATTTGTAAAGCCCATATAGAGCTTATAAACATCGGACAGCTATTATATAGTCAATATGCTGCTTATTTTAGTGCTTACTGGTTTGCTGAGAATTTAGATACCCCATCATAGATAGTCCTAACGCTAATGATGTGACATAAAAACGCGTCAGAGAATATTGATTGACACCCTTCGACACAAGTTTGACCGTACCAACCAGTAATAAATTATACAAATCTGCCTTTTCAAGAATGGTTTTTGATAAAGAATTAGAAATTTTGGTTAAGTGCGACGGGCAAGGTTGTTTGAAACTGTCACCATTAAGCTTTTTGTTTCCCCTTGAGTTAGCCAAGATATCGACGATTTATAAGTTTCTCAGAACATTACAAATTCTATGTTCAATAATAGTCAATATAAATGCGAATTCTACTCGCCAGTGATTCGTTTTGCCATAGACAGATATAACTCAATGAGTATGGTGATTCGAATGATTCTACTACTCTTAGATGAGCCTTGGGTCCAGCTCGGGTGCCTAAAATTAGAAATCTTCGAGATCTTTGGTTGATTCTCCGTACTAGCAAGTTGGGTTCGGATCGGGTTTCTCAAATTTTAAATTTTTGGGTCGGGTTCTGGTTTTCAAATTTCAGAATTCTCCGGGTCGGGTTCGGGTTTTACAAAATTTTCATTCTCGGGTACGGGTCGGGTCCGGGTTTTTCAATTTTAAAATTTTTGGGCTCGGGTCGGGTTTCTCAAATTTTATTATTTCGGGCTCGGGTCAGGTTCGGGGTTTTCAATTTTCAAGCTCTCGGGTTCGGGTAAGGTTCGGGTTCGAAAAAATTGAAACCCGACCATCTCCAATTAGTGGGTGATGCTTGATCAAATTTTAATGAGAGGATAAATGCAATCCGCTATACCCAGTGCTATGGGTGGTAGACCTGCTACAATGGGTGCTAGTAATTCAAATACATCATTGGATACGCGATAATTTCATTCCAAACCACTGTGCAGTCAGCATACGCTATGCATCTGGTAGCCTTTTAATCCACTGACTCTTTATCCTGCAGCCAAACGCAACACATTCTTACAAAAAAGATTCTCACGAGCAGAGCATAAAAAATTGACATTTCTGCGTGAACTTGAAAGAAAACCGAAATTCAATTCATGCCTGCTGCGATGAATGAAATATTTGGTTCGTTTCCCTCGTCATTCGTTCTCCCGACGCAGCGCTTTCAGGTTCAAACGTGTTCGGTTTCAGAAGCAAAGTGAATTTTGTTTTTATGCTGGCTCTGAGAGGGATTATTGAGCAAAAGTGCATCAGATATAGATTATGCAGTTCACTTATGCTCGAAAATGTAGAAGATGCCAACTTTCGCCTTCAAACTGTCGACATAATAACAAATGAACACGCCACCGAAAAACTACCTAAAATTCAGTACTTTTGACTCAATCTCGTGGTATCGCGCAGAAAGGTAAAATTAGGTAAACCGTGTTGAAGGTAGTTTCCATTTAACAACGGCAAAAATAATAACTCAACCTTGAGTTTAATTTATTTAAATTTAAGTTGAATTTACCTAATTTTGAGTATATCCCAAACAACTTAAAAGTACCTTACTGCACGGAAGACCTCGACTGAGTCGAATCTCTCGTTTTGTTTTTGACAACACTAATAAGTGCGAAAGCGACGCACAGCTCAAAAGAACCTAAATTTAAGTTAAAAGAACTTATTCTGTAGGTTATTTTATGGTTGCGTTAATGCTTTGGTTGGTGAATGAATTTATATTTCTTCTGCCCTCAAGCATTCGATTCTGCATGAAATTTCAGTCAGTTGAAAAGTGAATAAATGAGGGAGGCGTGGAATCTGAATGTCGGTTTCGGTAAATGCAAGCGGATATAGGTAATTGATTTTGAAATTTCGTGGCTCTGCTCACGAGTGGCGAAAATCGCATTCGCATGAAAATGCTGCCTCCAAATTCAGTGAGCGTTGCATTCGGGATAATTTGCTTCATCCATCGAATGAAATGCTGTGTGAGAAATTCTAAGCTAGATTGTGCCAGTAGGGTAAAGGTTCCCCCACACTGACGCGATTTTGTCGCAGCGACTGCGAAAATTTCGCGAAGCGACTTGTCGCTAGCAACTCTGCCCATGGCGACAGATGTGCGCTCCCATACTGACGCGAAATTTTCGCGTCGGCTGTTGCGAAATTGCAGCGATTTTTTAACAATCGCTGCGTGCGAGGATTGTGTCGCAGTCGCTGGGTGTTCGCCAGATATTCAAGATGGCGCAGACTAATCAACTATTGTCATTTGGCGCATCTCAACTTTACATAAATAATAATACTTTCAAAGTAGATTGTTGGTTGACTTTGATATCCCTTTTTCGGTCAAGTTGACCAGAATTCCGGAAAAAATGAAAATAGTTATACGAAAAAAATTGCCTAAATTTCAAAACCAAACTGATGGGCGCTACCAAGTCCAACAAAACTATTTGAAAAAGAAGATTACATACCGTATGAAAGCCAGGTAAATCAAATGAATACTGGAGCGGTAAAATTGAATTGAAATTAGGGTGGTTAGAGCTATTTACTATAATCCAGTGCTTCAAGTCTTTCGAGAAGAAAAAATATTCCAAAGCGGACTCATCTTTCCAAAGAGCTGATCGAAAAATAGTTCGACAAACAGGCTCTTAATCCCAACGATTCGAACGTAGAAGAATTAGTGAAAGCATTAGAAAAACGATACGTCGGTAATAATTCGGATGATGAGAAAGAAGGCCTTCCAGAAAAGGACGATCATTTCTTGTTCAAGGAAGATCTTTTAGCATTTTGTTTGAGGGAAGAAATTAACGCCAATGAACGGTTGAACATGTTATGCCAAAGACTCCATAACAATCTGAAATATAAGAATATAAAGTTCATACCGCAAATCGAGCGGGAGATTGAAGTTACCGACAAAATAAAGATAAATCGATGAAATCTTGGGTACGGAATCGATCGGAATTCCCATGCAATCAGATGATAATCATGTTTCTTCAGCTGGACGGAGAAATAGCAACCTCTCGTCGAGCAAGTTCTGTATGTTGGTTAACGGTATAACCCAATAGAGCAAGTGCACATCAAATCAAAATATACTCACACTGATAGCTGCTCAATTTCTCAAGAGTACATGTATCTGTCCGCCTAGATTGAGGGAACATTCGAAATCAAAACCCCACTGCTTCTGGTCGGATATACGCGCAGCCACGACGAATCATCTGAATACACCTCTATGCAAACCGGATCTAATCTGCCGCATATGCGAGAGTTAACTTACATCTCCTTGTTTATAATCCTGGAACCAAATGTGGAGACTCCCAAGTTCGGCACCAACGGACTGGAGTGTGTGGAGTTGCAGCAGACTATGGCGCGTATTTATCTGTGAGGAGAGGCGTACCGCAGTGAGTTTCCTAGGAGGGGATGCTACCGCTAGCAACGTTGCTCAGTGGCGAAAGGGTCTGCGTTACAAGGCTGCTTGGTCCGATCAATGTTCCCTTTGTGATCGATGAAAACGTGGAGCTAATGATATATAGGCGATATGTTTCACTACAACATGGATGCATGTTCACAAATTGGCGGAATTCGGTCCACTAACCGAGTAATTTTTAATCGGTTCCAAAGATAGACAATATTTATGCAGCCAAGTTTTTTAGGAAATCATGAATATGATGTGCGCTTCGCCGAAGGATTTAAATGTTTTATTACCTTGTTTTTACATTTTTTTGGAGCACTATGTGTATCTTATCTTAGGACACAGTCTCCTAACAGGTGATAGTACTTTTGTCATTATACGAGAGAACAACGATTTCTACTTTGTGGATCTACAACCAGCGGTAAAAAATACTCCAGCTCCGATACGTACTGTCCTTTAAGTAGAATTTACTACTTTGTCAATCAGGACAACGTCTAGGGAAATATTCCAAAAGAGAACCGGGTGTTCCTGACACAGCTAGATGTGAACAAATCAGCCTACTGGAGACCGCTATTCAATCGATCTCATGAAGCTCCCACTAGGGTTGTGGTACCGGTAATACCGGTACCGAAAATCCCTGGAATACCGACCCATTTTTGGTACCGTAATACCGGTACTGAACAAAAGCCAGTACCGGTATTTTCGGTACTATACAATTTTTTATGACAAATATCGGTCTGCCAGATAACGTTTAATTATATTAATTTGCCTTCTAGATAAATCGTTGAGATGACACCTTTGTGTGGGAATGAGGTCATCATAATAATTCTAGAAGTTAGTTTTATTAGCGACATTCTGATTGGTTTCCATTATTGACTGGGTGGCGCGTAAGTCATGTCTGCTGTATTTGATTTACTCTTAAACCTTTATCTATAAAAGAACGAACAGCGATTTAGTAGCTAACAGTTTTAGACTTGGTGAACCGTTTCAAATGGGGCGATTATTGGTGATCGGAAAATTCAGCAAAACTCCATAGTTTACAGGAAAGCAAGGAGCCTTGATATGCATTAGAGAATAGTAGGCAAAGACATAAAGGTCGAAACCAATTTTCAGAAAAGCAAGAAAGGAAATGCGATTGACCTGCTCGGATTTACTGCGATTCTCGCTTTGATTTACTGTTGTTAATAGGGTTTCATACATTTACCATCTGTTCAAGACGACGAAAGTCGCACCACTTAGCAGTAATTGATTTCAAAGTGGTCTAGATTTCGAAATAAAAGAAGGTGCCCTTTACGAAAAACATCCTCTGTGAAATGAGTCTTGCCATTCCGAAGCAATTAAAAACAATAAACATGTTTTTTTGATCAGCACAAATCAATCATCTGAGAATAAGATCATCAGTTTGAGCATTCAATTTCAGTTTGAAGCTTTTTTCGAATTTTTTAAAAAAATATTCGAGTACCGGTTCTTTACCGGTACTGAGGGCTTCAGTACCGTAGTACCGGTTCTCGCCAAAAAGGGTGCTGCGAACGCTACCCACCGGTTGTATTCACGATGGAATTTACTTGTACAAAAGTGCACTGAATGTATGAGATTTGTTAAAAACTTTTGAAAAAAAGATTGTTAAGAAGATTGCAATTTGGAGAACGCACCGTGAAATTTCGAGCCACATCTTTCCATTTTAAGAACTATATTTGCTCCACGGATAACATTTCCGAACACAACGTGTTTACTATCCAGTCAATCGGTTCTAAAAATATACCGTTAAAATTGACGCTCGGAGTGATATATGTGGCATCTCAATTACTTTTCCGGACATATATAAACAACTGGGAACCATTCATATTAGGACCGGAATTAGCCATCGACAGTACTCCAAACCCAAAGTGTTTTAAATTAAAACTTTCATCGACAAACTTTTTTCCGAATATAGATTTTCCACCCATTCCATTGTTTGCAGCAAAATCCCCACCTTGGCACATCTAAAACGGAAAATTGGCATTTTTTTGATGCACTACCAGAACAAAAAAAACTTGCAAACTCCGGAATAATCCTATGAAACGTAAACCCTTTATAGTCACAACCTTGTTCCCCAGCGCACAATGCTCAAAAATTTTCCACCGTCTTCGGCACAATATCTGGCCTGAGGGACATTATAATGCTTTCCACGGCATTGCTGCCTACTCGAATACACCGGATTTCGTTTTTTCTCTTCCGGTGCGCCATCGGCTGAGTGGCCTCGATACTTCCTGGTCACCTCGAAAGCCATCAACGTACTTCATCTGCTCCATTGTAAATTCTTATTTAATCCGCCCAAGACCCCAAGTATTCTTTGACTGCGTTCGCCCTCTTCTATGTTGGTACCTGTGATCGATCGTGACAGTCGAACATATTCCACATCATTCCAAGTCATTAACGTCCAGTTCTATAGCTTCTTGTCCTGTCTCATCAGGTTGCGTCAAAATTATTCTAATCTGTGAACCTGCAACTTCTTTCTTTATGTGATAGATCATCTCCAGGAATCGCTTTTAGTTTGCATAGAGTTCCATCTAGGTGTCCATGCTCTTAGTCTTAGTCTAAGCTCCTACTGTACGAACCGTGAATCACGAAAAAGCAGAACGTTTGGAATATCATTCATAACCGTTTTCTCCATTAGCTTGGACAGTTGGTCGGTGTTAAGTCAGACTGGACTAAGTCGCAAAATATCAAAAAATTGTGATAATGATAGCACTGGATAAAGAATTTTTTCTGCTACATTCAACTTTTGCCAGATTTGCAGCAATAAACAAGAATGATGGCAAAAATTAATTTCCAATTACAATATAAAGTATGCTGCAATTCAAACTTTAAACTTGTTTTTCTCTAAATCAATATATTGTCACTTAGTCCGGTCTGCGTAACTCCGACCAGTTCGCTCTCAGCAGGACTTATTCATTACCAGCCATCGAAGTTTAGTCTTTGGTCGTGGTTGCCGAACGAACCATCGCAGATCCGGATCGCAAGAATCTGGGGGATTTGTGTAATCCTCTATTTTCTTCACAGTTATTTCCTCCAAACCTTATGACACTGTTGCTATAATCCGTATTTTTCGTAATTTTGTAGTTTTATTGCGAACGAAAATCTGTTAGTTTACACTGTACATCAGGTCAAGGAAAAGCAGTTTTGATTAAAGTTAACAATTAACATAAGGAGCAAATAATTATTTATAATCCTTTGCGCAGCGAATGCCTGCTCAGCTTTATACTCGTCGAAAGCCTCTACGAGGACAGCCCGCTTGATCTTGCTACATCTTACGAAGTAAGATAGCTCATTTAGAATTTTATCCATTGTATTGCTCCAAGGGGGCCTCCGCAGATCATTGTTCTCGACAGTTTCACCGGCTGTCCGACGGTTCCGTACAAATCGCTCAATTGGACCCACAGTACGATGTACGGGTGATTGGTGGTTAGTTTGCACCGCTTCTCCTTCTATCGCTATATTGTAGCACAATATGTATCTGCTTCGTCAGCGGAACCACTCACAGGAGCAATGGTACTCACCCAGCCCAGGTGGTACTTTTATATCGCCGTTAGTAGTGTGCTGATGAAAAAATTTGTATCCTTAATGTCGGCCAGCAATAGCATCTGGTTGAACAGGTAAGTGAAGGGTTTCTATCAAGCCTACCTGGAGTAACTGCGGCTACCTGTAGCTTGCGTTTTCGGCAGTTATTCTTAAACGACACAGCATTGATTCAAATATACTCATGTGTTCCGAGCTAAATGCTTCAATTCCCTGCGGCATGTCATCGTTTAGTTGAACGCACAGCACAATTCCTAGACGTGCCTTTTTGTGAAAAGGTCTCCCGTGATATTTGGTTGCAGTGGAAAGAACTTCCCCGCTAAACGCTTTTTGTCTAGTAAGTACTATGGTTTCACTATACCGTCGATTTTTACCACCGGCGCAACCATCGCTCGCTGTCACTTGATTGCTAATGTTCACCGAACCGGTCGTATTGAGCTCGTGATCATGCCCCACGTGATCGGCTAGAGTGAGTCGGTTTTCGAATGAGATGGAAAGATTTTTCAATACACCTCGATGAAAGCTGCCATTCTGACTTCGTCTGAGTCGTCTAAACTTGTGCAATTCAGAAGCTGCGGAATATCAATACTGGTATCTAAACTAAGTCTTCGAAAACACTCGAAATCATTAGAAATTGATGCTAGACTGTTTCAGTGCGATGGCGTGGTTGACTTGATGAAAACGCCCAAGGATCCGTTCCACCATACCCTGAGTCAAGGTCACTGTTGGTTGAAAGTCTCAGATCTGCCAGATGCTCCAAATGCGCAAACTCGATTGGCAGTGGTGGCCTTTGTCTGTGGTTGTACGTCGAAGTGGACGAAGTAACAGTAAACGACCGTAGCGACGTTGTATCTATGGAGCTAAGATCACTTTCCGACGTATGTCGGCCGTTGTATAGTCCACTCTGACCGATACTTGGCAGTTCAGCGCCCAAGTAGGTGAAAGTGGATACTTTTTTACTGCTGTTGCTGCTACTCTTGGTTGCATGCTGTGCCGGCATAGGAAACACGTAAGCATACTTAATGGCTTTTCGAGTTTTCAATTAATGTACCTTCAAACTGCTGTCCTGGAATACTATCGGTGCAGAACCAAAAATCATTTCAGTCATCGACGTGGTATCACTTTTGGTTTAGCTGTTGTGCTGATATAAAATTTTGCGATGATAAAATTTCCCACGCTGTTGGATCGCTTTGTGGCTTTGTATTGCGGTACTGCAAGTGGACGTTGTTGCTGCATTGTATTCGCCGGAAATTTTCTCGACCGCACTGGAATCAAACAGTAGTTTACGACCTCCGATGTCACATTCGCGGACAAGAACACGAACCTGTTCAGCGGTGAAAGTTGATTCTTCTGAGGTATATTTCTCTGTTGCTGAACTAGCGCTGCGCTTCTTGGTACACTATAGTTCAAAACAGCTTATTGAATAATGCAATATTATAGTCAACTGATTTACTATCCTCTCTTCTTGCTTGTTTTCTTATGTGGTTTTTATGTGTTTGTTTGTGTTATGTTATGTGTTTTGGTTGGTCAAAATGTATGAACTGACAGCGGTTGGGGTTAGAACCCGACTCAGTTTCAGGTTCAAGCAAAAACGCTATTACTGTGTCGAACAAACGACCCAAAGACGATGTTTTAAATATAAAGACACGCGGACAGATAAACTCTCGACAAACATATGATTACGGCCTAAAAGCCAGCTGTCAAAATCCACTTTGAATGGAAATTCCAGACAAACCGTTACTAGTCGAACACAGTTCACAACAGTTTATGAAAGAGAAAACTTTTCTCTTTCGTTTATTATCAACATCTGTGATTGGCGTGTAACGGTTTGTCCGGAATTTCCATTCAAAGTGGATTTTGACAGTTGGCTTTTAGGCCGTAATCATATGTTTGTCGAGAACTATTCTCACTGAATGGCTGATAAAACAATCGAAAAATATTTTTTGAAATTTTAGGACAACATACGTCGTTTACCATGAGATTAAAATTGAGGTTGTCCCATCTAGCTACTATAGTTTGCAAATGTCACTTTGTGTCGCTTGTAATGCGAAATTCGCGCCGGTGTGGGCACACATGCGAATCGCACTGTCGCAGGAAGCGCGACGAAATCGCTAAGCGAAATTTTCGCAGTCGCTGCTACATAATCGCGTCAGTGTGGGGGAACCTTAACAGGAAAAAATGACCCCTATCGTCCCACCCCTGAGTCGATTTCTAGTCCCACCAGGAGTACTTGTTCCAAATTTGAAGCAAATCGGACAAGTCTAGCTACCGGACCAACGTGCCTGAAGTTTGTATGAGATTTTTCGACAATTTACATGGAGAAAAACCACTAGCTCACATTTTCGCAGCTAGGTGGCACTGTTCGCATTGTATTGTCACTATAAGTGAAAATAAGAAAGATAATTTAATTGTCTACAATTTGTCGAGGACTGCTAGTCAATCCGGCTTTGTTAAAAGAAGTTATTAAAATTTTAACGAAGTGATGTCTGAGTCAGTTTTCCATGGGGCCTAGCAGTGCAGGGTTGTGTATCAGTACTCGATTCGCACGAACTAAAATTTTTTGTGAAATAACTGTTAGATTTAGCTCAATAGTATGTTCAGAAGAATTGTAACAAATAATAGGAGTCATGTTTTGGTTAGAAAATTTTAGTTCCGCATTGTACCGTATAGAGGGCGCCAACACTAACTTTTCAACGGAGAGAGATAGAAATTAGGTGTCTTTCACAAAGTTGTAGAACAGGCATTTTTCAATAATTCTCCCGAACATCTCGATATTCTATCTCTCTTCTATGAAAAGTTAGTGTTGGCGCCCTCTATGCGGTGCCAGTTGGAACTAAAATTTTCCAACCAAAACATAACTCGTATTATGTGGTATAATTCTTGTGAACATACTATTGAGCTAAACCTAACGATTATTTCACAAAAATGTATAGTTCGTGGGAATCGAGTACTGATACACAACCATGCACTGCTAGGCCCCATGCAAAACTGACTCAGACATCACTTCGTTAAAATTTTAATAACTTCTTTTAACAAAGCCGGATTGACTAGCAGTCCTCGACAAATTGTAGACAATTAAATTATCTTTCTTATTTTCACTTACAGTGATAATACGATGCATACAGTGCCACCTAGCGGCAAAAATGCGAGTTAGTGGGTTTTCTCCATGTAAATTGTCGATAAATCTCATACAAATTTCAGGCACGTTGGTCCGGTAGCTAGACTTGTCCGATTTGCTTCAAATTTGGAACAAGAATTCCTGGTGGGACTAGGAATCAAATCAGGGGTGGGCCGATTGAGTTTTCAAAAATTCATTATTTTTCTGGGCAGTCTATTGTGCCAGCCTTTACTCAACAACGCCACTCATATAGCTGGGATGAACAAACTATTATGAGATTCGACGTGTACATCATCACAGCACAAAGCGAAACGGGAAAAAATCGACTTTCACTCAGCAATCAAAAAGCTTCAGAAGGTGACGATGGCCTACAGATGAAATGCTATTAATTAACGCACAGTGTACAGTCGAGATTCGCTGGTTGGACACTTTTTAACTGGACCGCTTTTTAGTTGGACCTCCGCTTGTTGGACCATTGTCCAACTAAAAAGTATCTGAATGTCAAAATCTTATGTCAAATTTACTTTGACAATCAATCTGACAATTATTAGAGATGTGAATAGATGCAATTACACTACTAACGTCTCCTTTGGAGTGTTTTTGACATATGTCAGTGGCCCAACCAGCGAATCACGACTGTAATCAACTCATCTCGCAAATTAGTCCAAAGATTTTCCTGAGGGTGCTTTACCAGTCGAAATCGCATCTTTCTCTTCCGCTTGTATTTTTAACGAAGGGAATGTTACAATTTTGAAGGTTTTTCAGGCATTGGGGCATCTTGTGGTCCTAATGCCTATCAGTTTGTTGCAAAATAGGTCGAGGCTAGAGACTACTAAAGAGGGAAGAGTGGCATGTCATTAACATCAAAATGACATTCTTGGCACTACTCCGGCCTCAGAAGAGTATGGCCTCAGAATATTACTCATTTTAGCATTGCACAATATTGACTCGAAATTTTAAACGCAATTATCTCAAAATAGTGTTTTTTTCGAAAACGGCTTCGCGGTGACAATGATTACTCGGCACATACTAAATCGATCGATTTGAGACTTTCACCATTTCATTTCTTATTACAGTGGCTTCTTCGTAAACGAAGGAATTTTTGTTTTGATTATATTTCTATTTTTTAGGCCAAAAAAACTAAAATTCTAAGCCATCAAAATTCAAAAATATCAGTAAAATTAGTACCATTTTGTAACAAAAGAGAATTTTGTAAAATATTTTGGGTACGAAGGGCGTTGTTGTGACGGCCGAGATAAATCAAAACACAACAGCTAATCGACGAATTCCATTTATTACGCGGTTTAATTAACTAATGCGCTTTTTCCATACGCGTCTATTTACTTATCGGTATTTTACTTCTGAGCGCTTTACACGTACACGCTTATGTGCAACAGCTCAATAACAAGGTAATTGTAAGGTGAGGAAAGATAATTCAAGACACTAAAGTTAAGGTGTAACAGGTGTCCAGGCATGTACTAACGAAAACACATTACTTTTTCCATTGCAGATAAGCCGTTTTTGATTTATCATGGTCACCGCGCCCGAGGTTCAAAATAAGGTGATCCATGGCAACAGCTAAACAGCACTGTCAGTTTGCAAGCTTTTGTAACATAAAAATTATTATAAATACCTTTAACCATGTACTACAATATATGTTAAACGGAATCGCAAAAAACTATAACAAGGAGGAAATTAAAAATTGCGAATATAACCATTTTTTTTGAAACCCAAGTAGATATAACCCCTTAAGGAGAATCGATTTATTTGAAACGGCTCAATGCGTTAGCACAACTGAGCCGCGGGTCCTTTAATTTTTTTTAAATAAAATAAATGCTAAGAATGTCGGTCTGCCAGATCTTGTTGACGCAGTTTCCTGCTGCGTGTTGAGATCCTTTTCCTTGGCGGTGAAGCCGCTTGGGGGTCATTCAGTCTGCCTTCTCTCGCGTTATCGTTCCCGTCCATATCATCATCGGTACTGCTTCCTTGCTGTTCACGATCAGAGGTTCTTATTTGTTTCTTGTTCTTATGGGACGCTGTTGTAAATCCGTCTTCATCGGTATTTGCTTCGTTATTGGCGATGCTAGTTGTTGGTTTGGGAGCGGTTATCGTGGTCATTATACCTGCATTATTGGTTAATTGGATCGTTGTTTTTGGTGTATCTGAAGGTGTCGGTGGCTGCTTGTTAGTTTGACTAGTTGCTTCGGCGCATGTTTTTCCGTAGTGGGCTGTATGTTTAGAGAATTGGCATGTTGGGGTCTGCCCGGGATATGTGATTAGCGTTGTTTGCTTATAGGTTACGCCTTCCTTCGGTGATTTGCATTCGATAGTCATGTAAGAAGGTATTGGTTTAGTCACTCGCATCCTCACAATACGAAAAATGTCTCCAGGTTTCATTCGTAATAGATTCTACTTCTCCATATTGCGACATGATTCGTTTGATGTAATCTTCCCTAGTGCGCGGGGCCAAATCATGGATACTCAATGTCGTTTTCCATATGCGCTGAGATCTTGATTCTTGTGTTATTAAATTCGACCTCGTGTTGCATGTTGTTCTTTACAATGAAGTTCTCTGCCGGTGCTAAACTTCTAAACACAAACACAAAACACAGTTTTCAACGTGGTACAGCTGAATATATGTAACTTCAGCGAGATTAAGCTCCATTTTAACCTTAACTAACTGTTTCACTTCCTGAGCTGTGGGTCTAACACGAGTTTTATTAAAGTCGATCGAAATCGTGTTATCCCGTAGCACGGGCACTTTTGTTTCATTTTGCAAACTCATTTCACTGCGCAGCCGGGGGCAACGATACAATTTGTTTGTGCATCGATATAGAACAAAAGCTGGCTTGATTCACTGGTGCCTATAGCCTGCTATAGCGTAGCCATTTTTTTGCTTCTGCTTTGTGCGTGGTCAGAAGATGGACTGAGGAGAATCGTACTTCCATTAAAACCTCTTCAAAACACTCACCTGTCATCAGAGGTGGGTAAGAAAACCAACCGGTACGTACATACACTGGTATTGTTCTCAAAATCTCAACACGTGTAAACGAGTGATGCACATCGTATTCGGTTTGGATTTCGTTCACACGGTAAACGAAAAAAAAAACCTTCACCGACTATCAGTTTACAAAACCAAACCGAGCCACTCAGCACCGTTTACACGTGTGTACGAATTTCAACTTGTGTTGTTGTATTCTCAACAGCGGTTTCGGTTTGGCTTTAGAAAACCGGGCCTGGTTTTTTCTGTACACGGTGCTTCGGTTGAAAGAAGAAGCAGTAAACTCGTCTGCAGTGCTGCCGAATAGACAACTGAATTGAGTTCAATTAGTTGTTGAGAGTCAATGGGATAATACCGAAATGGCTGGTTCTGAGCAGTTGTTAAAAGTTCAACAATTGTTTAAATTGAAATTAAAGAAAACAATGAAATCAGCGATGTCAATAAAATAACAAAAACAATAAAATCAATTAAATTAATGAAATCAATAAAATTAATTAAATCAATTAAACATGACTTGAATCACTTGAAACTTCACATTAACACTCAATGCATTCAAAGTGGCCTGTATTTATATCGTCAATAGTCGTATCAATGAGATCTAATCCACGTCTGGTTGCGCTGATTAGGCGATTCTCGAATAATCTCGAGCACACACTCGCATTTTGTATACATATATCCTTATTATTACTGCTACGGCGCATCGTATTGATACATCTATCCTTGCACAGAGGCAATTGCGTGTATGTGTGTGTTATTTACATATGTAAGCAACTCAAACGCAAGCGGGGGGAAACTCACGATTAGGTTCTTATTTACTGAGTGCTGGTAATACGTATTTCTGTTATTTTTGCTGTTACTGTACATCGTTTTGAAACATCTAGAAGGTTTGGTCGCGTACATAGAGAAAACTACCACTAAATTATTCAATTAAAAAAAATTAATTCATTGAGAACAGCAACCAACTAACGAATAGCAAAAACACTTTCATTTTATAGACCGCCATTAAAAACTAAGTTTCTTTAAGGAATAAATATTTCCGGCGATACCAGTCGATGTGTGTATGTAAATCTACTGCAGAACAATTAAATTTTATAGCTCGCCATTTCAGATTTTAAATGACGGCAGGCATCAATTTGCTGTCTTTTGACATATTTGTTATATTTAAAATGTCCATGTCGCGTGATTCTAGATGACAGAATATCTTGAATATACCGTCATCTTAAATTTTGATCTGCTATCATAGGTATAAAAATAGCGGAGGCTATTAAATTTCCGTTTACTTTCGATTTTTGGCCAGTTTCCCATACCAAACATACCCATATTGAAAACTTCCTGATGATAAATCATTATGAAAATGTCGCAATATTGAGTTAAGGAACGCCATTCATGACCACGAACATAATTTATTTGAACAGAAATATGTCTGAAGACATTTTTTCAATTACCGAAAAGATACCTTATATTATAAAGAAATTTGTTTAAAATTCTTAATCAAAATACTAGCAGCACTAGCACAGCCGATAAACATCAACCCGAATACATAACCGCAACACAACCGAAGCTTGGTTTCGTTATTCTCGTGTTTCCTTCCCATACTCGTGCACCGGTAAACGAAAATCAAAACCAAACCGCGGTGCTGTGTAAACGAAACTCGGTTTGGTTTTCGTGTCTCGTATAAACACATCCAGCGATAAGACCGCACACAATGTAAAGCAAACATAAACACTTGTGAAAATTTGGTTTACCGTACCGGTACTCAACCGGTATTTTCCCACCTCTGCCTGTCATACAAATGCGTTCACTGAGCAAAAAGCATCTGAGAATTTCATAAGTCTCGGCATATGAACCAGCCTTCTGACGGTTCCATTGAACGCTTTAGAATGTCATAGGCAGGTTTATGAATTCATTTATCTTTAATTATGCACTCCATAGACGTACAAATAATGTATTTCATAAAACAGTCCTATGACTTCGCTCCAATATATGCCTTTAAGAATTTCATAAGTTTTTCTCATGAAACCCATGTGAGATCTGTTATTGATTCTATAAAATTGTATTTTGTTTTTCTTAAACGTCTCTTTTGTGAAAAGTTCATAATTGTTTCTTATGAATTCAGTACTGGCCTGGACGGCCAACCAGGAGTTAATAGTTTCAGCACTTTTTGATTACCGCTGTTTGAAACAAAAGAATAAATTACTGTGAGCATTAAATCTGTTTACATGGTTATGATTTTTACAGAAGATATCCGATTATTTGAAATTAAATAAGTTGTGCATATAATTAGTGCCTGACGCGTATTTTATAATTATCAAAATCATTTGAGAAGTAACAACCATTATCATTCAGTTGTCAAGTTCAGTTTCCCAGTTGTCTAAGCCCAGTTTCCCAAGAAATATTGACGAAGCGTTGCTCATTATGTACAAATTTTAATATTTAATGAGCGTTTTCTCTTCAATCTTCTGAAGGGATCTATACTTGGCGGTTAATTTGTCCCGAATTGAGTTCTGAGGAATGACGTTCATGTTTGACAATTCTCTTCTTCTTCTTCTTCTTCTTATACTCTGTTGAGCCATCATTGACAGCTTGACAATAACTGGCTCCGTTTTTAAAAGGGCTTAGTTGCCATGACTATATTGCCCTGTTTTCTTTTATCAACCGTTTCAGCCCGACTGGTTTTCCGGAGTTTCGCAATACTTTTCGCATAACTTCTGTTTCCAGAAATAGCAGTTGTTTAAATTAGTAGACAATAATATTCTACAATTCAATTTTAATTTCCTTTAAAAATCGTGTGATTTCTACTAAGTAAACTAAATTTTTCTGTTTGAATAGATCAATTAACGTGTTAAATTTACAGTCGAAAGAAAAATTTTCGCGTATACGTGTAAACTTTGTACAATGCAAAATAACGTGATCGCTAGTTTCTGGTTCGTCACAAATTTCACAGTTTCCGTCATCTACTATTTTCATTTTGGCCTGCCAAAATTTACAGTAGTTGTGTCCGGCTAATAGTCTATTCAAAAGTCTAGTTTGTTCATTTGACAATTTTTTGTTGAAATACCAGGCATCGCTCTTCAAAGAGTCCTGAAACTGATAGAAATGTTTTCCTTTCTCTTCTGCATATTTTTTATACCACAAATTTCCGCTGTCTATCATTATGGATTTAAATTTCCAAAAAGCATCATTTAGTAGTATTTTGTTTGGTATGGTCATATCCTCCCTCAGTCCTTGTTTCGCCAACCTGTCAGCTATTTCATTGCCTACAATATTTACGTGGTTTGGAACCCATTGCACTGTTGTTTTCCATTCGATTGCTTTGTTGAGTATATCCAACACCAATTGTGGTGCGAAGCTTGAGTTTTGTGCACATTGTAAGATTTGACATGCTCCCTTAGAGTCTGTATAGATAACAGCGAAATGAAGTTTCTCTTTTTCTATCATCTGTAATGCCTGATCTATTGCTATGAGTTCAGCTGTTGTTGTACTAGTTTCTGTCAATAATCTAAAAGCGTATTGAGTTTTCGAGAAGTCATTATGTATTCCTATTCCACAGGTACCATTTATACCATCCTTAGATGCATCTGTGAAGATTCGCGGTCTGAATTTATATTTGTTATTCATTATTGCTATAGCTGCCTTTCGTAAGAGTTCTGGGTTTGTATTTAGTTAAGATGCTGTTATAATTTCTAAGTCAGTTTTTATTTCCACCCTTTGGTTTGTTTGTAACCGATATACTGATGGAGAGATAGTTTTGAAAATGTGTTGGTATTTTATGAATATTTGTTCTAAGTAACTTAGTTTATCATTAATCAAATTGGGTTCCAAATGTTGCAGTTGAGATGCTACTGCACTGTTGAAACAGTTTGTTCTCGCTATTTCTTTGCTAGTTATAAACTCGTGTCTTATTTCTAGTGGCTGTTGGGCTGCTATTGCCATTAATGTATTTATTGGGGTTGTTTTTGTGCAACCCGTAATTTTTCGCAAACATTGATTGTTAATTGTATCAATAATTTTCTTATTTGTTTTGCTACTATTGTTGTAAATAGATGAACCATATTCCATAACACTTTGAAACAGCGATTTGTATATTGTTATCATCGTTTGTGGGTGTCCTCCAGTTTTAATGCTATTGATAACTTTTATCATGTTTAG
This sequence comes from Topomyia yanbarensis, assembly GCF_030247195.1. Taxonomy (NCBI): domain Eukaryota; kingdom Metazoa; phylum Arthropoda; class Insecta; order Diptera; family Culicidae; genus Topomyia; species Topomyia yanbarensis. The sequence continues at coordinate 441,133,657 of NC_080671.1, forward strand.
CCTATCTACTATTTTTTTTTCGTGTTTTTAATTTGTATTCCAAAGCTCATGTATCTGTCTATCGATAATCCCAAATAATTGTGCGATTTAACAGTTTCTATCGTTGTGTTGTTTAAACGTATGTTCATTACGTTATTGGAGCTTTGAAATAGTACAATTTTTGTTTTGTCAGCATTAACATTAAAGTTTAGTGTCTTCATCTCGTCTGCAAATTTATCAACTATGATCTGTGTTTTTTGATTTAAACTTTCTAGGTTTTTTGCTCTCACTAGGATGCCGAAATCATCAGCATATTGGACTAAGACTACATCGTCAGATTTCAATTTGTGTAGATGGCATGTGTACAGATTAAATAGTGTTGGTGACAAAACGTCGCCTTGAGGAAGACCGTTGCTAACAAATCGTTCGATTGTTCCATGATTGGTTTTGAATATGATTTTCCTATTTTTCAAGAACTGTGCGATCCATGATGTTACTTCTGCTGGAAAATATTTGTTTTGCATGATCTCTAATAGAGTGTCCACATTTACGGCATTGAAAGCATTCGAAAGGTCTACAAAAACTACGGCTGAAATGTAGTTTTGTCTTTTATTTGCTTTGATTGTGTTAACTAGATAATTTGTGCATGTTACTGTCGATGAATGTTTTCGGAACCCAAAAGAGGTTTCGGGAACTATGCTATGTTTGTTGATATATTCAACAATCATGTCTAGAACCGCAGAGTTGGCTATTTTTGTTAATGTTGGTACAAGCGAGATTGGGCGTTTCCCTTCTACTGTGCTCTGATCTTTCCCAGGTTTTGGTATCGCAACAACTGTGATCGTTTTAAGCGACTGCGGTAGATAGCATTCCTTCCAGATCTGGTTAAGTTGTAATACTATTTTGATTTTGGTATCCTCTCTTAGGTTTTTTAGTAGTTGGTATGTAATTTTGTCGCTACCTGGAGCTGATTTTTTCTTTTTCTTATTAATGATTTGGTTGAATTTCCCTAAATAAAGTAAATCAAAATTTATTCGGTAATGTGTATCTGTCAAAGGATTAGAATCGTTCGGTCCAAAATGTTTGTTAAGAAAGATCTCAGCCATTTTTTCATTCTCATGTAGTATGTTATTTGTTGGTACTTTTTTGCTCTTCCCTGTCAACCTATTTATTTTTTGCCATAGTTCGGATTGTTGAAAAAGAATATTTCGCAGTGATATACGTACGAAATATTCTTTGTATATAAACAATTTGCCATTCACGGGACGGCAGTTGACAGTAAGAACTGTCATACGGAACGTGCTATAAAAAGCTCTGAGATGTCATCTGACAGAACGTCATGTGACAAAAGCTTCAAGTGGGTAACTTGAGCTTTTGCATATGGACGCCGCGCATGGATGTGTTGTTTACTATAGGCAGAGGGTATGACAGGGTATGGCAGTCAATAAGGAACTGTGATAAACAGTGCATGAAATATCAATCGATATCGAACTATGTTAGCATTATATAACTTGACGAACAAGAATCAAATAAAGTTATCTCAAACCTACCTACAGAAATACTTCGAGTTTTCTTACGGTATTATCAACAGGTTATGGGCCCAGTAGTTAACTGGAACTAGCCACCTGGACTATTGTAAAATAGTTGTTTTGGAAGATACACGTTTCGGGTAGAAACGGCCGGCGAGAACCATCGTTCCGGTAGCAGCGGCATCCAGCGACGACCAGCGTTTCGGGCAGAAACGGCATCCCGCGAGGACCAGCGTTTCGGGTAGAAACGGCCAGCGAGAACCATCGTTTCGGACAGAAGCGACATCCGGCGAGGACCAGCGTTTCGGGAAGAAACGGCATCCAGCGAGCACCAGCGTTTCAGGAGCAAGTAGAGGATGGCAACCCAGCAGCAAGCTGGAGGATCTGCCGAGAGGATGGCAACCCAGCAGCAAGCTGGAGGATCTGCCGAGAGGGTTACTCTCGAGGACAGAAGAGGTGGTAGCTACGAGAGGGGAACTCTCGAGCGCACCGTGCCGACGACGGCATACTTCGGTAGCGTCAACCGCGAATCGATATTCGACGGTTCGGAGTTGCGGTTCCCAGCCTGGAAATGGCGAATGGAACATCATCTTATAAAGATGAAACTCCAGCACACGTTGCTACGAACGCCCGAAGAAGAGGACTTCTACGAACCAGTAGTAGGTGCCTCGGAAGAGCTAGAAACAGCCAGGAAGGCTAAGCTCAGAAAACGGCTTGATGACGACGTCGAAGCATTGGACGAGATTGTCATGATGGTCAACAATGATGTTTTGAATAAACTCATTGGGCTCAACTATGCGAAAGAAGCCATGGATACTCTGGTCAGAACGTACCAAAAGGGCGGTACAGCCGCTATGGTTAATATGCGGGACCGGTTGTATACCATCAAACAAAGACATCACGACAAATTGTCCATGATTTTTGATGAGTACGATCTGATTATTCGCGAGCTAGATCGTATGGGTTCAAAAATGACAGCATCGGAAAAAGTTCATGCTCTACTGATCTCCATGCCAGACAAGTACCGACACGTCAAAGGCGCTCTGATGGTACTGACGAATGAAGAACTGTGTGCCAAGCCGATCATGGAGATCAAACGAATGTTTATTGATGCTGAAGCTGGGGAAGAGAAGCAGACAGAAACGAAAAACGTTGCGCTGTCTTCAAAGTACAAGCCAAGGAGAGAGGTAACCCGATGCTTCGGTTGCAACGAAACTGGGCATTTTAAAATTAAATGCCCACTAATGAAAAAGTTTAACGCGAAGGAGAAAGATAAGTTCAAGAAGCAGCAAAAGATGGAGCCTAAAAAGAGCTTTGCAATGATGACCAAAGCGGATCGTGGTAGGAGAGTCAGATTCGTAATTGACTCAGGAGCAAGCGACCATATGGTTAATGACGAGAAGCTGCTAGAAGATGTCCAAGAATTAGAGAAGCCAATCACCATTTCGACGGCGAAAGCGGGCCAGAATTTACGGGCAACAAAAGTTGGAAAAATGCGATTAAAGAGTGTTGTGGGTAACAATACAATAAAAGAATTGAAATTGTACAACGTTCTTTTAACTCCGGGTCTTGAAGAAAATCTCCTTTCGGTTAGAAGGGTTAGCAAAAATGGTAAAAGGGTTACTTTTACGGATGAAGAGGTTATCTTTGAATTTGAAGATGAAGTAATTGCTTCAGGAATCTTCGTTGATGGTTTATTCCACCTTGATCTATTTCGGGAAGAAAAGTCGGCGGAAGATGGAACAAACTTAGCATTGTTCGGAAAGAAGGTGAGTTTGGAAACATGGCATAAAAGACTTGGCCATATCAGTGATACGAGTTTGGAGAAACTAATTAAGAAGGGAATGGTTGAGGGTATCAATCTAACTTCTGGAAATATTAGTGAAACAAATGTATGTGATGGTTGTATGGCGAGGAAGCAGGCTGCATCCAAATTTAAACAATTGCAGCTGCCAAGATCAAAACGACCACTGGAACTCATACATTCGGACGTTTGTGGAAGCATGGAGCAGGAAACCTATGATGGCTATCGTTACTTTGTAACCTTTATAGATGATTATACGCACTTTCTCGTGGTTTACCTCATGAAACAGAAATCGGAGGTTTTCGAGAAATTTAAAGAATTCGAAGCAATGGCGACAGCATTCTTCGAAAGACGTATTTCAATGCTAAGGTGTGATAATGGAGGGGAATATACAAGTAACGAATTTCAAGCTCATTGCAAAAGAAATGGTGTTAGAATGACGTTCACTGTTCCATACACACCGCAGCAAAATGGTGTAAGTGAACGTATGAACAGATCTTTAATGGAAAAGGTCAGAGCTTTGCTTTACGAAAGTGGATTAGCGAAAGATATGTGGGGAGAAGCATTATATGCAGCAACATATCTAATCAATAGATCTCCAACAAGTGGGATAGAAGAGGACAAAACTCCGTATGAAAAATGGTTCAAAAAGCGACCAAACTTGAATCATTTAAGAGTTTTTGGGTGTAAAGCATTTAAACAAATACCTAAAGAGAGGCGTCAGAAATTAGATTTCAAAACAAAACCTTTGATATTTGTGGGGTACGCAAATAATGGTTTTAGATTATTAACAAGGATACGCGTTCAATAGAAATTGGCAGAAATGTAGTATTCAATGAATCTACCAGAGCCAATCAAGATATTGACCACACAAACATGGATTTCGTAGAATCATCTGGTCAAGATTTAATTAGATGTACACGCTTAAACCAAGGAGAACAGAACGAAGACGAGGATGCTGCTATACATCCTTCTGATGAAGAACAGCATGAAGAATGCACACTCGAAACAGAGCAAGATAATCTAGATTCACTTGAAGAATCAGTTGGCGAAACTGACTATGAAAGTACAAATGAAAATCCAACAGACGAAAGAGAGGACGTCGATGATGGTCAATCATTGCGTCGAAGCAAGAGGGAGAGAAAGATACCGGGTTGGTATTCCGATTATACAGCAAAAACAGCAATGATTTTCAACGAAGAGATTCCGCAAACTATTGAGGAATTGAAGAAAGTTTCTGATTGGCAAGAATGGAAGCATGCTATTCAAGAAGAGTTTGATGCATTACATCAAAATGGCACTTGGACAGTGGTTAACTGTTTGCCAAAAGGAGTTAAACCGATTAACTCAAAATGGGTTTTCTCAATGAAAGAAGATGGAAGATATAAAGCACGATTAGTGGCAAAAGGGTGTTCACAGCGTCCTGGATTCGATTACTGTGAAACATTTGCACCAGTCGCCAAACTAGAGAGTGTTCGGTTAGCACTAGCCCTTGCTAACGAGCGTAAATTGTTAGTACATCAAATGGATGTCAAAACTGCATTTCTACATGGGAAGTTAGAAGAAGAAATATACATGAAACTTCCACCAAACGTAAATGGGCAAAGACAAACTGTTCGTCTACACAAATGTTTGTATGGATTGAAACAGGCAAGCAGATCTTGGAATAAACATTTTGATGATGCAATGAAAACACTAGGTTTTGTCCCTCTCAAAAATGACAACTGCATCTATAAGTCAAAATCTAGAGGCATCATAGTAATACTATATGTAGACGACATTTTACTACTTGCCAAAAACATCGAAGCAATTACGTGGATTAAAAAGAAACTTGGAAGGTTATTCCAAATGAAAGACATGTTAGAGATTAAGCACTTCCTGGGAATAGAGATAAATCGTGATTTGGAAAGCCAGACTATTGAAATTTCTCAAACAATATACGTGGAGAAACTTCTTAGTAGATTTGGGATGGCTGATTGTAAACCAGTGGGGACACCATTGGATATCAACACGAAATGGTCAAAATCTGAGGCAAAAATCACTGAAGAGCCATACAGAGAACTGCTGGGATGCCTACAATATCTTTCACTAACTTCTAGACCTGATAATTGCTTTGCGGTAAACACCCTAAGCAAATATGCTAACTGCGCCACCGATTGGCACTGGTCAGGATTAAAACGAATATTGCGATATTTGAGGGGAACGAGCAATACAAAAATAATTTATTCATCAAATACCGAATATCCAGCTTTAGTAGGATTTGCCGATGCAGATTTTGCAAATGATCCTGATGATAGGAAATCAGTTTCAGGATACGCATTTCTACTATACGGTAATCTTATTTCGTGGTCAACGAAACGACAACCGACTGTAAGCTTATCAACAAGTGAAGCAGAACTGATAGCACTTTGCGCTGCTACGAAAGAAGGAGTGTGGTTAACACAACTTCTCAATGAATTGGATGTAAACATAACACCATTCATCATAATGGAAGATAGCATCCCATGTATCAACATAGCACAGGAGCCAAGATCACATCAACGGATGAAACACTTGGATATCAAATACCTTTTCATCCGGGATCTCATCAAAAATGGTAGAGTAAAACTACAGTTCATCCCAAGCGTCGATCAACCTGCAGATGCCTTCACTAAGGGGTTACCTAAAAATATACACAGAAAGTTATTCGGTGTATTGAATGTGCAAATTGTGGGGAAGTGTTGAAAAAGAATATTTCGCAGTGATATACGTACGAAATATTCTTTGTATATAAACAATTTGCCATTCACGGGACGGCAGTTGACAGTAAGAACTGTCATACGGAACGTGCTATAAAAAGCTCTGAGATGTCATCTGACAGAACGTCATGTGACAAAAGCTTCAAGTGGGTAACTTGAGCTTTTGCATATGGACGCCGCGCATGGATGTGTTGTTTACTATAGGCAGAGGGTATGACAGGGTATGGCAGTCAATAAGGAACTGTGATAAACAGTGCATGAAATATCAATCGATATCGAACTATGTTAGCATTATATAACTTGACGAACAAGAATCAAATAAAGTTATCTCAAACCTACCTACAGAAATACTTCGAGTTTTCTTACGGTATTATCAACACGGATGAATTCATATCTGGATTAATCTCTTCTACAAATCTATTCAAGTCCGCTTGCTTGGCATTTTTTTTCAGTCTTGTAAAAATTGCTTGTTTTCGTTTGCAATCAATTAGATTTTCTATGGTAGAATGCTTGTTAAATTTTCTCCTAGCTTGTTTTTTTAATGTAGAATACATTTAAGCTTTCAATATAGGGGTCCCGTTTCAAAATATCGGCTGCGGCACCGCGTCAGATTTTGAACGTTAATAACTTTTATCATACTTAACAGAATGATTTGATTTTTAGGCCAATTTGTTGAAAATATGTTCCTCTATGCTGTATTAAAATTTTAAGTATGTATAACATGCACTAATAACAAAAAATTGTGTTTTGAAAAATCTTTCGAAAACGACTCGGAAAAGTGAAAATTTTCAGCCCATCCCGCACAGAGCCGTCAAAATGGTGGACCAACCGAACAATAAAATAATGAAAAGTTTATATATAGGTCCACTACATGTTTGTTTTATGATTATTCGTATTTGGTTGCTTGACGAGAGCAGTTAGTGGGGGAAAGACGGCATACTCCTTTGGTTAGGCCATTAGAAGCCGGACGGAAAGGAAAGGCTCACGCACGGCACGAGAACGAGCGAGAAAGCGATAGTAGTGCATATTAGCGCGATTATATAAATATCTGTCGGTCGGTTTTTCTCATTCGTATTCGTTCAAGTACTAGCAAGCAGCCAGTCCACCGAAGTAAAGCAGTTGGCAATGACGACGGTCCGAAAAAGTGCCCCAGCTACTGGTGACTCATCGGAACTGTCGCCCTGCAAGAATTTCGCCCCAACTAAAGGGCAACTAATCTGTAGGCTATCGTTCCAGCGTCTATATAAGAAATACGATGTGTGGAACGAAAGAAAGAGAATTTAAATTATCCTCTCTCGCTCGTTTTCGTGCACTGCTTTTCCATTCCCTTCTGCTGCTAATACCATCATAACTTAAACGAATGTGCATGTTCCCCCACCATCTCATGGCCAGTGTTGCCACAATTGCATGTTGCTATTACACTTTGAATTATTTTATCGATCCTCTCTAGTATTGATAAAATATAGAACGTGCAAAGTACACTAGTCGCATGCTTTTATTCGAACTTTTTGGCAGCCTCCGTTGATTAACTGCATAAATCGATTTGTTTGTGCAGCTCCTTGCTAGTAGCAAACTAAATAGCCTTTATCAGCGCTAACAAATAACACAAAAGAATTTAAATTTGTGAAAATATTTTCCTTCCTTCTTTTCAAATCTGTAACATTCTTTGAAAATATTGTTTGAATGTTGTTATTGAAAAACTGAACATGCAAGTTTGCTAGCACTGGCCACTACATTCAAGGCGATGGAAAGACAGAATATTCGTTTTGGTTATGCTAGTATTGGTAGCCGAACGGAAAGGAAAGGCGCAGGAATGGAACGAAAACGAGCGAGAGAGCGATAGTAGTGCTTTCTCGTGTGTTTATATATGAATATTGGTCAGTCGGTTTTCTCATCATTCGTATTCGTTCAAGCACTAGCAAGCAGCCAGTCCACCGAAGGAAAGCAGTTGGCAATGGCGATGGACGGAAACAGTGCCCCAGCTACTGGTGACTCATCGGAACTGTCGCCCTGCAAGAATTTCGCCCCAACTAAAGGGCAACTAATCTGTAGGCTATCGTTCCAGCGTCTGGTTCGTGAGATTGTACAGGACTGCAAAGTCGAGCTACGCTTACCTCAGTCCTTACCTTACAAACCTTACCTTACCTTACCTTACCTCACCTTACCTTACCAAACCTTACCTTACCTTACAAACCTCAGTCGTAATGATGCCCCGAGAAGCCAACGATGCCTACTGGTTCGAGAATGCAAAATAGTGCGCCTGGTTTGTTCGAGAATGCAAAATACTGCACCAAACGCATAACTTTCAGGCCAAATATATTAAACTGGCTCACCGTGTCGCGGGGAGTGCGTCTGAATTATGCTCCCGCAATAAAACAATAAACGGTTCTTTTCAGGACCAATTAATTGTGTTCTAATAAGAGTTAAACTGAAATATCCATTTGAGGTGTTTAACAATTTTCAGCAAGTAGGTTAGAAATACGATATGTGGATAGAAAGAGAATTTAAATTATCCTCGCTCGTTTTCGCGCACTGCTTTTCCATTTCTTTCTGCTGCTAATACATCATAAATTAAACGAATGTGCGTGTTCCCCACCATCCCATGGCCAGTGTTGCCACAATTGCATGTTGCTATTACACTTTGAATTATTTTTTCGATTCTCTCTAGTGTTGATAAAATATAGAACGTGCAAAGTACACTAGTCGCGTGCTTTTATTCGAACTTTTTGGCAGCCTCCTTTGATTAACTGCATAAATCATTAGATTTAAATTAACGTCTCGAAGTGAAGTCACGATGCTCCGGTTATGTCACAGACATTACCCACCCATCTTTTTTTAGTTTAGTAGAGCGAATACGAATTACTATCGCTCTCTCGCTTGCTCGTTTTCGGGCTATGTTCCTTTTCATTCTTTCCTGCTACTAATACTAGCATAATCAAAACGAATGTGCGTCTTCCCACCATCCATTTAGTGAGCAGTGTTGCCAAACGCATTTTCAGTTTTTCATCAATAACATTTCAACAATATTTTCAAAGAATGCTGTAGATTCGAAAAAAAGAAAAATAGTTGGTGATGGAAAAGAATTCCCAATTAGAATTTTTAACCATAATTATCACGAATCATTTGAAAATTTCACATGCAAACGTAATTTCGTTGCATATCATTAGATTTGGATTAACGTCACAAGTGTAGTTACGACACTCCAGTTATGTCGCAGACATTACCCACCCATCTTTTAATGTAGAATATTTAGTCTAGAAATCAGAATGTTCCAATGGTCGTTTCAGGCGACTTCAACATAGATGTTTCAAAACAAGAGAATTTGAAATTTGTTTATTTTATGAATGAATGTTTCAAGCTTCGTTTGATCTCTGATCCATCACAAGCAACTACACTTGCAGGCACATGCATTGATCTTGTATTTGTCAAAAACGTCAATGCAGAAACCCGAAGATATATTTCGTACTTTTCATATCACAGACCAATACTTTTTTTAATTGATCCAGTGGTTTAATTTCAAATGTAAACAACGCTTGAAAAATTATAACCGGTTGACGACCTACACCTACACCAATCATGTCAGAATCACCTCCTGGACAACAGCTAAGCCCGGAAATAGTAAGAAGTCAGAAGCATCCAACGAAAATCGAAGCCAGCGCATCTCCCCACCAAGGCCAACAACGCCAACAAAAACGGTCCTTGTCAGGACCACCATCATTTTTGTAAAGAATAATTTGAAATATTCCTCGCCCAAATCACCTTTTGTCCGAAAATTCCAATGAATATCAACATATTTGAAGAACGTGTTCCTTATGTATTCTACATCTCTCCGGTTATGTCGCAGACATTACCCACCCATCTTTTTCCTTCCATGCTGTTTCTACTTCATTGGACCACCAATGTTTCGGCTCAAATTTATTTTTAACTCTATTGTGTTTGTGTATTTTTAAAATATTATTTTGTAATGCTTCGATAGAATCAAAATCCGCTGGTTTCAAGTTGCGGATGCCTTCTCCAATTTTACGTTGGTTATACGCGTATTGCGGTTTGTTAATATTATTAGTTTTGCTATATGATATTTCTATCATTAGATGATGGCTACCCAAACTATTATCTAGTGTTTTCCAGCTCATATCGGTAAACATACTCGGAGAGCACATTGTTAGATCTATTGCCGTGGCCTTTTTGTTCATTTGTAATGGTATAAATGTTTTTGACTGGTCGTTCAGTAGAATTACATCATTGTTGTTAATGTGGTCTAGAACTATCTTTCCTTTTGGATCTTGATAATCGTTCCCCCATATAAAATGGTGAGCGTTAAAATCCCCTCACAATACTATGTTCCTGTATGGTTTTAATGAATCGAAAATTGAACTTAAATCGGAATCTAGTAAGTTGTTCGTAATTCGTGGTGAAATGTACACTGAGATCATGACCATGTCCAAAGAAAACAATTTAACTGCTACTGCTTGAGTGAATTCTGATAGTATGGGAAGAGAGATCTCTTCGTATGCTATATCTCGTCTTAAATATATCGCGCTACCTCCGTAATGATCGTCCCTCGACTTAAGAAATTTGTGGTATTTATGTATATTATATTGGTTTGTTTTTTCTAATTCTATCTTAGTCCACGTCTCTGAGAGAACAGCTGCCGCATAGTTTTTTTCTTGTAGAATTCTTTGTAATTCGTCCTTGTTTTTTGTGATGCTTTGTATGTTGCATTGTACAAATTTTAACGTGTCCAGTTTCTCTGTAAAAGTAAAAAAAAATCGAGTTAATTACAAAGAATTTTCACTGTTTGCCGATTTATATTATGCAATCGTCGAATTTTAAATATTGTTTAGAGCATTGTTTTATCTTTGTTTGAACTATGTCCGTTATTTCTGGAATTTGAAGAAGTGCTGAGTAAAAGCTCATTACGTTCGCTTTAGTGTTTCGGTTTGCAGTTTCCTCTGCTTTCTTAGTGGCCTCGGCCATAGCGTGTTCCCATCTCTCCTTTTCGGTGACGGCAAATGGATTATCATTGTTTGTACCATTCCTGGCTTTGTCCTTGAACGATTTCTGGTCGGGTCTTAGCTTTGCTGTTTTAAATGATGACACTGTGCTATTGTTATCGGGCCTATCCAATCTTTTTCTTTTGTATACTGCTTCGTCCTCAGTTTGTTTTTCTTTTTCCCAACTTGTATTGTATTTCACGCTTTTTCCTTGATCCTCCGTTGGGGCTCCAGATTGAAAAGTAGGGGTTCTTTTAACGTATCTGCCAGCTGCCATCTTAGCGTAGCTCTCTGTTACCGTTGGATAATCTTGGATATTTGCTAGAAGGTCGTATGAGTTATTTACTGGAAACGGGTTTGCCAGTTCTCTAGCTTCCACGTACGTTAAATTCTGCCGTGCCATCATGGTATTGATGCTTGCTTGTCTTTGACGCTCGGGACATTCAGAATCTGTGGTCCTGTGGGTTGTTGTCTTGCAGTAGTAGCACTTAACTTCATTCGAGCAGTTCGTAAAGTCGTCATCGTCTTTCTCGTGTATCTTTGAGCATTTACCACATCTTGTTTTTGCTCTGCAGTTACTGGCTTTATGGTTAAATCGGTGACAGTTTTTACAAAAGTCCACCCGTCTAATGAACGGATTAACTTTGCACGTAGTACAGAAAAGTCGCAATTTTTCTGGTAGAGAATTTGCCCTGAATGTAACGCTCACTCTATTTATTGGAATTTTCTTTCCTTCTTCAAATCGCGTGAGACGGTTTACGCCAACCACTGGGACATTGCAGTCAATTTCCTTTAGTATCTCCTCCGTATCGATATTTGTAGGTATACCGGCTAGTACACCGGAAATGCATACCACGTGTCGTGGTATGTATGCTCGGTAGCCATCTTCCTTCATTTTTTCGTTGTTGACAATTAGGTTAGCTTTTACCATGTTATTGAAGAACACGATGATTTTGTCCCTACCAAGATATTTCATCTCCGTTATGTTGTTGCGGAATGTATCGATTTTCTGTAGTTGTGATCCCAGTGAAAATTTATTGATCCTGTTCGTTTTGTCTACCTTTTCTACGTACACTCTGTAGGGAGCTGGGTCTTGTGCTGTGTAGGTGAACGATAATTTTTCTTCGGTCTCCATTTTGTCGATCCCACGTGATTCATCCGGATCTGGAGGTTTTCGACCTCCGCTTCCTTCCGCCATATCTTTATTTTTCGTGTTCGCTTTTCCTTATATTGTCTTTGCCTTTCCTCAATTAAATTAATCCACTTCACTTTTACTCAATTAAACAGCTTGTAAATTTTCCACACTCAATCTATATCTTCTCAAGACACTGGTCACTTTAACACAACCTTTCGCTATCGCGCTCTCGAGTCGAATGTTGACAATTCTCAGTGATTTGTTTACTTTGTCAGTTGCGTGAGCTGGAGTGCAACGGGTGCCCATTTGTTACATTCAAACTCACGTAACTCGCATGTAAACAAAACACCGAGGATTGTTAAGGACATTATACATGCGAGCCACAACATAGCTGCTACGCCGCACACACCCCTCTCCCCTGCCTATCCATGTATCTGACATGAGCAAATATAAAAATACGTTTTTCAACACACTAACCTTGATGGTGTGCCACGAAACTGCTACTTAAGAAAGCTAGAATATTTTCCTATACAATCAATCCGAGTTTTTAACGGAATGCCATCTGTAGCTCCTATTTTGTGCAAAATATCACCCCTCTTCACTTGGGGTTCCTTTCGAAACACTCTTTTTATCGTTTTCATTACACTTTTTCACATGCACTTTTTTCACACACCACTGCCAAAACACTCGCGAAACTTTAATCGTTTACTAACAAAACTTCAAATTTTCTGCCAATGTACAGATGACCAAAGGAAAATGTTCGAAAACTCTCATTTGTGCGTTTGAATTTTCACTTCAGATTTCAGTTTTTCTCAATGTAAACAAGCGAGTCGGTGCCTAGCAACGTGGCTTCCACATATCTTCACCTTAAACGAAGTTCATCCGGCTCATTTTGTATGGTTATGTCGGTTGGTGTAAAACCTAATATCCTCTCAAGGTTGATTTTTACTGTTGATTTTTTGTCTACTAAAAATGCTCAAGAAATGTCAGCCATGTTCTTTTTTTATATAAATGCACAATAATATTCATAAATAAAAAACTTATGGCATTCATTCGAACATTGTAATGAATTTCATAAGACTGTTCTATGGAAATCGTTATTTCTACTATGTATTCTACTTATAAATGTCAGCAATTTTCATAAATGGGCACCTATGGCGTTCATTCGGACATTTTCATAAATTTTATAAGACTGTCTTATGAAAATAATAAGAGATGGATTTGGAAAATTTCCCCTCCAAATCATAAGACACATTTATAAAACCCATTTAAAATCCTTATGTCTGAAAGTCATAAGACGTTTTTATGGGAATTCAATGTAAATTTTGCTCGGTGTTGTCTGCTTGTTTAAATCATTATATACAATGATATTTGTGTTTAAAATTGAAACTTTGAAAGAAATGAGAAAAATTAGTGGTAGGTAATGTCCGGAATATAACCGGGGTGTTGGCCTAGGACAATTATTTTGTGTGAAAGTTTTCTGTATAATGTTAAAAATTCTTGACTAAAACATGTTACTTTTACTAGTAATTCGCAAAATTTAAATTTCGAATAAATAATCAGCATTCCTTAACTGTTATCGGCAGAAATTTACCGCAAGCTTTCAACTTTTATTGACAGATGTTCATATACCTGTATTCAATGCGGAGAGGTAATAACATTGTTTTACTGAAAAGATTACTATTCAAATCTCCAGGAAAATTTCTCTGAGCCTGGTGAATCAAAATTAATGCGTAAATTCAGTTACTTGAAAGAGATACAAGCAGAATTTTAAGAATATAATCATCGCTGTTATGTCCCGGACATTACCCATCCCTAGTTTTTCGCAGAACGGTTGGTTTCAAAATCGTCCAATGAAGGTGGACATACGTTGGACGACGTCCAAATAAATGTTCAACAAACGTCCATCGTTGGACCCTTGTTGGACGATTTTGAAACAATTTTTTAGACTTCTCAGTGGGAAGAGTCGCTTCAGTTTTCGCACGAGGCATACATGCGGGCGTTACGATCGAAGAGCATATGAAGCTTTCAAGATCATAACGGCCGCATGTATGCCTCGTACATTACATCCCAAGCCCTGTAGAAAATTTGAACATGGTGTACTCGTGTACTTCGAGACTTTCGGGTTGTTGAGCGTTAACGTTTCAAAATTAGAGATGTGTTGTTTCATATAGGTCGAGCTGTATCCGAAATAGTTTCCTTCGTACATGTTAGGTTAGAAGATTGTCCTGGTAGTTGGTACGTCAGCGATTCTAGTTTAGCAATCAAGATCTAATGGCACAAACGTAGGCGGTGGTCAGCTATTTTCGTCCGCGTCCCTTATCACCTATTTTTATAAAGTGATTCATCAGCAGTGCTATCTTTGAAAATGAACCACCTTGGTTATGCAACTAATTTTTCCGGTCTTTTTTTTAAATGCAAATAATTAAGCAATCTTCATTTCGTTATATTCTGAATTGCACATATTTTGTCGTATGTAATTTTAAATGTACTTTCATTTGATGGCATTGTAAGGGAACACGTATCCGCCGGTTGATGCTAATCGAGCTGACATTTCTTTAGACTGAGCAAACTAAGTTATTTGTTTGTTTAGTGTTTATTTGACCAACTAGGTAACGAGTCCACTGGGTCTTTAATGCGTGTGGGAAATACGCATGGTCTTGTCTGAGTATATGACTATTGAATTATGTATGAGGGTGGAGAATTGACAATTCGCAAGATCAATTCAAATCCAATTACCAATTTGCGGCAATCATTTCAACATAAAAAAAAATTTATGGTCATATATAATGGTTTACTTTTAGTCCATTAACTCATCAGTTAATTATACTGAGCTGAGAATAAGTACGTACTATTTGGAAACGGGGGGTGTTTGATTCGTGCATCATTAATGTCGTTTAGGAACGCAGCATTTACTCGAACGAGGTGGAAAATTTCAAGTTACGGGATCACAATATGCTTAAGGACGATTTATAAATTCTGCCACGCTATTAGGAGGAAGAGATATGACTAATTGTGACATAAATGGGAGGGAAGCACGTCATGTGCTTTGACGCAATCGGCCGTTTTACGCACGATTGCGCCATGTATATAGGAAATTCCATGGAACATGAACACTTTTGCAAGTAGCGGCATTAATGTGCTACTACAAAATGAAGGAAAAACTAAAGTCATTTGATTCGTATTAGACCAAGGATAAAAATAACGTGGTAATATGACAGAGACTTAGTTAGTGTTGGGTAATCTTTGCGTGACATAATTTATGAATGTTCCACAATACCACTTTTAAACTCATTGTTTGCGGTCCATTTTACATTGTCGACAACACTCCCGACAGCCGGCTGTTCGGAGTTCAAGTTGTTTTCGATGAAACAATTTCGATAGACGATTACCCAGAGTTTAAACGCCTAGAACATTTACGTATCCTTCAGTCAATAAACTATTCAAACATCTTATGCACGAAAGTATATTCTCAGTCGCATCGCTTGCTTGAAGCGAATCCTGACTAACAACCCACCCACTACCCAATCCGTGGTACTTATGGGAGTGTCACTGAGTCGGGGCCTTCCGTTAAGTAAGTACCACATCAACACTTCCTTTCTCATCCCAAGTTACGGTAAAGATGGTCGTGGCCCGCAACGGTGGCTCTCAGGCGAAATTCTCGCTTGGACTGGATCAATTGTTATTCCCAAACAATGCTCCTCAAGTAGTCTGGCTGGAAATGAGAGTCATCAGTCTGCAATCTACGAAGTATACCGTGCTTACGCAACGCAACGCAACGCAAGATCTAATGGCACAAACGTCACCATGAGAGACCATTGCATTATTCTCCGAACAACCAGGAGAGCGTGGCATTTGGGCCAATTTCTGCTAATTGTGATTGTTCCACCATGGGAACACATGCGCATCAACGACAATCACGCTACCTTCGGATTGCCTTAGCAACCAGAAAACCAACAAGTCACTTCTATGTTTCACGTTGTTGTCCGGAATAGGAATTTGAATTGAACCATCATGAACCAAAAACCTGTTTGGGAAGATCGAGAGATCAAATTTGACATCGTTAGTATGTGAGTAAACGTCGATCTTACATTCGTGGTCAATCATATATTGTATGTTACAATTGCTTGCAGATATAACACGATTCGCAGTGGTGAAAAGATTCTGGAGATCTTGGACTCAATCGAAGATACTAAAGGTAACCTTGGAGATCGAGGTCGCCTGTTGGTGACCAATTTACGGATTATTTGGTATTCCGTAACCACAAACCGATTCAGTCTGTCGATTGGTTTTACTTGCGTGCTCACAATGAACACGAAAACGGTGGTTTCGAAGGTACGGGGAACTACACAAGCTTTGCACATTCTAAGCGTGGGTAACAACTCCCGCTTCGAATTCGTTTTCACCAATCTTACCATCAACAATACGCGGCACTTTTCCGCAATTTTCGATATTTATCGACTGTATCAAGCTTCGTTTCTTTACCGGGAACTGAAGCTACGTTCGTCGATCGTTAATGCTGGCCAGCTCAATGTGCTACCGCAGGAGCAGGTATTTAACAAGATCA
Organism: Topomyia yanbarensis; assembly: GCF_030247195.1. Classification (NCBI taxonomy): domain Eukaryota; kingdom Metazoa; phylum Arthropoda; class Insecta; order Diptera; family Culicidae; genus Topomyia; species Topomyia yanbarensis. The sequence goes on from NC_080671.1 coordinate 441,150,403, forward strand.
ACGGTGTTTGGAACCTGTCAAGCGATCAGGGTAATTTGGGAATTTTCATCTTCAGCAATGTTAGGTTGATCTGGTTCGCCGAAATGAATAACAGCTTCAATATATCGCTTCCCTATCTTCAAATTTCAAACATACGCATTCGAGAGTCCAAGTATGGACCTGCCTTAGTGATCCAGACGCTCGATACGGCCGGTTCGTATGTGCTTGGTTTTCGCGTTGATCCACAGGACAAGCTGGCGGATGTCTACAAAGAGCTACAGTCGCTGCACAGTGTCTACACGGAGACGCCACTTTTCGGCGTGTTTTACGAACAGAGACCGGATGTTGTTCGACCGCCCACGGAATCAATCGAGGACATTGAAGAGTTGGACCAATCAGCCGCTGGAGAAATCAACAGTAAGTTCACAGCATATCTGGCCGAATCGGATGCAGGGGGCAAACAACGGAAACCTTTCTACTGCAAGGAGCTCGGTTTTGCCATGGAAGCGATCAAGGAGGGATACACCCTCAAAGATCTGTGGGAGATAGTGCCAAGTTCGACTTCAGCTACGACGACAGCTTGAGTGATACAATCGCATTGATGGCGGGATAGTGCTGCAATATCTTAGTCCTTGGATGAGTGAGATATAACAAACGGTAATAATGAAAACTATTATAATGGTCTGGAATGCAGATATATTGGATTCGGAGAAAATATAACTAATTTAAAAATATTTTTAAAACGCCTGAATGTTTTTACTCGAACAAACACTAACTTGTAAATGCGGCAGGATTCTTGTTATCCCACCAAAGGCTGTACCTTCGCCTAAGTTGACTGGTCATCAATGACCTGGCCCGCAGAACGGATCAGTTCAAAACATAATAGAAATAAAAAAATTTACACAGGCCGTAGCGTTCCACTACATGATAATTTGCGGTTCGGGAACGCTTATCGCTATACTCTTATGAGGCAATACCTGTCCACCGTTGATGTAGATTTCATCTTGCACAATAACATCCTCCCCGAGGACGGTAGTACCTTCTAGCCGTACCCACCGGCCCACCATACAGTGCCATCCGATGATACAACTTTCCAGCCACGAGTGCGATTTGATCACGGCACCACGCAGAATTGTACATCGCTTTATGCATACTCCGTCCTCGATCACTACATCCGGACCGATGGTCACGTTCGGTCCTATTCGACAGTCTGCTCCGATTTTGGCACTTGGGTCAACCAGCACATTGCCAACATACTTTGCGGGACCATTGTACAGTGTTTCCGGTTGCCGCTGGCGTACGGAATTCAGGTACAGACACATTCCGGTCAGGAAATCCCTTGGTTGGCCGATGTCCATCCAGAAGCCGTTCAGCTCATACGCGAATAGCTGCTGTTCGCGGGCCATGATAGGAAAAACTTCCTTTTCGATCGAGGTCGGTTTCAGTTGTATCCTCGAAAGCACTGATGGGTTCAAAATGTATATTCCTGCGTTAATCTTATTGCTAACGAATTCCTGAGGCTTTTCGATGAAATTTTTAATGCAACCGTCTTCGGCGTATAACACAACACCGTACTTGGACGGCTCTTCTACTTTGGTTACGACGATAGTACCTTCTTTGCCGTGACGTCGATGGAACTGTTCCAGCTCTTTAAACGGAAAGTCACAAATAACATCCGAGTTTAGTACAAAGAATGGTTCAGAACTTTCCGACAGGATTTCTTTGGCAAGCGCCAGTGGACCAGCTGTACCCAAGGGTTCCGTTTCATGTGAAAAAATTAGTTTCACCCCCAACTTTTCCACTTTTTGCCTCAGCTCGGTTTCCATCTGTTCCGCACGGTAGGATACCGCTAAGATTACCTAGAAAGTTGTATTTCATGGCATTTTCATCAGTGCACTATTTTTCCCCAGTAACTAACCTGATTAACTCCAGCCTCAACAAGAGCCTCAATCTGATGCAGTAAAATGGGCTTATTTGCAAATTCAACCAGCGGTTTTGGTGTGCTCAGGGTGAGCGGCCGCAGTCGTGTTCCGTATCCGCCGACCAAGATTAGCGCCCGCATTTTTCCAACTGCTCCCATTATGTTTCTGTTCAATACACTTCGAAGTGACTAATCGATCCACTGCTCTGACACGTAATGATGCTGGAACACTTGAGTGACTTCCCGCGAGAGGGTAATCCTCCAAACCGAGGTAGTTGGTGAAGATCGAGTTTGTTTACTTACTTGGGGGAGGGAAGCAACAAAACTTCCAACTTGGCAGATGATACTCACATGAGTGCAAACAGGTTCTGCTGATTATGCGCTCGTCGTTCGGCTGATGCTCTTATCTACACGTCATTAGAAATAAAAGAAAAACAAAATATACGCCGCCTTGTGAAAAGACGGTTGCAAGCTAATTGGTTGCGTAGGTTATACCTTTACTAGGGCGGCTTACCACTGCAATTACTTATGGTCAAATCCGAGATAAAGCGAATATCAAAAGTATAATATCTTTCGAATTTGAATGAACTTTGAATGCTCTTTTAAGAATGATTAGAATGATAAAACCATAAAACCGGTTAGTCCAACACAGAAAGCACAACGTACACAAACATTGGTTGGCCGTCAGAATCTTGTGTTGGTAACCGTCTACAGTACTTCGTTATTAATCCGACTTATAATATTTGATATGCACACACAAAAAAAACCATATTTAAACGAGGGAAACGACACTCCGTGATTTGTTGATGAGGTGAATTTATAATTTATACAGTCGTGATTCGCTGGTTGGACACTTTTTAACATGACCGCTTTTTAGTTGGACATCCGCTAGTTGGACCATTGTCCAACTTAAAAGCATCTGAATGTGAAAATCTTATTCAAATTTACTTTGACAATCAATCTGACAATGATTAGAGATGTGAATAGATGCAATTACACTACTACCCGGTCAAACCATTCGGAATTTGATTCGGAATCCTGAATGGAGTCAGTATAAATTCCAAATCAAATGCAACAACCGATTGAGTCGGAATCGGTTGTTGCATTTGATTTGAAATCCATAATGACACCGTTCAGAAATCCGAACCGGTTCCGGAATGAGTTTAATTGGGTAACGTCTCCTTTGAAGAGTTTTGGACATAAGCGGGGCCCAACCAGCGAATCACGGCTGTAATTCTGAACGGATTGATGTAGATTGGCCAAATACAAATTAAATACGCCAAGGTCCCATACACAATGGTCATCATTTTTTGACTCACCGAAAACTAGATTTAAAGAACCCTATGCACGAATTTCGCTTGACAAGTGACAAATCCTGAAAAATAATAAGAAATGGCAACGCGTTTTGATATATCTAATCCGAGCAGGTCGTGCTTGTATCTCTTTTTCGACATTTGTTTACGTATTTGTCGTTAATTTTTTATGTGCTCGGTAACATTTTTATATACCACGTAGCGAAATAGAATTAAAATAAAATCATTCTAACTTCAGGAGAAAAGTGAATTGCTGTGCTCTGAATGGATCCAGCTGGAGCTGGTCCACCACGAAAGCCGCTATCATGCGATAGCATTTGCACCGGAGACATCGGTAGCAGTGATACCTAAAGTAGGTAGTAATTCTTTGTCTGGCAGGTGCCGATTATAACTTGCCTATTTTCAACAGTGATCTAGAAGGTTCAGATGCTGCAGGGTCATCGCAGCTATATCCCGGTCAAACCATTCGGAATTTGATTCGGAATCCTGAATGGAGTCATTATGGATTCCAAATCAAATGCAACAACCGATTCTGAGTCGGAATCCATTATGACTCCATTCAGAAATCCGAACCGGTTCCGGAATGAGTTTAACTGGGATAAATTAGGTCAGCTGGGATCCGGATAGTGAATCTGCCGTACGAGACGCTATAGATACGATGTTATTTGGCTGGCAAAAGAGCAACAACTGATTCAAACAGGCACACGGCACATTTATTTATAACTTTTCGTGTTCGTTTGAATCACTAAGCTGCTTCCTTTCGACGACGCTGCCGGGGATAGATTGACTAATGTATGAGAGTTTTCACGTTTTCGAGATCTGTTCTTTTTTGCTTGTTTTTCAATAGTGTACTATTGAAATGCAAAAACACTATAGCAATAAAACATCATTTCAGTTAATTCCGCATTGTTTAGTGATAACCAGACGGAAATCCGTTCATAAATAAGAAAGTTATTAGCGTTCAAAATAGTGACGCAAAAACGTGACATCGTTTGATTTTAGAATGACACCCTGCCCCAGATAGTGCAGTAAGACATTTTCAATGTCAAAATAATATGTAAAATTGCTTGCGTTTCTCCGTTTCTTTTCGAGTCATTTTCTGTTTTTACACGACACAAAACCAAAATGACGCTGCTTGGTGTCAGGATGAATAGTAGGAATAATCAAAAGAACAATTCTTGAGTAGGTTTTCGAAAGAACATAAGTATATTGAGAGCCACTCTTTTGTTACTTTCTCTTCTGTTAATATCTCGGTCGCTTTAACATTTACCCCTTAACCACAGACTAACAGACATAACACTCAAAAACAAAGCTTCGCCCGCTTTAACGATCATTTTAAATATTGTTTGTAGTTGGGACTGTGGCCACATTTGAAATTCTGTCGCCACTGACATATAAACAAGCATATGGGGGATAAACAACTAGTGAAAAATTGTTCCCCAACCCTGAGGGGTAACCCACCAGTAAATGAGTGTTTGGGACTGCGAATAAAAGGTGGAGCTAGTGCACTGGGAAAATTGTCGGATCGATGTTTTTGAGGGAATTCCCTCATAGTGTTATGTCTGTTAGTCTGTGCCTTAACTCTGCATAATATGTTAGACAAAATTGTCGTCTTTTAATATGCACTGAAAAATTATTGGATAATTTTATAGTGACGCCGTAATAATCAAATGAGAATGTAAACAAAGAGAGGCTCTTACTTGCGTTCTTTTGAAAACCCACCATAGAATTGAAATTATCCATGAAGATATGTCAATTGTATTCCATATCGTTATTATAAACCTTATCATACAAGAAAAGTTATACGCCATCGGATGGTCTATATTAGGATTGCATTTTATTATACGAAAAGATTTCTTCAATGCGCCCCATATCCATATTGATCATAGTATTTTTAAACTTACAAATGTTGAAGTACTCCAATTCTTTTATATTTATATTATTAACAAACGATAACCACAGATAACAGACATTTAGGCTAGAACAAAATTTCTACAAAAACCTGTGTAAACTTTTAAATTGATAAACGTTGGAAATCCGTGTTTCATTATTGCCATCTACGTAATTGTTTGCTACACGTGTTTGACAGCTGGACTCCGACTGGCAGGGATGCCAGATTTACAGACATGTCTGTATTTTACAGACTTTTGATGGTCTCCTACAGACGTAATCAGACATCTACAGACTTTTAAAAAAGTAACAGTGTTTAACAAAATTATACTAGAATAATTTGATTCGAATACGAGTGATTCCTTCACAATAGTTTACTAATTTCAAGCCACTTTTAAAGTAATAACCTAGTGTAAATAGGATTTACTCAACCCTCTACAGACTTTTACAGACATTTTAATTATTCTTCTACAGACATTTCACAAAAACATGTGGCATCGCTGCCGACTGCATTGCATCGATCACTGCGCCACCTACAAACGTTAACCAAACATGTTTCAGACGACTGATTTATTCGGAATTTCAGTAGCGGGTTTGTATCGTTTGTATGTTTTGTATCGAGCCTAAACGTCTGTTATCTGTGTGATAACCTTTGTGTTGGCTATTATTCTGGATGCAGTTGAAAATCGATATAGCGTACTTGCGCCTTTCGGTTAGTTTCCAATTTTCATCTTGTGCAACTAAAGCGCAACTGGTGAGAATAATGCGCAAGTTGATTCTCTAACATGCACACAAGATGCGCATTAGTTGTCCACTTTGCAAATAGGGAAAAAATCTAAAGGCAACCCGAACATAATTTTACAATAGTATTTAGCCTACAAACAATCATAAAGCAATAAATATTATAGTTTTTACCGTATTGTTCGATGCAGAGTTCTCGCACTAGATTTACAATAAAATTTCATGTAACAATCAATTTTATTGTTCAGCAAAAAAACTGATACAGCAAATTCACATTAAATTTTACTGTTTTCGAGAAAAAAATGTAAGGAGAAAAATTGAATTTTTTAATGTTAAGATACATAACCACCTCCTTTTTACACTAAAAGTCGATTTTACATTGAAATTTACTATAGACACGTTATAGTTTATTGTTTTTGTATTGTAGCATAGCACTACGATTTATTGTAAAATTACTGTACTATCGCAAGGAAAATCATGGTTTTATTATTGTATATTTCTATTCGGGAACCAAAATACTTGAATGGTTAATGTATGGTACCGAGTGTAACTGTTAAGGTTTTTATTTATCCGATCACTCATAATAATTTGTAGCATTGGCAGCCCTGTCTGTAGTTACCATTCCAAATACAGGACGCTACCAAGAATATGAATGCGTTCTGAAAGCATTAAAATAAAAAGTCATTAGTGTCAAACAGTGAAATTTTCTGCAGTGAGGCGGCGTTGGTTTTTTACAGTAACCATAATATCGTATTATATTCCATTTTTAATACATCATCTACTATGTAAGTATTGTTTGACATGTTTGATTGCATATATTGACTTATGTTTGTCGTTATTCAAAAAAAAAAGATTGCTGGATATGACATCGACTGAGCAAAATGGGGCTTCAGAATTGAAGGGTGAAGCTGTGGAGAAATCCATCGACGAAGCGGAGCCACAGGAAGATACCATTGATTTGACAGCGGCGTCTGAGGAGACCAAGGAGGACAATGGCAATGACGACTTCCAACCGATGCCGGATGATCTGAATGATTTCGTGGTTGTTGATGAAGCGGAGATAACGGACCCAGAGGATGAAAATGGAGAGGACGGGCTTCTTGATGAGGTGACAGAGTCTGTGCAATGGGATTGTCCTGCGGATCGGTTGGCACCGCGCACCTACACAGACAGGGATTTTCGGCCAACGATACGGGATCCACGATGCAAGGATGATTGGGTACTGGGTACGTTTTGGCCTGTTTACGTCGGCAACTTTCGATTGTTCGGAAAGTACGGGAAAGACTACAATTGTGCGCACTCAATTCATAAGTATTTTGCATCCAAGGGCATCCCGTCATTTGTGGTGTTCCGATTGAAGAACAACTTTTTCAAAGAATACCAGCAGCTGGTTGGTCTTTACGATTTATTGGTTTATTTCTGCTGCGAGAAGGATGCGAACCGTGCGATCCAGTGGTGTCATCGGGATCTGTATTACGGCTATAAACTGAATGTGTACAGCGGTCGGAAGCCGGTATATTTCGCAAGTCATAAGTCGTGGCGTTTCGAACATGTCAAAACTGAGGACAAACTTGAAATCGAATCCAACATGGAGCAATATTTCCGGCGCTTTGGGGAAGTTGTATCCATTTCGAAGCAAGATTTAAACGGCGTATATGTGCAGTTTAAGACAAAGCTTCGCCTTCGCGACGACCAAGATACTTTTCAGAACGATCGCTTTAAGGGAAAGATGGTTGTTGAGAAGGTCCAAAGGCAACGATTCGTCGAGCAGGATGTCGAGGCCGAAATACTGAAAGCGATCGCCGAAAGTCCCCAGTTCTTCCGGAGTCGTCCCAGACGGTCGGTAATGGTTTCGCTTATGCATGGTGTCATTCCTGAGATGTTTCGTAATTGGGAACACCCCGAGCTAATGAAGGGTAACAAAAGAGCAGCAGTGCCACCTGCTAGGTTGGATCGTACTGGCCCTATTCGAAAGAAAGTTCGCCGATTGGAAGACAGGGCAATTGTACCCGATTTTAAGGTAATTCGGAATGCCTACGATTTATGAGTAACTATATTTAAATGACTGATTTCAGAGACCAGCAACAAATAAACGAGATTTTCCCGTAAGAGGAAATCAGAATCCAGCGTTGAGCAATGATCGGAGAAGGATGAAAGACCGCAGACAGCGTCTTCCATTTAAATACACTCGCCGTCGTGATTTCGACGATTTTGATTATGTAAGCTCTAGTTTTTACTCAGATTATTAAGCCTTCTGAAGTAAACTTTTTTTTTGTTGCAGGACAAACCTCAGCGGCGCCCACGGAGAGGAAATCCAGAAGTGGCCAGAGCTGTTGGTCCTAAGCTTCAAACTGAGAACCCTATGCCCAGACGAATTCGTAGAGGAAGACGGCGGCCAAAAATTCCCCTAACTGGATCAAACACCATCGAACAGTAATATTCAAATAATATATCAACTTACTTTGTAGTGTTCAAGCATAATTTTACTCATTTTGAAAACTAACCATCTCAACGGCGGCGTTTGCTAGTAATAGGTAATGATTAATGGCATCTATGTCTATACACAAATAAAATTCACTGTAAACAATTCGAAATTGCGGAATTGAACAATGCTATCTGAGAGCAGGAAGAAAAATATATTCATGGAAGGATTTTGAGCTAGTTTAGTTTTAGTGGGATTTATTTCCGGTATCAATCGTCATACATGAAAGTAATAATGAAAAATAAACGCGTAGTTCACTTTATTCCGACTCGCTGCCCGATTTGCGTTCGCTTCCGGAACGACTCCCAGAACGACTGCGTGATCCTCCACCCGATGCCGGGGTACCGGACCGGCTTCTCGAACCGGAATGGGATCTCGATCCCGAGCGAGATCTCGATTTAGACCTGCTTTTTGATCTGGATCCCGAGCGGCTACGGGAACCGGAATGCGATCTTGATCTTGAACGGGAAGCACTACGGCTACGACTACCACTCTGTGAACGGCTGCCTGAGCGGGATCTGCTGCCTGATCCCGAGCGAGAACGTGAGCCAGAACGTGATCGCGAGCGAGATCCGGAACCAGAACGCTCAGAACCGCTACGTGATTGGGATCGGGAACGACTGCCCGAGCGACTTCTGTCGCCCTCGCCCTGACCATCTTCTTCTTGCTCGAGTTGTTTGTCGTCCTCCTCCTGAGTTTCTTGGAGCTCTTCTTCCATGTCATCTTCCTCCTCCTCTTCTTCCTCCACATCCTCTTCATCGTCTTCGCCGGGTGGTTCCAGTTGACGTTCACGATAACGCTGCATGCGATGTTCCGGCGCATTCAACGGTCTATGTTTAACCACGAGTTTAGTATTGTTCGGTTGTTGGCCAGCCTTCTGACGACGTTTGCTCAAACGTACTCTTGTCTCCAGCTCATTATAATAGACTCCATCCTGTCGAAGCACCAGGAAGTAATTTTCCTCGTAACCTTTAGAAGCTTTGCTCTTGACGTTCCAGTTGTACTCACGAGCCATCTTGTACTCGTACTCTTCCTCGTCTTCGTACAGCGTCTCATTGGCCAAATCCCGTCGTCTCTTTTCTAATGTCTCCTCAATCGGCAGGAAGTAAGCCACAAACTGTTCGCCACTTTCATCCATCACACCGCGAATCATAGCCTGGGACATTTCCTCAAGCTGAGCCGGAATGTTTTTACCGATCGGAGCTGGATCGAAATCGAAAATGACCTGAGCGCATGGATACTTCCAATTGGCGAAATCCGGAAATACCGGCAGTACTTCCACCGCCGTAACACCCGGCTTGCTGTAATGAATCTTAATTTCCTTCTTATTATCATCGAAGGTATTCTCGATGGCCTTGATTTGTGCCTCTCGGTCCATGTACAGTGTCTCCTCGCGCAAACTTTGCTTAACATTGAAACCAACCTTCGCCTCCACCTTCTCCATAGTTTGCGGCTGGAAACGGGTCTGCTCCGTAGAAATGTATTCAGACTTCCGCAACCAGGACACAGACTTTGCATGCTGACTACTGCGCTTCGAATCCTGCGGCGTATGGATGTCTTCCTCCAGCAGCTTTTCATCGGCCGGATCCAGCTGGGCCAGATGGTCGATTTGGTACAGATCTCGGTTAATCAAATCAATCGTCACGCCCAGATCATGCTCCGTCAGAACTTCGTACCGATAGTTCCGTTCCAGCGAGGTTGGCTTGTATTGTATGAATCGGTCGTTTTCGAACGGGTACGTAATGAACTTGAGATCAAACGGAATATCTGGTAGAGTGTTGCAGAACTTGAGGCGGGTGATCAGTTCGGATCTGAAAGAGGGCGAAGTACCTTTGATTTTATCAGCACTGAGGAGCTTCGCTTGAAGAGGGCTTACCTTTTGTCTTGTGGACGAGCAACCGGTCTCTTATCGGCTCCATTTGAGCCGTTCTGAATTGTTGGTGGCATCCTGTAGGTTTAGTGCACAAACTAATCACATTGGACGCTAATTTTACTTTGAAAAACGTGAAAGAGCAGCAGAAAACGCTTTATTTTTCGTTCGATAAAATCACATCAGCAATCAACCTGTGGCAGTTTTACAATGCAAATGTCACCAGAACCACGTCAGTAGCGCCTCATCACTGGTGGGGGCATTCGAGGAAATAAATAAGCGTAAATGGCTGCGTACTGAACGAATTTATTACACTGAGAACTTGCATTACCTAGCAGTAGGTAATCTGAAATCTTTGCAGCCTACTTCCTACCTCGCTTCCTACAATGAAAAATGAATGAGAGAGAAAAATGAAAGAGAGAGAGAGAGAGAGAGAGTTAATTTTACCATTAAATATTGAAATACTCCCCAAAGCCGAATAAACTTCATCTCATTATTTTAGTTAAAAATATCATTCCCTGTTCCGTTTTCCGGCAGCGAAATAGCGTCACCAACCTAATTTGGACCCCTACATATTTTGGACCCTGTTAATGTATTTGCCTCCTACACTGCCAAGTTTCTCTGCATTTATTTGGTTTGATGCAGCAATTACATTCCTTGGGTTGTCTATTAAGTTTCAATATCATTTGTTCATCTCTAATTGTTTGAAATCAAATAGAATCCACAGTTTTCAAAAATATCACCGAAAACGTTTCATGTTTCAACGATAACCTAGAGGAACCGGTGGAAATGATAAATTTTCAAATTGGATTTAAATGTACAATTATAATATTTTTTATCGATTTAATTAGTTTGTCTGATTTGGTATTATGCATGTTACGTATTTGAAAAGGTTTCTTCGTAATGTTTTATCTAAAAATCTTAAATAAATGGTGTCCACAATATGTCTTAAAAAAATGATATCAACTTAGTTTGGACACCCCTCGATTTTCTGTTTTGACAGCTATTTGTTTATCGATTTAGAATAATCAAAAAGTGAAAAATTTCGTAACGGCAGGTCGCCTGCTCTTTTTGGTCAAATTATTTAAAAATGTTCAAACCAATGGATGTCGAAAATCATTCATTGAGGAACATTTCATTGAAGACCATAATATGACCAAAGAGGAGACTTCTGAAATCCTTGTTGAAGAACATTTGTAGTTCGAATTTGTCGAATTCGACGAGCTATATGTTGACAAATCTAAGAGACATATCACAGCTAAATAATGATAATAAGAGTGTGTTTGCTGAATTCCTAGAATCGCCTGAAACACTCACACGGACAGGAACATCACGATTCAAGCGACGTAGTCCTGCTGTTTTAACATTGCGCCGAACAGTTGAATACCACAAGGCGAAAACTGAAGAAAAAAGGAAAGTAAAGGAAGAGAAACAAAGAAAAACTGAGCTTAGAAAGAATAACAAGAAACCACCTCCTAAAGAAAAGAATTTAAAAATTAATATTTAGTACAAGAAGATTCCTGACGAACTTTGAAGCTTGATTTATCATCCGCTTGAGGATGTTACTCCATATTACTGCTACAGATGAATTGTTACACGAAATATATTATTGTTAACTCTATTGCCTAACATTTAATGCTGCTTTGTTAAGTCTGCAGTAACCTAACTGTACCGAAAGTTTTTCTATTTCTCAAAATGATAGAACTAAAAAAATACTTCATACAGTCAGCCTTCCATATAAAGATTAATGTACCATTTTTGATTGGCAGTCACTGATTTGCTTATGTTCTTCTTTCATGCATTAAATATACTGCAAAGAGAATGAGTCAGTTTAGTAGAAAAAACTTCACTGTTTCCAAAATATATTCAGTCACATTCAGTGTGTCCAAAATATGCTTGGAACACTGTCCAAATTAGTGTGGAAGGGTCCGAAATGTGAAAAATTCATGCTGTGAAGAAATGTCATTTTCGAGTTTATGTCAATGTATAAAACATCAATTGACAGTTTTGTTTCAAGAACAGTAATTTTGCAGCAGACTCGTGCATGTATTGCATTAGAAAACATAGGCCAGCAAATATTTTTTGACGTTCACGTAATTTCACTTCCTCTAGGGGTTCAAACTTGGTTGGTTACCCTAATCCACACATTTTTCAACCCGGCCCTTGTGCAACCATTTCGGTGTAATATTGGATGGAAGTACACTTAAAATTATGCACAAACGACGATATTATTTGTGTACATGGTTTGGACTGAATATCATAATATGCAGGCATTGCATTTATCGCTCATATGAGTAAATACGTCTGGATAATTTGCTGCTGCGACAATAAAAACTCACATTTTCACACGAAAAGTTATTGGCACTCACACAACTTCTCCGGATCAATACAACGTGTTATTTCTCCGGATAAAGAAAACCACCGGAGAATGAGCGAATGAGTTTATCATGGTATCTTTTTTGCGGTCGCTGCCTTGCTGTCGATATTCCAAAACACGAAAAAAAAAACAGTCTGTCGTACTTCTTTGCCGCTTTTCTTTGAAATTAAGTGTATGTTTTGGCGCTTTCATTGATTTCCACGAAATTAAAATATTATCACCTTCTCCGGTGAGAAGGAAAAAATCAAATAAACTTTATCCGGCAAATGTATTCTCACACTATTTGTAGAGACGGAGAATTTTGCGACTCATCTTATCTCGGCAAAGTTAGACATCGGATAAGCCTCTTCTAGCGTTAGTGAGTGAATATGACATGAAATATTACAGGAAATTATATAATACGATGTTGTAAATTAGAGCACGTCATTTTTTTGCTATGCGTCGATGCATATTACGACACCCGTTATTACGATATTATTTGCTGTAAATTAAGAGAAACCATCAAAATAAAAGTTTGTTTACAAATCTTATTCGCCCTTTTTACCCGTATGAACAATAAACTAACGTCTCGCCGAAAAGAGATTATGGGAGAGGGCACAAAACCAGTGCGATGTTTCAAAAGGGACCAAAACATTTATCTGCAAAAATCGTTCAAATTGCAATTCTTTTAATAAATCTGGCATATTCGGAAAATATGGTTGATTTAATACGGCATTACGTTGTTTGGTCCTTAAATCAAGCTCCTGTTCATAAATGGAAATATAAAGTACAAGGAAATTTTTCAGACGCCATTTTCTCAACATGAGCATATTGTATTTAATGCCTTATGAAATGTTGACGTCGATAAGGGCAGCAGATTAAAATTACCTACACGCAAAAGAAAGTTGTGGTAAAATTTACTATATTAGAGGGTTAAATTAAAAACAATGTACCCACGATTTTCAGCTGATAATACTATGATTTTATCATAACCATGCCACATGTCATTTTTACCATATCATACTTTTTGGATTTTCACCATGTTTGTAGTATTTCAATGTTTATGCATGATAGTCGTTTTCACTGTGAAACTAGTTAAATTGATAGGTACACGCATAAAATTTTTGCGGTTCAAATTACTATTTTAGAGGGTTAAATTAAATACCCACAATTTTCAGCTGATAATATTGTGCTTTTACTGCAACGATGTAAATAGTAGTTTATACCATATCAAATTACCTGGGTATTCTGTATATTATACCATATGTGTAGTATTTAATTTTCATGAATGGTGTTTATTTTTACTATGAAAGCAGTCAAATTGATAACTAGAGTATTCCTCGTTCATAGTAATTTTGATCCCGCTGGATATACTTTTTACTATGTGTGCAGTACTGTAATAGTACAACAGGGTAAACGCTCCAGTTGTCAGAATAGGGGTTATTGTAACCCTTCGGAAGACCCCTCGGCAAGAACAAAATAACATACCGATAAGATGTGTCATGCTGTAGGAAGTCTAGGCAGAAGCTGTCCACGAGCGAAAACGTTGGTTACTTTCAATTAGTGATTGCGGCTACAAGTACATAATTAGAGCACGCTAATATTGAATTTCGTTGTTATACTAATTATTCTAAACTTATATAGATTATAACTAAGCCGGTTTAATCCCGATCAAATCTTTACCCCGGGTAAGATGATAGTAATTGAATTTATATGAATTATAATTAAAACCATATTATAACCATTAGTGTTAGTTGGATTGGAGGTTAGGTTTCCCGGTCAAAGCGAGGTAATCTACCTACGAGGGAACACTAAACGTGAGTGGACTATTATTTATAATGATGAAAATGATATCATTAAAATGCTTGCAGGAGATTTTTAACAAATCCAGAATAAATTTGTTACGATCACGGAAACACTGTTTTCTTCGCAATAGGGGTCAAGTGTTCAATTGGCGAATTCTTTTTGTTTAAGTTTTGGAATTATAAGCTTAGAACACAAGGTCCCTATTATAACAACAATTTATATATTTATGAAAAAGCTAATTTCTGTTCAATTATTTTTTAATTTTATGCTTATACAAAACACTTCTTAAGTCTAATAAACTTCTTTGTATCTACATTATATACATGTATTCGGGGTCCATCAAATAAGGTTACATTACAGATTTCAAACTTTGATATAATATTTTCATGCACTTCAAGCGATGCAAAATGCTATGAATAATTACCAATAAGCCATGTTTGACAAGCTAAAAATAATTCATTGTCGAGCACCAGCAAATCTTTTCGAATTTCGAATAATTCAACTTTGCGCATATTATGATCTGATTTGGTGACGAAATTTCCAACTTTGTATGCTGTACCTTTATATGTTATTGCTTTACAAGCATAGAATTCGTCTGAAATTAAGTTACTTTTATACGATAAAACACTGTAATATGGCAATTCAGGTACTTTTATGCAAACAGCACTCCGAAACGAAATGTTCTTCTCATTCTCTGACATTTTTTCTTATATTTTGCATAAAGTACATATAAGCTTTTATACATAATGTTAGACATACATTTTTTCGTGATGTAATGTTGCGACTATATTGTTTGAATATTTGATGCATGGATTCAAAACGAAAGCTCCAAGTATACCTAGGAGGTCCGATTTTCTTTATTACGTCGACGTAATGTAAAAGTATGTGAAATTTAGGTTTCAAGGTAGCGCCAAATAATTTCTGATAAAGTGTATGATGATAAATAATTTGTTCTTGAAGTATCTCTAATATTTCGGAATCAAAACATGGAAGAATCACTAAATCTGTTAGTTCTACTAACGACATCGTAAAATTCCACACTCTGTCATTCTGGGGGATCAAATCACCGAAAAGCAAGGGAAAGTAACGAACAAGGAGCATCATTTCGCGAGCAGTCATTTTGAATGAGGATAATTTAATTTGTTGTAGTGTGATTGCCTTAATTGACTTTTGATTTTCTGTGTTAAACATTTTTATGCGATAGTTAATAACATTCAATGAGATTTTCAGTGTTGTAATCATGTATTCGAAAACAAAGGTAAGGTCGTAAGCGCATATACCATGTGAAAAGAAATCGTGCATTACATCAACCGCAGAGAAAACTCCAACATGGTAATACTGCAATCTATTAAAACCACATTCCTCCTTTATCCCTGACTCTTTTACGTTTTTTGTCAAATCTATTGCATATGATTCTTTATTTCGACTCAAGTTTGGATCCAATGTCACAGATTGTTGACACTTGTTTCTGTGCAGTTTGCAAAATCTGCAGTACAAAAGAGAGTTAAATGAGGTAGTATATCCCATCAATAGATTCATGCCTAAGTTATCGCCAAGTATTCCCATTAGTACGAAATATACTTTTACAACATTATTTTCCACGATCAACTCGATTCCGTCTTGTTCAAGCTCAATTAAAATATTAATGAGTGCATTCAACGCTCGTGATGGCCCATGTTTTGCAATATCTGATGCTTTAACGAACCCAGCTACGAAAATACAGCTTAATCGCGACAAATAGTGGGAAGGAATCGTTGGTAAGCTGTAATAAAGTCCACACACTTTGTGGGTTCCCGAATGTGCACCTATAGCATCGTTTAGTTCTGCTTCATCAGAATACAAAAAATATCGTATGACTAATCGTTCACCGTACATAGGCTTAACTGTTTTCCATAAACTTCCATTTACAACATTTGATATTTTATTTGTCTGCTCTAGTCTTGCCATATTCTGCATAGTTTGTTTAAGCATGGATCCGGTTTCAAAAAACTTTTTAAGCTGAAATTTGATTGGTGTAAGACATCCCTTCGATACGATGTTACCGTCTTCGTCTTCATACTGAATAACTTGAGGAGTTTCTCTCATGTTCAAATTTTTAAGATGGGTATTTAGCCTGTGCTCTGTACATATGAAATTAAATGGATCGCGTAAGTCACTCATTAACTCTAAATGCATTGGATCTTCTTGGATATTTGATATTTTGCTAAGAGTATCTAATATCGGGTTTAGAATGTCTTGAGTAATGTTATGTTGGATTTCAATTATATCTTTCCTGCTTAGATTTTTTTTTGCTATGTAAATTTATAGTGAAACTTAGGAATATTTCTCTTAAATTACTTCTCATTTCTAATATTTCTTCTTCTTTACTTTTTGCACGCTCCTCGTCTTCGATGTTATTACTGCATAACTCCTGTACAGTCAGGTATTCGGTAGTTTCGTTGGAGATGGTTTCGACGATAGACGCTTGGATCCCTGTTTCATACTGGATGTGTGATGATGCACTGCTATGTTGAAATAATGAGTAATGATAATGGTTTATGTGGCGCTTAAAACGATGCACGTCCTTGAACAGTGTTGCCGGTTGGCATGCAGTGCACTTGTAATTTGAAATAGCAGGAGCTCCATGCTCAACTCGAATGTGTTCAAATAAGTTACTAATAGTTCGAAAAAATGTAGGGCACAAATAGCAATCCATCACTTATCCTCTCCTCGGTGGGCTTCCAGATAGGTGATCAACTGTAGAAGCTGGTTGTTTTTAGATTTTCTTTTGTAGTCGATCCCGTAAAAATATCTGGTCACGAAGCACCAGAAGACCTCACAACTTTCTGGAAAGCTGTAACCGATTACGTGTTTCAGTTTTATAATCACATCAATGCAACGCAGATATGACGGCAATCTATATTCAAACTTTGCGGTCACGACATAAAACGCTCCAATGTTTTCAATGCAACCTACAGCATATATACGCGGTGACATCTGAATTCTCGCAGCTTCACAATCCCCACGCACCGATCGGAGGTCATGGCGATAGTCATCGTTCGTTTGACAAATACAACATACATCGAATTGTGCCTGTAGTATCGTGGGTAGTTTTCGACCAGTGCTTCGTGTAGGCTTAGTAATTGCTTGAAACACGTAGCATACAATCAAATTTCGGCTATCTGGAATGTGTAAAATTGGTTGATTATTTGATTAAATTTTGTTTCTTAACGCATTAGTGACAGAACAACAAGACACACGCCACATAAAATAATCACTATGAATTTCGTGCTAGATATTCACAAGCGGGAAAAGCAGCAACGTGTTACTGCATGAATATAATCTACAATGTATATTTGGTGTGATCTGTGTGCTGTTACCTCGTCTGCGGACAGCTTAATTCTTACCTTGGCAACCAGGCGATTCATCTAGAAGACTCAGAAGTTGCCGGGAGTGGTCGTCTCTGATTTCATTTGTTCGGACATAGTTTAGGAAGTGATCAGCAAACAGTTCCCAATCATTGAACAGTTTCTCAGAATTTCCGAAGAGATAGTCGAAATCCGAATCGATCTGCAAAAAAGAACGGAATGTTTTTAATCGAGCACCAATGTCCAATTTACGTTAATGTTACAAGAACAGTTGTTTGGCGTTGCACATACATGCCAATTAGAGAACAGTAGTCGCTAACTAGAATATAAACATATTGCTATTAACGAATGGGTACTAATTTCAACTGTATCCTCAGGTAGTCCAAACTTTTATTATGCTTTTTAGATATGGAATATTTGTGAAATAGTTCAATATGGTGTAAAATGTGCAACAGTGTACTCACCAGTAGATATCCAGTATCATCAAGAATTCTAGGCCATTCAGAAAGCACGTCGGTTTTTTCAATATCAACTCCGTTAATAATTGCTCTTAGTCGCAAGGGCATTGACTCTCTCCACTTTAGCTGAACTTCTTCTGCTGGGGCGAAGTTATGTCGCAGCCAGTTTTTCAGTGTTGATAGCTTTGTGATGTCTGAAAATTACCAAAAATAAAAATATGCTAAACAGCCGTTATCATGTAGTTTACCCACCGTCCCACCGCAGAAAATATTTTCCGTTTCCGTAGCAGACTTAGCTTTAACTGATCTTTTCTTATTCCGGTTATGGAATCGATCGTATATTAAACCGGATGGATGTTTCTTATCAGCTTTCGCGTCCCTAGGATTGTAGTAGATTTCCTGTAGATAAATGACAATGTAATTATGATAAATGCAACATGTAACCAGAAATTTACTGCTAGCTCAATCGGAAAACGTTCGGCAATCAATTCAGCAAATTTTGCCATATCGGGTAGAGGAAAATATAAATCGTTAGCGATGTAGTAATCGACAACCGTGTGGGCCAAGTGCTTCCTGTACGTGGCATCGAGGATTTGATGTTTTTGAAAATATTTTGCAACAATCTTCCCCTTCTCATTGCGGCGAAGAATGTCATTTAATAACTCCGCTGTTACGGAAGTTGGCAGTAGGCGATACTTCGAAGGATTACCACTGTTGTTGGCACTTCAATTGGAATAGCGGCCGTATAATTCCGACTTGCATTCGATGTACTAGCCGATTGAAATAAAATGCTTTCAGGCCACAAAACCAGCTTTTGGCGCAGTGCAAATTTATGACCGGTTCATTTGGCAACCGAAAACACATCGTCCAACGATCTGACGGTCATTTCCTTCAGATACTGGACTGAGTGTGTACGCGCACTGAAAATAATCGACACGATAAAACCATATGCAATTAAACATCACTTTCATGTGCGTTATCGTGTTAAAAACTAAAAGAAATGATTTCTCTTTGAATTTCATATGAAAATCCATTAAAAAGCATTTCATGTGGCGTTTCAAATTAAATTCAAACTAATTTCACGTGAATTCGACATATTTTATCCATTGAATGTTCATTGCCATACTATTGAGTCGTAAAGTATAAACTTTCCACATGAATTTCGCATGGAAAACAATTGATTGAAATAATTCAGTAGATACACACATGATGTTAACATGTTAAATTTTTTAAAGTGCGAATATCGAAGCAGGGTTATCAGATGATTTGATATGATATTGCTATAAACAGATAACAGATATTTGGGACTTGGGATCTGACTACAAATAAAGAGTCGTGGCATAAGGGTTAACGCAGGCCTACGGCGTGGATTTCGACGACGTGTTTGCCCCTGTGACCAGACATGCAACTCTCAGAGCTCTGTTGACATTAGCCGGGCAGACGAATCTCGTCGTTACGGGCATGTTCAGGAGCGTTTTATTTTGTATAGGAGTTTCAAGGTAGAACTGGAACTGAAACATTCACATCCCCAGCAGAGCGTTTTGTTTTATAATTTCGAACAGTTGTGTTTCAAAATTTAAAACTGTTATACGAATCCGTTCTATTTGTTGCTGATTTTAAAACACGTTTACCTTCACACTTAAAATCCATTACCTACCAGTAGGTAATTTTAATTTGCTGTCCTTATTTCACTGCCGGAAAACGAGGGAGAGGGAATGATTTTTTTACTCAAAATTAATGGGATGAAGTTTAGTCGGCTTTGGGGAATATCTCATTATTTTTGGGTAAATTTGGACTCCCTCTCTTTCGTTTTTCGTCGGAGGAAGTTGGATGCACAGATTTAAAATTACCTACTGCTAGGTAATGCACGTTTTCTGTGTTTACGGAGACATTAGTCAGGAGATCTACATGAGACAACCTCCAGGCTACGTGTGTAACGGCAAGAAGGAGCTTGTATGCCGTTTGCGCAGGAGCATAGGGACCATTCATAAATTACGTAAGGCGGTCAGGGGGAGGGGGAGGAGGTACGAGAAGTTGTGACATTTGGGGGAGTAGGCTAGATTGTTACGTTAAATTTTTTTTCGAGGAATTTCTTACTTAATAGGGGAGGGGGGATAGAGAAATTTGTGACAATTTGTTACATGTGGGAGGAGGGAGTCAAGTTTGGCCAATTTTTGCGTTACGTAATTTATGAATGGTCCCCTATATGGGCTAATCTGCCCAAACGATAAGCTGACGGAGGTGCTGACGAATCTAGGTTTCGAGACTAGTGCTGCTGATCCGCGTCTTTTCGTGGCTACCGCTAATGAGTGTATTTGATCGTTTATGTTAATGATCTGTTCGTTGGTTGCGAGAGTGTGGAAGTGATAGCTCGCATACACGAAAAACACATTGTTTTTACATTGCGTATCTTGGCGATGCGAAATGTTTTTTGGGTCTAGAAGTGCAAAAGAAGAAAAACGTTTACAGTGTATGTCTGATTAATTATATAGACCAACTGGTAGAAAAGACAGAAGCAAAGGTATCCAAGACACCAATGGACCAAGGTTTTCTCCGTGATGAAGTGGAGAGTGTGCCTGCCCCCACATTATGACGAGTGCTGCCATTCCTGGTCGCAAGTTCAGTGCTCCTTCTGAGACTGATTATATTGCAGCAAAGCGCGTTATTCGCTACCGCGTGATTGGAGACTGAATGTTGCTGGTCGATCTTGGTGATAACCAGATCGATGCAACCGTACTAAAGGAAGATAATCAAAGTTGCCTAAGTGTCGCGCAAACGGAGCGATCTACCAAGCGATCAAAACATATGGAGTAATTAGTAATCATCAATGACTGTCCCCTCGTCATTCACCGAACGTACAACCCACCCATCGTTTTGCCACTGGGTGATCTGTCAAACGTATGCGTCCTGAAGGTGCGAATAATGTGGTTTTCGTTTGAAGCGAAACTGAGTCAGTTCCTAACCCCAACTGCTGTCAAAATGTATGAACTGACAGCAGTTGGGGTTAGAACCTGACTCAGTTTCAGGTTCAAGCGAAATCGCCATAAGTGAATACCGTTATTGTACCATTATCGCTCGAATGTCCAAGAAGCACAAATAAATCGTTTTCGCTTCTTGTCATCAAATCGCATGTTAATACTGTTCCAGCTTTTCCGAAACAACCAGTTTTTCTTGTGTAATAGCGCACTCTCCCACAGAATGAAGTGGATCAGCGTAAGGCGTTTATTAAACAGACTTTTCTGCGAGGGAGTGCGAAGGTGATACAAAAATGGAAACGAAACGCCTTTTTTTTAAATTTGATGCAAATTTGTTATACATTCCAAGAGTGATCTGCCCCAAGCTTCAAACTCAATAGTGAACAAATAATAAAATGAGATCAGTATGCAATTTGTATTATTTTATTTTAGGGTTATTGAAAATCATGTTACTGTTATTAATATCAACAAAGTTGTTCCAAACACTGATATCACATAGTCGACCAATGTAGTCCTCTTGTTCAGGATTTCATCTGAAGCGTGTATTTGTAACAAACTTTTTCCTAAAAAAAGATTTCATAAAACTAAACATAAATATAATTGCTGGAAATTTCGTTTTTATTACCAATGGAAATAGTAGTGGTTTGTAACTTTATAAAATTCTTGACTTCTGAGCTACTGTGATTAAACATCGCATTAACTTTCGTAACAATAAGATTATATTCAACGGATCTAAAATCCTTGAACTCGCATCAAAAACGTAAGAATGGTGTAGCATGTCTTTACTGTAGCCGAGAATGTCTGCATAGACATTTCGAACAAACCGCCACAGTGAAAATTCAGCCTGTGCTGAGATCTCATCATCACGATTAGTATCGTTCTACGAACGTATTTGTATTCTCGAACGTACATTCGATCGTACTGTAACAGTGAAGGCCATTCGAGCTGATATAGAGCTTCCTTGGTGGCCAGGTGCGTGTCTTCCAGGTCTTCTACCAACGAACTGTTATAGTAGCTCTCCAACATAACCAAACAAGAAATCCCGACCAGCACTAGACTTTCTTCCCTGACAAGCATGAACATGAAGACACCAATCGATGCTATCAACACGCTGGCAAATACTTCAGCTAGGAACGACCAACTCGCTAATTTGCGAATTCGATATACATTGATCAGCAGTTCCTTATGATGAGCCACAATAGTACGTAGCTCTCGCTCCAAGAACACCCAGAATAGTTGTTTTTCTGTGTGCTTCAAGTTAGACGTTGATGAAGTTGCAATGAGGGTCGAAAAAAATTTGCTGCTTTTCATAGCGTTATAAAACAGTCCTTCGTAAGCCATATTCACCACCATCAGCTCAGCTTGAAGTATCCTCATTGTCACCCTAGTCGTAATGAAAGGAATCCAAAAGTAAGCTGCAAGTTGTAGTAGATACAATCCGAAAACTGTCTCGACAGTTGCCTTAACCGGTGGATCCAAGTAAGCTAGTTCGAAAGGAATTCGGTACTGATCGGTCGCTCGATAGTCTGTCATATTCCAAATGAAGATGGCCGAAAATCCCGCAATGAACATAAATACGGAAAACTTTTGGTTATTCTGGTAATTCTCTCTGCGAATGCGTTGCGCTTCGCAGCTATCTCTTTGAAATATCGAACTGTTGACCATGAATTGTCGAAATTTGCGGAAATCATTGTAGGAATTAATGAACCCGGACATTCGAACTGCTCCGGAGACGTATCCGCCGATGACATTGAACGCACATACGATATAGGGAAACCCGAAATCTTTTTCGATCACCATATAAAGCCTATAACAGAAACATAACGCATGGCAGATCGACAGCACAAACGAAACTCTCCATATTCGAATGGCAAGTGGGCTCGTCAGGTTGCACCCTAAATTCGCAAAGGGAAGAAAAAACTTAGTAGTCGTTGAGTGTCGAAAATCGTAGCAAACGTCTTTCACTTACCAACCAGCTTGTGAAGCTTTGCCAAATACTTGCACTGGTCCGAATTCATATCAAAATGAAGGAAATTCCGGTATAGTTTTCTTAGTGAAATCATGGTTTCGTGTCGAGGAAACCCAAAAACACAGCAAATTCGAAACTAATAAGCTTCAGCTTATCCACGATTGGTATTTATACCGTAGAATAACGATTGTCGCCATTTAGTGTTTGTGGCCATCAACTGGCACCTTGTGCGAGAATAATTATAGCTTTAGGCGGATGTGATTGACATCGACAATTCAATCAAAGTAAGCCTGTCGTTTCATTCAAACATCAAGGACGATTCTACTTCAAAGCTAGTTTACCGAACAGTAAGCTTGAATACTAAATACGAAAACGACATGATAATGAAAGGTGAACAAAATTTTCAGTTTTCTATAATTTTTAAGAATATTTCAAATATTACGATTACAAGAGTGTCGAGACTTTAAAATCGCCTTTTGTTTGTTAACATTCATCTTGTAACCATGTATATGCCGGATCTCCTGATGGTTTCCCTGGGTTTGGCAGTAAAACCAGCTTCTGGATTAGACTGCCCAGAAAAAATATGAATTTTTGAAAACCCATTCGGCGCACCCCTGAGTCGATTCCTTATCCCACCAGGAGTACTTGCACAAAATTTGAAGCAAATCGGACAGGTCTAGCTACCGGACCAACGTGCCTGAAGTTGTATGGGATTTCGGATTTTCGCCGCTAGGTGGCACTGTATGCATCGTATTATCACTGTAAGTAAAAATAAGAAAGATAATTCAACTGTCTGCAACTTTGTCGAAGACTGCTAGTCAATCCGGCTTTGTTAAAAGAAGTTATTAAACTTTTAACGAAGTGATGTCTGAGTTAGTTTTGCATAGGGCCTAGCAGAGCATGGTTGTGTATCAGTGCTCGATTCCAACGAACTATACAATTTTGTGAAATAATAGTTAGATTTAGCTCAATAGTAAGTTCACAAGAATTTTAGTACATAAAGGGCGAACACAAAATTATTCCGACACATTCAACAGGGCATAAATTTTTAACAATTGGGTAAAAATAAACCAAATTTTGCACACTTTCTCATTGATGTGTATTGTTTACATGCTGTCAAACTCGAAGTCGTGTTTTTCGATTCAACGAAAATGGAGGTGAACCAACGCGAGTCGAGAGAACAAATTCTTTCCAAACACCTGGAATTTCCTGACCTGTCGCACCGGCAGTTGGGAAAAATGTTGAACATTCACCATTCAGCCGTCTCCAGAGTGTTGAAGCAGTTGACGTTGGACCACGGCAAAGGAGCTGGAAGAAAACCGGGACCGGAGAACAAAAAGACGGAGGGAAAAGTGAAGCGGATGATTAAAGTAAATCCCGACGTCTCAAGCCGTGATTTGGCTGAAAAGATCGGCATGTCGCAGAGCTACGTCCAGAATGCAAAGAAGAAAGCTGGACTACATACATACAAGGTACAGAACTTCCCAAACCGCGATGAGCGGCAACAATCGACGGCTAAAACTCGGGCACGGAAGCTCTACGAGAAGATGCTGACAAAATATGGCTGCTGTGTGATGGACGACGAAACGTATATAAAAGCCGATTTTAAGCAAATTCCGGGGTTAGAGTTTTTCACCGGCAAGAGCAAGTTCTATGTGACAAATTTAAGAAGAAGAAAATGTCGAAGTTCGCCTCCAAATATCTCATTTGGCAGGCCATCTGCTCTTGCGGACTGAGGAGTGAGCCTTTCGTGACAAAGGGCACAGTAAATGGCGAGATCTACAAATCTGAGTGCCTCGAGAAGCGTCTTTTGCCGTTCTTGCAGCAGCACGACGAAGCTCCGCTATTTTGGCCAGATTTGGCATCATGCCACTATTCTAAAAGTGTCCTGGAGTGGTATGAGCTGCGCCCGGTGAAGCTGTACTGGGCAATGATGAAGCGGGAACTTCGGAAGAGCAAGAAGACAGTCAAAGACCACCTGGGTTCGGGTCCCGACCCCGCACATAGGGTTAGAAATTTTTCCTAAGAGATTTTTCTAACCCGAAGAGGCGAATGACCTTAAGGTTAAAACCTCTATAATTGAAATAAAAAAAAAAAAAACAGTCAAAGACGAGAAGGACATGTTAAGAAAATGGAAAAAAACTGAGAAACTGGTGCCGGATGACACTAAAGACTTTGATGGAGGGCATCAAGCGAAAATGCGTTCAATTTTACACTCAAGGCTCCATCGATAGACTAAATATATGTATAAAACTACCCTAAAATTTTGGTTTGATTTTAAACATTATAAGAAAATTGGCATGACATTTTCGGTGTCGGAATAATTTCGTGTTCGCCCTTTAATACGAGTTATGTTTTGGTTAGAAAATTTTAGTTCCATCTGTGACCGCGTAGAGGGCGCCAACCCTAACTTTTCATAGAAGAGAGATAGAATATCAAAATGTTCGGAAGAATTATTGCAAAATTGCTGTTCTACAACTTTGTGGAAGACACCTTATTTGTATCTCTCTCCGTTGAAAAGTTAGTGTTGGCGCTCTCTATGCGGTAACATGTTAAACTAAAATGTTCTAACCAAAACATGACTCATATTATTTACTATAGCTCTTCTGAACATACTATTGAGCTAAACCTAGCTATTATTTAACAAAAATGTTTAGTTCATGCGTATCGAGTACTGATACACAACCATGCACTGCTGGGCCCTATGCAAAACTGACTCAGACATCACTTCGCTAAAACAAAGCCGAATTGACTATCAGTTTTCGACAAACTTGTAGCCCATCAAATTATCTTTCTTATTTTCACTTACAGTGATAATACGATGCATACATTGCCACCTAGTGGCGAAAATGCGTGGTAGTGAGTTTTCTACATGTAAATTATCGAAAAATCCCATACAAATTTCAAGCACGTTGGTCCGGTAGCTAGACTTGTACGATTTGCTTCAAATTTGGAGCAAGCACTCCTGGTGGGACTAGGAATCGACTCAGGGGTTGCCCGATAGGGGTCATATTTTTTTCTTGTCACTCTATTCTGGATCTTCCATCTATCCGGGAAATAGCCATAGTCCAGGCATTTCTGTAGGACTATGCTGAATATGTCCGGAAACGCCAGGATCGCGGTCTTCAGTGCCACTGAGAGCTTTCCTCGCTTTCAGCCCTTTTGTTACTATAAGGAGCTCGTCGCGGGAGACTAATTTCCATCGTCTACATCGACGTACGGTGTTGGCGGCCATGCGGTTGGGTCGTGCCTCGGGAAAAGAACCCCACGATAATCTTCATTTTTTCAGCGCATTTTTCGACTGGCATCGTTGGACCCTTGATTTTGACCATAACGACACGATAAGCATTGCCCCAGAGCTTAGCGGATCCTGTCTACACAGATTCTTGTAGCAGGTGAACTTGCTTAGCACTATCTCGCATTTGAAAGCGGCCCTAGCCTCCTGGAATGTTACCATATACACTCTGAATGCGTCTTCCGGATTTTAGGCAGGCAGCCCGGAGTATGGTCAAAAAATGCTCATTTTTTTATTGAACACCCGTTAGCGGAACCGTTCACAGTTTTACATCCAGCTTCGCCAGGGCTCCCAACAAGCTGTAACCCCACTCCACGGCCCAGGCTTTCAAGTCTCCTCTTATAACAACCGACGTTATCTCGTCTAGACCCGTGCACTCGACTACGGCTTCCTGCGACAGGGCTCTCACGTTCGCTTCGCTGCCCAAGGAATTTGCAACGAAGATAGGTCAAGCTCTTGATGGAAGGGTCCTTCTTCAGCTCGAAGATCATCTCGCCTTTATGAGAGGGCCTCATTTTAACACGTTCTCTCCCAGCTCCTTTAGCTCTGGGTTCTCTCTCACTTTCTTGAGAAGAGCGGCGTAGGGCGTCATATCGTTCGCTTGTACTTCTCCCGAGATGGCTTACGTTTCTCTTTCTACTCTTGTTACTTTTTCTGTTCTTTCTTTTGTTTCGGTTCCCTCCGCTTCCCCTGCTGGTTTTTCACGATGCACCAACCTCGGTTTTTCCCAATGTTCTTCTGGTCGCTAGTGCCGTCCAGCTTGTTGTTCTGCTTTTTCGGATCCTCTTACTCCTCCGGCATGTCCCTCACTCTTTTTTCCGAGCAAGTATTGTGGTGACTCTTCGGTGTCACCTCAGTTTCTGTCGTCGCATGTTCTGCGGCTTCCATCAGAGTTTTTTTTGCTGACTCCGCTCTCATCAAGGGCGCCTTCTGCTCACGTTAAGCAGCTGTTACAGCTGATTTAATATTCGTCACCAACTGCTTCACCTTGGAGTGCACATTGTGCTAGTCCTTTACAAACTCATAGATTTCGTTGACCTTTTTACTCATCTCCGTCAAAAACGATTTCCCACGAGTCATTCTGGATAGTGTCGCTACCTGATTTTGAGGTGAACACTCGATCCGTTTACCCCATCTCACGTTGGTTTCCTAGTGGCTCACTCTGTACCAAGCCGCTGCTGGTACTCTCTGTGGCTACCGGTGGCGTAACCTGCAGCTTATCGCTCTTTGCAAACGCAGTCGCTTTGGATGTCTCCATGCTGGTGGGTTCCAACACCGGGCCGATATTTCCACTAGTTGTACGTAGTCGCCGCTTGTGAACCCATGGTTATCTACGAGAGCGGGGAGGTCATACTAGGGTTGACACTATCCTTCATGGGGAGTAGTGTTTAGAGCCGGATCGGCGTAAAATCGAAAGTGGTCCATCCGAATCTAGTATCACCAACTAAACGGTGACCAGTTTTGAACGTCCCCGCGGAGACCTGTTGAGGTTTTGACGGGGCGGAGGCAGCCGTGCTGTTAGCCCACTCGCTATTTCAAGTCGGTGTCATTCATTCTTACTCATGGTGAAGAACAGCACGCCTGTCAGCCCAAAGTCGCCGTCCTATTCGTGATCCGTGTCCTGTCCGTTGACGTTCGTTATGGCCGGTATGCCGTAATCAGCATGTTACTGGCGTCGATCCTGATGGGCCAGTTGGCACTTCGGTTAGGCAAGAATGCTTTTATTGCTAAGATCTTAGATTGCTGGTATCTTTGGACCTTAGCAGAAGCTTAGCAGACTTCGTCGGAGCTGCTTTCGGAATTATGGTTTTTTTAGAGGTTTAGCAGAACCCAATCTAAACCCACCATATCCTAGCAAGGCTCCCCAACTCGCGGTAGGTCCAAAGGAGGGGGGGGTCGTTAAGCCCCTGAATTTCTGTCCTTCCTGTCCCTGCTGCCCCCTTAGTAAGGTTTAAAAAGCTTTAATAGCCTGGCCTGTAGTGTATTGGCACTGTGTGGGACTCATGACTAGCGTTCGTGCCTGACCACTAAAACACTTCTTGCTCTTTTTTCGACCTTCGTCCCCACGGAACTACATCAAGGAATTACTTCGTGGGGGCTTGTTGTGCTTTTGTCGCATCTCTTTCTTTCGCTCTATCTCGGAGCCTCATTTGATTTATGAAATGGTTAGAACTTTGAACTTTGATTTAACGCTCGACTCCTCTATAGTCTCCATCTGTTACGTTGCTGATTCCATGAGCCATTTAGCTCCTGTTTGCGTGAGTCATTCAGCACCCGTCCTTATTGTGATCTACTCGACGGTGTGAGTTCACTCCGACTGATAGTTCACCGACGAAGGAATTTCTCCCGACACCGATACCAGCATCCCAGAGCCCATTGGCTCCCAGCTTTATCGAGATCTACTCGGATAGTATCCGGCGGTGAACTACCCTACTCCGACTGAGTGTTCCCCGGGAGCGAAGTTTCTCTCGTTAGCGATGTCTGTTTCGTGAGCCAATTAGCTCCCTTTTTTGTCACGATATAGTCGGATAGACCACGGCGATGAATCTACCCTACTGTGAATTCTCCGGCGATAGATTTCCCCCGATACTGATGTACGTTTCCGTGTTCCATTTAGCTCCCCGCTTCGTCGCGATCTACTTGATCTTGTCCCCAGCCAGCCAGTAGGTGCTGCGATATGTCCAGCGATTCCGGGTGGAGCGTAGCTTCCGGTTCACAGACGCCCCAACGAGCCACTGCTGGCTCTTCGACGCCATCTACTCGCACTAATCCCCGGCGATGGATCTAGCCATACTCACGAGCTACTCGGTAGGGTGTCGAGGTGGGTTCGGTGATTCTCGTGAAGCCTGACGTCCCGTTCACAGGTACCCCGACGACACGAACCTTGGTGCTACGTCGCGTACTATTCAACTGGTCTCCGGCGGTAGACTTAGTGTACACCGACGGAGAATTCCCCGGTGGCGGAATTTCTCCCGAAACCCGATTTATGCTTTCACGGCGGCTTTCTAGTCGACGGCACTACTTTGTTGGTCATGCTTAAGCTGACCAACTGTGGGCTAAGAAACATCCGTATACATTTCATTTCAAAATTTAGAACACAGAGGTTGATTTCTTAGACTGAGAAATACTATTCTCTTGTTTACTATATTTTACTACAGGCAATGGAATTTTTAACAATGATTTTAGGGGTTGGCATAGCGTAGTTGGTAAATCGATCGGTTCGATTCCAAATCCGGCACACAAGGTTACAGTTTTTTCAAAAGAGATTTTTCTACCACGAAAAAAGAGGCAAATGGTCCTAATGTTAAAACCTCTATAATCGAAATATTTTCTGGATTTAATGCAAGTGATGAAGCACAGAAATTATATGCCAGAGTTGCCTGTGTTAGTGTCCTGATCAATTTCCTCCATGTACATTTGTTATTTAATTTGCAATTATAATTTATGGAACCAAACTATATTTAGTTTACCATCTAAGTCTAGTTCGACCATTCCGAGACATCGTTTCGTTCTTCGCATTATGTTTTTAAAAAATCCAGAAAATATCTTCTTTTTAACATTCTTCATGTTAAGTTCACAACGAACTGAAATTTCTTGCCATGCAGGAAGGTTCTTTGAAATTATATGGGTTTCTGTAGAAAATTAGATATTCCGATCGAAATAAACTTACGAAATTATAACAGACTGTTGCTCAGCACATTGGGTTCAAAATAATTAGGTTTCGAATTTAAATATCCACGATTATCCAATCCCGGAATTATGAATTTTGATTAGAATCTTAGTACAGAGACCAAAGACCCGAAACGTGCACAGATTTTTTTTCCAAATTCAAATTTTAGAATAAAAAGGATGTATTCTACCCAGGTAACCAATAAGCAAGCTGAATGCGTCTTAACGGCTACTTGATAAGCACTTAAGTCGTTTTAAATGCTATTTAAAAGTCGCTTTTGGCAAAATATACGGCTACATTACTGCTGTGCTATGAAAATGCTTTTTTACTACTGTTGTGCATTCAGAATGCTGCTTACTGGCAAGAAGTTTTTAAACAGTTTTTCAAATGCTGATCAACAACAGTTATGCATAACGAATGCCAGCATACTGCAAGAAGCATCCGGAATGCAAATTTTACGCTACTTTACTGCATACACTAATGCTTGTTGGTTACCTGGGTATACTTCAAATTCACAAAAACAGCTGTTCGTATGAACAGAGTTCTATACAAATCGACAAATTAAAAATAAAATGCTTATGCGTTTCGAATTCATCTCATCAGTACATGCATGGTTGGATCTTCTTTCTTTCTTCGTCCCAACTGAGAACTCTGGCTTTTGATTTGAAGTTACACACAGTTTTTACGGTTTTGCAGGTGCCGTTATTGCCTGAACAAGTGTCACAAAGTTGGCAACCATTTGGGGATCAGACAACGGAATTGAAGACTGTGTATTGATATTAATTGTCAGAGATGAGTTTTCTTAACGACTGCGGTTACTGTTTATGATAGTGAGCCGTTTCATCATAGAATATGGAGGTAGGAATCTGTCATTGATAACTGCAAAGCATTGTTTGTAAAATAATACTGTCGTGTTTTGTATTGTCGGATCAGGTAGGAAGGACGCAATCTTACCGCGTAATCCTTTGTAACGATTCCACTTTTCTGTACAGCGATACTTTTAAAGACCGTATCACAAGTTCGAGGTGCCGTATCGGTCAGTTGAATCTTGATTTTATCCATAAACACGAGGATATTGAATTTTATTATAGTGCTTCACGATCAACGACATGTTGTAGATTGTTCTGCAAAATGATTTTGTTTGCCTGGCGCAATCTATCGAAAATTATCATTATTGAATGCCTGATATGATGGCATCTGATAGAGGTGACTTTCACAAGGCTAGGCTATGAAACCTGTAACTAAATATTCCAAAAACTCGGGCTAATACGGAAAGACTCGAAGTCCGTTCTTTGACCAGAGTTCCACTTTTGTTTTTAATATTCAGATATCTCGACACTAAACGATCACTTCGGCAAGAATTAAAATATTACAGCGATTGTTGTTCAAATTGGCACTTCCCGACAGATTTTACAATACAGTAATTCCTCCAAGATTCACCCAAAAATCTTTAAAATCGCGAACGACCATCTTCGATACAGTT
The DNA here is from genome assembly GCF_030247195.1 of Topomyia yanbarensis. Classification (NCBI taxonomy): domain Eukaryota; kingdom Metazoa; phylum Arthropoda; class Insecta; order Diptera; family Culicidae; genus Topomyia; species Topomyia yanbarensis. The sequence continues at coordinate 441,181,958 of NC_080671.1, forward strand.
GAAACATTAGACGTTTTACCAGCATGGGTTCTGAGCATTTTGCACGCAAAGCAAAGCATTTTGATTCAATCGCAATACTTTCAAAGGGCCTAAAATTTTTTGCAGACATCGTTTAAAAAAAATGTGGTTCGAGATCTGTATTTTGCACAGCAAAACACTTCGAGAAAAAATTGCAGGGAATAATCTCTTGTTTGCAAAAAAACAAATGCTATATAAAAAGTTGTGAATTTATCAAAAAATTAAAAAAAAATATTATAAACTAAAACTACAAAAAAAACTCATTTTTTTAAGTTTTATTTTTTGACAACGAATATCTGAAGAGAATGAAAATATATTTAATGTGATTGCATCGCGGAGAAGTAATTGGTAAAAATGTTTTTCTCTTAACTGCTTTAAATATGTTCCTAAATTTCATACTAACTGGCAGACAAAAACATAATTTTATTACAGAATACGATTCTCATAGATATTTTAAATTTTGTTATCTTTCTTTCTATTTCGAGAGTTTTCCTACGGGAGCTGTAGAGCTGAGTTCACGGAAGGGCTCCCTATCAGAATCACTCATCACTGCTTCAGTCCAATTGCAGCAGGCCGTGGTTCTGGTTGTGATATCGACTGTACGGTTCAGATGTGCAGTGGAATGAACTTGACGATCGCGTTGGAATGAGCGTTTATTTGTGTGCGCTTGAGACGCGTTAATCGGATTAGAAGTGCTGTAGGGGTTACTAAATCATTGGGGTCGTTTTTGTGTTTATGAAATCTTGGGCGTAGTTGTACATGGATGATCGCGAATGTATGTTCGTCTTTGTGTACCCTCGCGAAGGGCTCGAGCGTTTGGATGTTATTGTGTTCGATGGCGTGAGCGTTTGTTTGTCGCGTAGATGTTTGTGTGCTGCGTGTGCTAGCGTGTCACTTCGCATGCTTAAATTCGATTTTAAAACCGGGTGTCCATTTGCATATTTGCGTGTGTTTTTGGATGATCGCACGGACCGTAAATATAATACTTAATTTTCAGTTTATGGTTCAGATGCTAGAAGAGAGTGAGTTCTCTATCACTATCAACTCTATCACTAGAGTTCCCGGTCATGTCGCCATGGAACGTATTGTCTAGTGGATATTAGCGTCATTTTTCTGATTAGTCCAGCTGAGGGCATGGACCTAGGCGGCTAGGGCCGAGAGGAAGAATTTTCGGACATAACCAATTCATGATCGCGCGAACGCAAGCGTATGTAGGCTCATTCTTGAGACCGCGTTTGTAAATTTATAAGTGCTAGAACGTTCACTTAGTCACCGGAGTGTTATCCTGTTTGCAATATCGTAAGCGTAGGTATGCGTGGATGACCGCGAAGGGCTCAAGCGTTTGTATGTGAACGTGTTTGTCGCGTGTGCTAGCGTGTATGAAACTTCTCGTGTATAAATTCGGTTTCATAACCGTGTGGCTAGTTGCATATTTACGTGTATTCTTGAACGATCGCGCGTGGATTCTGAATCTGATATTTAATTTGCAATGTATGGTTCATATCCTAGAAGAGAGTCTCCCATATTACTAGAGTTTCCGGTTATGGCCAAAGAGGCATCCACGTAATATAAAATCACCCCAATAACTGAAATAGAAGTAACAAATCTCATCACAAAATCTTACAGCAGTAAATATGGACGGTTGATACAAACGAGCCTGATATATAACACAATTCCTATTATGCCGCTATTCTATTATGTATCGCTGAGGTTTCTATTTTTGGGTTGTAACCGGTTTTTCCCCAAATCATTTTAACCCGTCCGAAACCTTTTTTTCGATTGATCGACTATAGAATGTTTGTTTAGCGTTTTTTTAAGAATCTTATATTTAGATTTGAGCGACCGAAAATTAAAGTCGCAAGGATAGAACATGCTTGGTAACTTCAACTATCTTAAAATGTTAAAATCGAATATAAACATCAAGCATAAAAATCGGACAGAGATCCTTCAGCATGAGAATCACTTGGCAAGAAACCTCCAGCATAATTGGCTTGTGGCTAAATCCATATAACGTTACATTCAAGATAGAAAGTCGGATGAAGAAGATTCCTTTGTAAAAACTCAATATATTTATTACGGATTTTATACCGGTGTTACATGAAAGAGCTTCTTTTAGCTTCCGATTTTAACATTCTAATATATTTAAAGCGGGTTTTATGAAGCACTAGCTAATACCCATCGCGCGTTGCTGCGATTTTCAACGAAACACAATTTGTTCCAAAGCGCCATCTGGCGGGCAGATAATCTCTAACTAATAGCACACAAACACGCCACATAACAAATACCAACTGTGTATAAATTTTTACGGATATCGGTTAAGCCGTTTGGGAGTCTATAAATCATATACATACAAACTTTGACTTTTATATATATAGATAGATAGATAGATAGATAGATAGATAAGATATAGATTTTACTAGCTAATACCCATCGCGCGTTGCTGCGATTTTCAATGAAATAGGAGGAAAACACAAATTTGTTCCAAAGCGCCATCTGGCGGGCAGATAATGTTCAACTAATAGCACACAAACATGCCCCATAGCAAATACCTACTGTATATAAATTTTTACGGATATCGGTTAAGCCGTTTTGGAGTCTATAAATCATATACATACAAACTTTGACTTTTATATATTTAGATAGATGTTCTGTTCTTACGACATTTATTTTCGGTCACTCATTTAGTCCACAGTCTCAAATTTCAGCTTTTTTTTATAATACTTGGAACAATAGTCATAGTTACCCTAATAAAAATCAGAAGTCATTTTAGAAGTTGTTTCACTTTTATCGAAGTTAGATAATTTTTCAATTAATAATAATTTGGTTCCGAAAAAGATTAAAAATAGAAATTGTATAATTCGGATCATATTGAGATACCTTCATAGGAGGCAAATTGAGTTGAACCAAATGTGTAAATCGTGCGCTATATTTTTCATAACGGAAATTAATCGGGTAAATTGCGTTTCGACTTAGATAGAACGACTTGTCGGCTGCTAGACACTGATTTTCAAAATACCACCCAACTTGGGAGAACGACTTAAACTACTAGTCGAGGCGGATAGCGAGACACATAAAAGTTAAATTTTTTCTTTTATGTTAGAAAAAATCGCAAAGTTTGCTTAGTTCCACAGCTTATGAGAAACTTTACAAAAATCAAGTTTTTAGCACTCTTCTTGTTCACCGGTTTCCATTTGCTAACAAAAATTGCATTTCTGGAATCTGGGAAACTAGTTTGCAACATTATTTAGTCTGTTTCCATTTGTGGAAGATTTTTTGTTGTCCCGGGAGTACTTCCACTTCCACTGAAGTTGGAAATTCCGTACAAATTCCGGACAAATCCGTACAAGTATTATTTCCGGACACAGGACCAAAAATCCGTACTGTCCTCCCATTTTCCGTACGGTTGGTCAGCTTAGTCATGCTGTTGTGTTTATGTGTGTGGCAAATAATGTCACTCAATTTTATCAGAGATGGGTGAACCGATTTGCCTCAGCTTAGTTTCCAGGTATAACGCTTCCCTAAGCTGCTATTGAATTTTTAGTTGATCCGACTTCCGGCTTGATCAGTGCGGCCACACAGCAAATTCTCATATAAACTGGTAACACTATGATGTCCGAACTAGGGGTAGATCACTCCAAGAATGTATAACAAATTTGCATCAAAATAGAAAAAATGCATTTAATTTCCATTTTTGTAGGGTTTTGACGTTTTACACGCAACGAAAAATACGTTAACAATTTCTATTTTGATGGAAAAAGATGCATTAAATTTCGCTGATATTTTAAAATGCATCACAAGTGATCTGCCCCTAGTGTCCGAATGATGTAACACAAATTAAAATGGGTTCAACATTATTCATCAACAGATCATTAATGATCAATCAAAAATAGCTTTGACCACATTGGCCACCTATGCCGGTTCTTGATGCTACCGGGGTATTCACAAATTTCCTAAAATAATATCACACCTATTTTCCAGCGAATTCTTGATCGATTTTTGCAAACTTTATTTCAAATGAAAAATATAGTCACAGACAAACAGACGTTCGAAAAAATTTCTAAAAAAATCATCACCCATCATGGCAAATAAATCTTTTTCAACCGAAGCATGAACACCCATTATTTTGCATAAACATATTAATTTCACATCAACACATATCGACATGCGTAATAAATGTTCATATTGCAGGTCGAACACACCTAAAAATAGTCATGTTCAGCATATTTTGTCAACTTTATATTCTCACTGTTGGTAATTTATAAACATGAAAGCTTTATCACTACTTAATAAAACTCTTAGCTACTGAGTTACTGTGTGAATCTTGTTTAAATGTTGTATTAACTGTCGTAACAATAAGCATATTTAAAATGGGTTTAAAATCCTTGAACTCGCATCAAAAACGTAAGAATGGTGTAGCATGTCTTCACTGTAGCCGAGAATATCTTCATGGACATTTCGAACAAACCGCCACAGTGAAAATGCAGCCTTTCCTGAAATCTCATCATCACAATCAGTAGCGTTCTACGGATGCATTTGTATTCTCTATCGTACATTCGATCGTACTGTAACAAAGTAGGCCATTCAAGCCGATAGAGAGCATCCTTGGTAGCCGAGTGCGTATCCTCCAGGTCCTCAACCAACAAACTGTTATAGTAGCTCTCCAACATAACCAAACACGAAATCCCGACCAGCATCAGACTTTCTTCTCTGAGAAGTATGAACATAAAGACACCAATCGAAGCTATCAATACGCTGGCAAATACTTCAGCTAAAAACGACCAACTCGCTAAGTTGCGAATTCGATATATATTGTTCAGCAGTTCTCTATGATGCGCCACAATAGTACGTAACTCTCGCTCCAAGCACATCCAGAATAACCGTTTTTCTATCTGCTCCAAGTTAGACGTAGATGTAGTTGCAACGAGTGTCGACGAAAGCTTGCTGTTTTTTACAGCGCTACGAAGTAGCCCTTCGTAAGCCATATTCACCACCATCAGCTCAGCTCGAAGTATCTTCATCGTTACCCTAGTCGTAATGAAAGGAATCCAAAAGTAAGCTGCAAGTTGTAGTAGATATAATCCGAAAACTGTCTCGACAGTTGCTTTAACCGGCGGATCCAAGTAAGCTAGCTCGAAAGGAATTCGGTACTGATCGGTCGCTCGATAGTCTGTCATGTTCCAAATAAATATGGCCGAAAATCCCGCACTGAACATAAATACGGTAAACTTTTGGTTACTTTCGTAATGCTCTCTGCGAATGCGCTGCGCTTCGCAGCTATCTCTTTGAAACTTCAAACTCTTGTCCAAGAATGCACGAAATTGGCGGAAATTATCGTAGAAATAAGCAAACCCGGACATCCGAACTCCTCCGGAGGCGAATGCACCGACGGCATTGACTGCACATACAACATATGGTAAACCAAGGTCTTTTTCAATCACCATGTAGAGTCTATACCAGAAACACAATGCATGGCAAACCGACAGCACAAACGAAACTTTCCATATTCGAATGGCAAGCGGATCCGTCAGATTGCACCCTAAAGTCACCAAAGGAAAGAAAAAAAAACTTAGTAGTCGTTGAGTGTCGAATATCGTAGCAATGTCCCCGACTCACCAATAATCTTGTGAAGCTTTGCCAAATACTTGCACTGGTCTGAATTCACATCAAAATGAAGGAAATTCCGGTATAGTTTTCTCAGTTGAACCATGGTCGAGAGAATCTAAGGTGACAGCAAATTCGGAACTTATTAGCGCCAGTTATCCATTGTCGGTATTTATATTGTAGAATAATGATTGTCGCCAACATTGTTGCCATTTACTATTTCGAGACCATCAATTGGCACCCTGTGCAACAATAATTATAGCCTTAGATGTACGTATGTCACTGACATCGACGATTCAATCAAAGTAAGCCTGTCGTTTAATTAAACATCAAAAACGATTCTGCTTCAAGGCTTGTCTGCTGAGCAGCAAAGCTTAATACTACAGATGAAAAGGTGAAAGGTGAACAAAATTATCAGTTTTCTGTGATTTTTAACAATGTTTCAAATATTACGATTGCAAGAGTGTTGAATGTTTATTAATAAACTTCTGTTTGTTAGCAGCTTGTAACTATGGATAACTACATACCATCAAAAGTTTCGTCTTGGTAACTACGTCACCGTCGCGAGTTACGTCAAAATATTACGTATTGAGATTAGGTTTTGCACTAATCGACGTAACCCTGCAAAATGAGCCTATGAACTTTGTTTGACAATTTTTGGTGGTTTGTTTACAACAGAGTTACGTGAGTTCGAATGCAACAAATGAACATTCGTTGCACTCGAGCTCATACAACTGACCTGCTAAACAAACCACCGCTGAGAATTGTTGAACATGAACTTCATTCATCATGAGTTCATTTGTATTATGTCGAGGAACTCAATTGAGAGTAGCAATCAAAAGCTTGTCAATGGTGCAAAATAAATAAAGTCTGTTGATAATACCGTAAGAAAACACGAAGTATTTCTGTAGGTTGGTTTGAGATAACTTTATTTGATTCTTGTTCGTCAAGTTATATAATGCTAACATAGTTCGATATCGATTGATATTTCATGCACTGTTTATCACAGTCCCTTATTGACTGCCATACCCTGTCATACCCTCTGCCTATAGTAAACAACACATCCATGCGCGGCGTCCATATGCAAAAGCTCAAGTTACCCACTTGAAGCTTTTGTCACATGACGTTCTGTCAGATGACATCTCAGAGCTTTTTATAGCACGTTCCGTATGACAGTTCTTACTGTCAACTGCCGTCCCGTGAATGGCAAATTGTTTATATACAAAGAATATTTCGTACGTATATCACTGCGAAATATTCTTTTTCAACACTTCCCCACAATTTGCACATACAATACACCGAATAACTTTCTGTGTATATTTTTAGGTAACCCCTTAGTGAAGGCATCTGCAGGTTGATCGACGCTTGGGATGAACTGTAGTTTTACTCTACCATTTTTGATGAGATCCCGGATGAAAAGGTATTTGATATCCAAGTGTTTCATCCGTTGATGTGATCTTGGCTCCTGTGCTATGTTGATACATGGGATGCTATCTTCCATTATGATGAATGGTGTTAAGTTTACATCCAATTCATTGAGAAGTTGTGTTAACCACACTCCTTCTTTCGTAGCAGCGCAAAGTGTTATCAGTTCTGCTTCACTTGTTGATAAGCTTACAGTCGGTTGTCGTTTTGTTGACCACGAAATAAGATTACCGTATAGTAGAAATGCGTATCCTGAAACTGATTTCCTATCATCAGGATCATTTGCAAAATCTGCATCGGCAAATCCTACTAAAGCTGGATATTCGCTATTTGATGAATAAATTATTTTTGTGTTGCTCGTTCCCCTCAAATATCACAATATTCGTTTTAATCCTGACCAGTGCCAATCGGTGGCGCAGTTAGCATATTTGCTTAGGGTGTTTACCGCAGAGCAAATATCAGGTTGTTGTTGTTGTTGTTGTTTATTTGTGGCTTTAACCTCTGTGGGTCATTCGCCATAAATATCAGGTCTAGAAGTTAGTGAAAGATATTGTAGGCATCCCAGCAGTTCTCTGTATGGCTCTTCAGTGATTTTTGCCTCAGATTTTGACCATTTCGTGTTGATATCCAATGGTGTCCCCACTGGTTTACAATCAGCCATCCTAAATCTACTAAGAAGTTTCTCCACGTATATTGTTTGAGAAATTTCAATAGTCTGGCTTTCCAAATCACGATTTTTCTCCATTCCCAGGAAGTGCTTAATCTCTAACATGTCTTTCATTTGGAATAACCTTCCAAGTTTCTTTTTAATCCACGTAATAGACCTTTCTCGTCAAAAAAATTTATATGCGGAACAGCTTCCGTTTTCATCGCTGGATCAATTCTGAATACTGTCACGTTAATTTGGTGTCTCTAACTATTGAAAAAATCAAAAATTCTTCGAGCTGCCCATTTTACTCTGTATTCCCCTGTCCTATTTTACCTCGATTCTCCATACTTTTTCACCATTTGGATGAACTTCGAGTGGGGAATATGAAATAAAGTTACGGCGGGTAGCCTATAACATAGTTCCAGTAGCCTACCGCTAGCCGGCATCTGTTTTAATCTGGCTATTCGCCGTTTCGTTTACTGGGTATGAACTCCAAGAGTTCATTCCAATTTGTCAAAAACATTGTTTTGACGTAGATGAACCCCAAAACAGTGTTGCAGAATATACCGATTTATCGATATTTAAACCGATTTTTAATTTCAATACCAATAATGTTACTAAAAATACCGATTTCTTTTTTCTTACCAAAAAATCACGATTTTCATATAATAAGATATAATAAGATCAATATTATTACGTATGGGCCTTTTTAGAAAATGTCTTCACCTTTCCACATCAAATCATCCGGAAATTGATTCAGCAATCTGCCAGGTTACCAAATACAAATATGTTAATACGGAATGCTCTGACGATTTTTTGAGGACACATTTTATGACCCAGGTACACCCATAAAGGTACACTGTCAGAGTGACAGCATACTTTGATGAAATTGTGCTAAAACTGGCTGCACTGATAGATTTGTTTTTGATTGTTTGACACTTCTAAATATTTTAGTTTTCTGCATAAAAAATCTCAGAAAACTAACGACTGATTTTTGTCGACGTCGGGCACCAGTTACAGTTACAGTTTGAAATTATATCTCACCTCGGATGAACGCGCCTGTTATGTGTTACCCCGCAACAGCTGACTTAACTGATTGTTCAAATCCTCGAATTTATCCTGCTCGCTGTCGTTCATGTTTTTATTACTTTCCCCTAGTTCTACACAATCATTAGCCATTGGATCGGTTCGTGATTTTAGGGAATAGAAAACGTTATGAAAAAATCCATTGTATAATATAATTATAGTGTATAGTTCATGAATCCGAAGTGGTTCAAAAGGATGTCGCTGTACAGATTCAGAGCGGCCGCTTCCAGCTCAGCAAAAGTGGAAGCCACTTGACGGTTAAATTCGTAGTGTGTCCGCTGATAGCGCTCGGGGACAGAAAAATCTCATAGGTCAGAGTCGCTTCCGACTTCGTTACCGTCAACATTAAACACAACAGCAAGATACTTGGAAAGGACTTTCTCGTTCGGTAAGTTTTTACCATAAGCTTCCCCCTGCAACATTCTTTTTCATGTCTAGATGTCCTTGTTGATTTACAGAACAAACATAATGGAAGCGTATTCTACACGCACATATTCACTCGGGCCAACCGTGTGACTCATTTGGAAAAAGGACTCATCGTCGGTTTCATGGCAGCGAAGTGAGCAGACAAAAAAGGCATCGTTTTTTTTCCACATGATCGTTCTGAGCAAAATTCAGCGATTTGCCAGGCATAAACCACCGATGAGACAGTACCCGTTTGGATTCAGGACGTTTTCCCATACATTGCAACCGGTCGAAGCGATGGCAAGCGATGCAGATAACTGGGTCAAAAAGGCGGAGGTTCTGGGAATTTCTGCACTCGTAAGTGTTCTTTTTGTCATAACCACCTAAACTATTTTTAGAACCATCATTGTTCCATGGGATTTAAATTTTCCTTTTCTATAAAAATAGGTTAGCGATCTGAGTATGACCAAGGACAAGGAATCAGAACCGGCGACTGACAGTCCAGAGAAAGAGAATGCGGAAAACCCTTCTAGTCCATAGCTCCTGAAGAAAAACGAGCTGAAGCGAATATGGAGAAACAGCTTCCTCCACGGAAAATGCAGAGGCATGCAAGTAAGTCGAAATATTTAGTGTCAGCTTTAAAATTACCCGATTAATCTTTTAGCGCGGCGGATGCAAGTTTGCTAATTGAAATTATTCGCAAAGATCTAGTAGAATTATACTGGAGGTGCTGCGAAACGATCCTTTTTCGACGCTATACTCGGTTAAAACTATCGACGCTTTGCACCTGATGCCGGAACTGCCCACCCCGAGAGCAGATGAGCGCTGGGGAATGTTTTCAGCCACCTGGAGGAGGAAGTTCAGCGCGGAAGAAATGTTACCAGACTTTGCCGATCTGGTATCTGGACTTTTTTGATGATCTCATAGAGATTGGGTGTGCAGATGGGCGTTTAAAGTTCTGGGAGGGAACGACTGGTAACTTTTAGGTAAATTGTTTGGAGTCATTTGTTTTTTATTACAACTATTGACGGACGTTTCATTGCAGGATATATATATGAAGCTGAAAACAACCACAACAATGGGGTAACTAACATAAACCTCGCTGGTGACAAAGTGATAGTCGCACGGTTGAGTGAACGAATCGATTTTCTGAGACTGGAAACGTACACGTAAGGTTTTCAGATCGATTGGGGATTTACGTCTGCATATGGGCGAAGTAAGTTCTATGTTTCAAGCAATTTTTTAAGCTCACCTAGGGCGCAGACAGATTTTACTTGTTCTTTTAAAATACTGTATATTCTAAGTCATTTAATTTTCAGTCTGTAATGAGTATGTCATCAAGTGCCTTAATTCTTTTTCTTTTTAGCCCACGTACGCAGCGGTTTGGCAGGAAGCATTAGTTTATTTCAGAAACTCGCCGGCTCAAATCCGTCCACAGCGTTGCCAGCTCAACATCACGCATCCGAGGAGTAGCTTCGATGTATCCTGGAGTTTCACCAGCAGGGTCACCGGTGACATGTTTGGAAGTGGCGGGTGGTACAGTCATTACTGGCAGCCAGGGCCACACTGTTAACGTGTTCCGGCTTGATAGCCACCTATTGCAGTTCACCCTAAACGGCCATTGTAGGACCGCACACACATGTGTTTTCATAGACCAGTGGCAGGCCGAGATGGGCGCATCTGGTTGCCAGGATGGTGTGCTATGTGTGTGGGACTTGATACGGGGTATGTCAGTCAAATTTACGGTATGGCCTAAATCTACATAATTAAATTGATTGGTTATTTATAGGTGCCTGTATGTACAAAATTGAAGCCCATGACGACATGACGTCGCACTTGCCTGTTCCCCGAGTTACGCAATATCGCTCGGACTGAACGAACGAATACGGTTTTGGGATAGATTTCAGGGTCAGCCGCTCAACACCATGACCGTCAGTCATGCATATTCATCGCTTGTGATGCTGACGCTTCTGAACGAAGCCATTGCTAGCACGAGTTTTTGATTTGGAAGGATAGTTGCTGAGGACCATTCTCACAATAGTATAAAAGTTCTAACCTCAAAAACAGACAACAATAAAATGTATTTCTTTCAGAGTTTATAATATCCATTACATGATCAAATGCGCTGATGGGTTAGGCTTTGGATTCGGCTATATTCCATCGTCATTGAAGCTAGATCATAGAATCATGTTAATTTGACAGACTGCAAGTGTTACTAGTAGCACAAACAGCTAGCAGCCCAGCTAGTATTGTTCTTTCTGCTTGCAACCAACCTGGTTATATTGATGTCAATGCTAAATTCGCTGTTGCAGCTGTATGGTCGCTATACTGTTCCATGTGTTATGGGATTCGCTATTAACATGGGACAGTGTTATGCTTAGAGCACCAGATTCTAAAAGCGACCAATTTTGGCCAATCACTGGAGACAAAATCACGCGTAACAATTAATAATAAATTAAATTATTGCTGAGTAATATTTGTTGTACATGAATAAAACATACCGATTGCCTCGTTACCTATGCTGCCGTGATCCGCATAACAGTCCCATTTGGGTTTCCTATGCAGATGGGACAGTTATGCGTATCACGGCAGTATGGCTAAATAACCATTAGAAAGGTTATGAGCTTATGTTATCGCATTTTATGATCATTTATACTACGTAACAATTAATAATAAGTTACATTATTGCTGAGTATTTTTTGATGTACATGAATAAAACATACCGATTTCCTCGTTACCTATGGCTAAATAACCATTAAAAAGGTTATGAGTTTATTGTTGTCGCATTTATAATTATTTATACTACTTTCAAGTGATCGATTTTAAAGATACGACTCGCACTTTAAGCACCCCTTCACCGCGCCATCAAAATAAAAATAAGTCATACTCCTAATGAACTAATATTTATTAAAATATTTACTAAATAAAAACATAGACCTGATAGTTCGTTTGCAAAAAAACACCGAAGCACAGTGAGTTGGTGTTAATGCTCTATCTGTGATCCTATAGTGCTGCAGGATTTGGCCAACATTTATACTATTTTTATTCAATCAACTTTAAGGAAAATGTATCACGTGAACGCTATATATATGGACTTCTATACTTGGTAATTGTTCCGAATCACACTCGACCTGGCCTTGGGTACAAGATATTTGCTTGATCTCCCACGAGCATGGTTCTGCCGGAGTGTTTGCCTCGCCCGATACCGGGGCAGCCTGTCCTAGCGAGGCTGCCTCTTGTGAATCGGAACCGCTGAACATTCCGATGAGGGCATGTCCAACGGTGTTACCGACGAAGCCGATCGCTACACTACCAGCAGTAGCTGCGATTTGAGCAATTAATCCAAAGGCCTGTTTCGGAGCTACCATTGGTGCAGCGACAGCCGAGTGTGACGCAGACTGGACCATCGGCTAACTCGATTCCGGCGAGGTGGAGCGGCTGCAACTGGTGCGGACCTATATTGCGATGTATATAATTTCAAGGATTACTAGAGATTACCAATTACCAGAGATCATCAAAATGTTTTGTGGCTAATGTTGTTATTTAGCAAAAAAACAAAAGTTAAATTGATCGCAACAAATAAAATCGCTTTCTTCAACGAATCGTGGACAAGAAAAATCTAAATGCCAAATTTAATGGAACATTGCCTAATGACGTCAAATAAAAATGAAAGCCTAGCGAGCTTGTTAATACAAGATATTCGTAAACCAAATCAAGTTTCTCATACTGTGGTCGAAAAAAAAAAAATTCTAAGCCTATGTAAACAAGCTCTGCGAAATGTCAAAAAAGTGAGGTTAAAAATTTTCATCCAATGCATCCAATGTTCTACAGCGAGAGGTTCATTTTAGTTTGTTTACATTGCTAATGAATTTTGTACTGCGATTCACCACTTCATTTACCGCGTTGCCAAGAACTTAAGTGAAAATATTCAAAACAGTGCTGCCCAAACGCACATTTTAAGTCCCACCATTCTTGCTGAGGTGAAAAAAATATTCAACATTCTTGCATATTTCAAATTTTAAAAAATCATTTAAAAATCATCATAGCTCCTAAAAATCTCATATTTACGGAAATGTTCTTATAATTGTGTAATCTTTCGATTAAAAATAAGAAAAACAGGTGTTAGGTCTGACGAGAAAGGTCTATTGCTTCGATGTTTTTGGCAAGTAGTAAAATGTCGTCTACATATAGTATTACTATAATGCCTCTAGATTTTGACTTATAGATGCAGTTGTCATTTTTGAGAGGGACAAAACCTAGTGTTTTCATTGCATCATCAAAATGTTTATTCCAAGATCTGCTTGCCTGTTTCAATCCATACAAACATTTGTGTAGACGAACAGTTTGTCTTTGCCCATTTACGTTTGGTGGAAGTTTCTTGTATATTTCTTCTTCTAACTTCCCATGTAGAAATGCAGTTTTGACATCCATTTGATGTACTAACAATTTATGCTCGTTAGCAAGGGCTAGTGCTAACCGAACACTCTCTAGGTTGGCGACTGGTGCAAATGTTTCACAGTAATCGAATCCAGGACGCTGTGAACACCCTTTTGCCACTAATCGTGCTTTATATCTTCCATCTTCTTTCATTGAGAAAACCCATTTTGAGTTAATTGGTTTAACTCCTTTTGGCAAACAGTTAACCACTGTCCAAGTGCCATTTTGATGTAATGCATCAAACTCTTCTTGAATAGCATGCTTCCATTCTTGCCAATCAGAAACTTTCTTCAATTCCTCAATAGTTTGCGGAATCTCTTCGTTGAAAATCATTGCTGTTTTTGCTGTATAATCGGAATACCAACCCGGTATCTTTCTCTCCCTCTTGCTTCGACGCAATGATTGACCATCATCGACGTCCTCTCTTTCGTCTGTTGGATTTTCATTTGTACTTTCATAGTCAGTTTCGCCAACTGATTCTTCAAGTGAATCTAGATTATCTTGCTCTGTTTCGAGTGTGCATTCTTCATGCTGTTCTTCATCAGAAGGATGTATAGCAGCATCCTCGTCTTCGTTCTGTTCTCCTTGTTTTAAGCGTGTACATCTAATTAAATCTTGACCAGATGATTCTACGAAATCCATGTTTGTGTGGTCAATATCTTGATTGGCTCTGGTAGATTCATTGAATACTACATTTCTGCCAATTTCTATTGAACGCGTATCCTTGTTCCATAATCTAAAACCATTATTTGCGTACCCCACAAATATCAAAGGTTTTGTTTTGAAATCTAATTTCTGACGCCTCTCTTTAGGTATTTGTTTAAATGCTTTACACCCAAAAACTCTTAAATGATTCAAGTTTGGTCGCTTTTTGAACCATTTTTCATACGGAGTTTTGTCCTCTTCTATCCCACTTGTTGGAGATCTATTGATTAGATATGTTGCTACATATAATGCTTCTCCCCACATATCTTTCGCTAATCCACTTTCGTAAAGCAAAGCTCTGACCTTTTCCATTAAAGATCTGTTCATACGTTCACTTACACCATTTTGCTGCGGTGTGTATGGAACAGTGAACGTCATTCTAACACCATTTCTTTTGCAATGAGCTTGAAATTCGTTACTTGTATATTCCCCTCCATTATCACACCTTAGCATTGAAATACGTCTTTCGAAGAATGCTGTCGCCATTGCTTCGAATTCTTTAAATTTCTCGAAAACCTCCGATTTCTGTTTCATGAGGTAAACCACGAGAAAGTGCGTATAATCATCTATAAAAGTTACAAAGTAACGATAGCCATCATAGGTTTCCTGCTCCATGCTTCCACAAACATCCGAATGTATGAGTTCCAGTGGTCGTTTTGATCTTGGCAGCTGCAATTGTTTAAATTTGGATGCAGCCTGCTTCCCCGCCATACAACCATCACATACATTTGTTTCACTAATATTTCCAGAAGTTAGATTGATACCCTCAACCATTCCCTTCTTAATTAGTTTCTCCAAACTCGTATCACTGATATGGCCATGTTTCCAAACTCACCTTCTTTCCGAACAATGCTAAGTTTGTTCCATCTTCCGCCGACTTTTCTTCCCGAAATAGATCAAGGTGGAATAAACCATCAACGAAGATTCCTGAAGCAATTACTTCATCTTCAAATTCAAAGATAACCTCTTCATCCGTAAAAGTAACCCTTTTACCATTTTTGCTAACCCTTCTAACCGAAAGGAGATTTTCTTCAAGACCCGGAGTTAAAAGAACGTTGTACAATTTCAATTCTTTTATTGTATTGTTACCCACAACACTCTTTAATCGCATTTTTCCAACTTTTGTTGCCCGTAAATTCTGGCCCGCTTTCGCCGTCGAAATGGTGATTGGCTTCTCTAATTCTTGGACATCTTCCAGCAGCTTCTCGTCATTAACCATATGGTCGCTTGCTCCTGAGTCAATTACGAATCTGACTCTCCAACCACGATCCGCTTTGGTCATCATTGCAAAGCTCTTTTTAGGCTCCATCTTTTGCTGCTTCTTGAACTTATCTTTCTCCTTCGCGTTAAACTTTTTCATTAGTGGGCATTTATTTTTGAAATGCCCAGTTTCGTTGCAACCGAAGCATCGGGTTACCTCTCTCCTTGGCTTGTACTTTGAAGACAGCGCAACGTTTTTCGTTTCTGTCTGCTTCTCTTCCCCAGCTTCAGCATCAATAAACATTCGTTTGATCTCCATGATCGGCTTGGCACACAGTTCTTCATTCGTCAGTACCATCTGAGCGCCTTTGACGTGTCGGTACTTGTCTGGCATGGAGATCAGTAGAGCATGAACTTTTTCCGATGCTGTCATTTTTGAACCCATACGATCTAGCTCGCGAATAATCAGATCGTACTCATCAAAAACCATGGACAATTTGTCGTGATGTCTTTGTTTGATGGTATACAACCGGTCCCGCATATTAACCATAGCGGCTGTACCGCCCTTTTGGTACGTTCTGACCAGAGTATCCATGGCTTCTTTCGCATAGTTGAGCCCAATGAGTTTATTCAAAACATCATTGTTGACCATCATGACAATCTCGTCCAATGCTTCGACGTCGTCATCAAGCCGTTTTCTGAGCTTAGCCTTCCTGGCTGTTTCTAGCTCTTCCGAGGCACCTACTACTGGTTCGTAGAAGTCCTCTTCTTCGGGCGTTCGTAGTAACGTGTGCTGGAGATATAAGATGATGTTCCATTCGCCATTTTCCAGGCTGGGAACCGCAACTCCGAACCGTCGAACATCGATTCGCGGTTGACGCTACCGAAGTATGCCGTCGTCGGCACGGTGCGCTCGAGAGTTCCCCTCCCGTAGCCACCACCTCTTCTGTCCTCGAGAGTAACCCTCTCGGCAGATCCTCCAGCTTGCTGCTGGGTTGCCATCCTCTACTTGCTCCTGAAACGCTGGTGCTCGCTGGATGCCGTTTCTTCCCGAAACGCTGGTCCTCGCCGGATGTCGCTTCTGTCCGAAACGATGGTTCTCGCTGGCCGTTTCTACCCGAAACGCTGGTCCTCGCCGGATGCCGTTTCTGCCCGAAACGCTGGTCGTCGCTGGATGCCGCTGCTACCGGAACGATGGTTCTCGCCGGCCGTTTCTACCCGAAACGTGTATCTTCCAAAACAACTATTTTACAATAGTCCAGGTGGCTAGTTCCAGTTAACTACTGGGCCCATAACCTGTTGATAATACCGTAAGAAAACACGAAGTATTTCTGTAGGTAGGTTTGAGATAACTTTATTTGATTCTTGTTCGTCAAGTTATATAATGCTAACATAGTTCGATATCGATTGATATTTCATGCACTGTTTATCACAGTCCCTTATTGACTGCCATACCCTGTCATACCCTCTGCCTATAGTAAACAACACATCCATGCGCGGCGTCCATATGCAAAAGCTCAAGTTACCCACTTGAAGCTTTTGTCACATGACGTTCTGTCAGATGACATCTCAGAGCTTTTTATAGCACGTTCCGTATGACAGTTCTTACTGTCAACTGCCGTCCCGTGAATGGCAAATTGTTTATATACAAAGAATATTTCGTACGTATATCACTGCGAAATATTCTTTTTCAACAAAGTCATGCCGCAGGTTCAATCGATGGCTCCATTACCAGTAACACGCGTAGCCCTGTTGACTCGGCCGTGAACTTATATAGGTGTTGGTTTCCTTGGAGCGCAACTCGTGTAGATCGGGAGAAGTAAGTGTTGGATCGCTGTGTTTACAATTTTACATACCTGACATTGTAAAAGTAGCTCATAGTCTCAGTACCGACTTAGTGTAAAGCGCGCTACTGCGTTTCGTGTGTCGACGGGGGTCGCCGGCAGAGATACAATCCGCCAGTGGCATGAACCTCCAGGGAGCTGATCGACAGTTGAGGGAACAGATGCAGCAAATACACGAAGAACTCGCAGCAACCTTCGCCGATATAAACACAGATTGGTTACTTACCACGCACATGGCTGGTTCATGGGAAAGAATTGTGCGTTCTATCAAGAATGCGATAAAAATGGCCTACTACAACTACCGTAATATGAACAACGAACCCATGGAGACAATAGTTGTAGGAGCGGAGGCGATCGTCGACATTCGTCCCTTGACGTATCTGCCCTTGATTTGCGAAGAGAATGAAGTCATTACTCGGAACCACTTTCTGTTGGGAAGCTCAAGTGGTGTTCGTCAGCTAATGGTTAAACCAATTCAATGGATTCACTAGGAGCCTCACTGACTTCCTGGAATCAGATCCAGTTTCAATTAGACGTCTTCTGGAAAAACAGGACTCGGGAATATGTTCCTCACCAAGCGGGGATGCAAAACCTGTCGCAGATGATTTGGTGTACGTCGTGAACGGAGATAGAAGAAACGGCTAGGAACGAGGTCGCTCGCCAGTGGTCATCGAAAAAAGAGCGGATGTGAAGATTCGTCAAACTACGATGGAATTGTGTGTCGACCTGTCTCGAGGCTAGAATGGTAGAACTGTGGTACGGGGTGTGGATGTTGGAGCTGTGAGCATCTCAGATTGCCGGCTTGTCTGGTTTCAGACCGGTGCACATCTCTTTCGTACACAACAGTGCTACACAGGTACTGCGGCGTCGTTCCATTTATTACTCTGAAGATGAGAAAGTTTTTTATATTCAATACGTTGCTGAACTGACATCCATTGTAAACAATTGAGCATCAAATGTCGCGGAGTTAGTCTGTCACATTGTAAGATCTGCATTCGCTTACGTTGTTTCTTGGATGCTAAGAACAGAAAAGAAGCACAGTAATCCAACTGGGGAGCTATTATGGTCTTGTAGACAGTTCTTTTTAAGTCAAATGTGAGAAACCTATTAATCCTACAAAGAACACCAAACTGGCAGCTTTCCGGATTGTATAGTTCATGTGCTCATTAAAACTTAATTTTTCGTCCAATGTGCCCCGAAGATATTTGATGGTTGCAACTCGTTCAACTGTTTCTCCATCAATTTTAACTGTAGCAGTACTTTTATTCTTCTGGTCTTGGAACTGTTCAGTTTGAGTTTTTTCCCCTTCAATCAATCACAAAACTTCGTCAGCTCAAGGTTCATTAGCCGATATTACCGATGATAAACAAAACTGTGTCATCGGCCAACAGGTTTATTTCCGCATTTTCCAAAATGTTTCTCATATCGTTAATATATAGGATAAACAAAAGTGGTCCTAGTGTACTACCCTGTGATACACCAAGGTTAATTTCGGCTTCCGATGATGTAGCGTGGTTGTACCTTGTAACTTGCGTACGTCTTTCTAAGTAACTGTGAAACCACGCAAGAGCATTTTATCTTACACCATATCTCTCCAAAACGCAAATCAGTTTACGGCGATCAATTATTTCAAATGCTCGTTTCAAGTCAACAAAAACTGCCAAGATTTTGAAGCGCGCGGAGTGAGTTTCTAAACTATAACCATAAAACACATTATCTAGTGCAAAACCGAATACCTAGTTAGAACTTAATACCTAGTAAAAGTTTAGTCTAACCTCTAAGAAAGATGAACTAAAATGAATAAAGTGTCAAGATAGAGTTAGAAGTACTAAGCGCGGCAGGTTGCATATACCAATAAAAGTAGTACCGATTTGAGTAAGTAAACATTGTCTTACGGTTAAAATTGAAAGCTAAAAAAAGCTAAAAGCTTCGACATCACAAATTGGGATTTGTTGTTTGCAATCTGCTAAAGAAATTTCAGATTCTTCACGTGCCTCGTCTTCTTGTTCTTCAGAACAGAAACAATTGTTGACGATGAATGGGAAGCTTAAAATAGCAGCAATTACGCCAGTGTAATTTTTCCGTCTATGTCATCCGGAACTGATTATGTTCAAAATCATTTCCAAAGCAGAGTTATTCGCAGAGCTACATGAAACACACCGTCGTTTTGAAAAGCTTCCCAGCTCACAACGACGAAGACACTATTGAAGTAAAGCTACAAGAGCTGGCACCGCATACTTATTCTAGGCTTATCAAATAGCTCATGTTCTTCGTAACGTTGTTCGTCTGGTGAGAATGCGTCCGACAAAACCTTACCTCACGATTTAGTGGAAATCAATCCAAGATGTTAAATTTAGCCAGAGAATCTTGGTCACACACCCAGGGCAGATTCCTACGTACCAATTCTGTTATATGCCGCTACGTCATGGAAAACCTTGTGGAGGGTTACTTGATTTGGCGTTAGTTAATGATACCGATCGTGTTGAGCTGTCCGAACCATCTATTTTAAGAATTGACACTCATTACAAACCGTGTGTTTTTAAATATGACACTAACCGCAGAGAATATGCTAGAGAACTTCTATCTATATTTGAATCGATGTAATTTTAATGCTCTTAACGTATCTATTGGAAGTACAAATTGGTTACAGCTTCTCTCCGACTGTTCTGTCAATGTCGCAGTTACTCTATTTTACACAAAACTCTACGCCATGATTCACGAGATTGTACTGATGTAAAGAACTCGTCATTCGACAGTTAGTAAACAACCCTGGCGGAATCCAGAACTTCGTCGACTCAATATCAGGAAAACTCATACACGATTCTTCAAATGTAGCTCTGCAGAATACGCACGATCGCTGCGAAGTCTCTGACAACTTTACCTGTCGAAACAGCAACTGGCTTTTCGTGAATATATTAACCGTATTGAGACTAATCTTAAATATATCTTTTTGATCACATGCCAAAAACGCCAAGTCGCCAACACTGTAATAGTATTCCAATATTGACGCTTCTACAGTTTAACAAACCGTTAAACTCTTCGCTGATTTTTTTCAAGCGCAACTTCAAGCGCATATACTTCTATATCTCCACGCCGTCATCGCCGTCCGATAATCTCCGACTACCAGCATGGTGTTTTGGAAAAACCGTTTGACTATCTTCAACCTCATGATGTTTGTTTCTAAATCGAGAAACAAGTTGGAGAAACGCTTGCAGGTGGATATAGTATATATTGATTTTTCCAGTAAATATGCGCCGCATGGGTCTCCCGCTTTGGATTACAGAATGGATAAACTGTTATCTGACCGGTTGATCAGCTTTTGTTTAAGTTGATGACTTTCACTCCAAACCGTTCGAGATTCCATCTGGTGTTCGTCAAGGAAGCCATCTAATCCCCTTGATATTCATATTATTCGTTAACAACATTAACACGACAATGCAACTAATGCTTCATCGTCAAGGAAGAGAATCTCAACACATAGCAGCAAACTGCGTCAACAAGGCCCAACGGGCAAGCATTTTGAGTATTATTTTTAATTTTAATATACTGTAAAAATATAAAAGATCTACGGCTCGTGTATGCTAACGCATTGAGCTGTGCCAAATCGGATAAGTGCATCATTTCAAGATATGCACTAAATTATTGTTCGAAAGTTGAACTGAAAAAGAAAGGCGCAAATGCAGCTTAAACTTACGGAAGCCATCGTCATCCAATTTCACCACACACTCGCTCAAAAACCTGGCCATGGCGGAAAGTTGTACTTACCTTACCGTTCAGGCTAGAGCCGAGCCGAGCAACAGACGGCGGGCACGGCTAACTAGTGATTGGTTAGTTGGAGCGAAAAAGGCCAAGCGCAAAAAAAGGGAGTGAATGGTCTGTTCATGCCGAGGCAGGTTTGGCGCAGCGAATGGCAACCGCGTAAGGGGTAAACCCAGCCACCCCGAAGCAAGACAGAAGAGTGAGTGTATAGGCGTATAAGTGGACTGCCTCATGCCAAGACGGGAGGGTCGTAGCGTAGTATGTTGGAACTAAGCTATCGATGCCTCATGGCGTGGCAGAGGAGTGAAAGGGTGAGCATCCAAGTCAGTCTCACACTGCATGTTAAGGGTGAGCATAAAAGTCAGCCTCACAGGTTGGTAGAGGCTAGCACAAAAGTCAGCCTAGCAAGGAATGAAAAAGGTGAGCACAAAAGTCAGCCTCGCATGGTATGTCAGAAGTGGGGCCTAAGAAAAATGTCCCACATGGGATGCCAGAGGGAGTGACAAAGGTACAATAGAGTGGCACGATTGAGAGTGAATCAGGTGATAGGGTGAGCACCCAAGTCAGCCTCACATGGATGGGTAGGGCGAGCACAAAAGTAAGCCTAGCAAGGAATGAGTAAGGTGAGCACACAAGTCAGCCTCGCATGGAACGTAAAAGGTGAGCACAAAAGTCAGCCTCATGTGGGAGTGTTTGAGAGTGAATCAAAGTGTGATTGAGAGAGCACCCAAGTAAGCCTCATACAGGATGTATGATCGCGCGAGTGAGAGTGAATGAGTACATTCAGTACAGCCATCCCCCCAGAAGTAATACCGAGAGGTAGTTCCTGGGAGGAACGATGGCGGAGCCCAATGGAGTTTAGTCGGTATTAATGGCTGGTCACCATTTGAGTCCGACACGCCCCCAGTGCACCCCGTGTGGTAGATTGGACCCTACCGTTAGCACGTGTACTGGGCTAGGACATAAAGGTCTTCTCCATTGTAAAAAATAAAAAAAAAGATGGGTGGGTAATGTCTGCGACATAACCGGAGAGATGTAGAATACATAAGGAACACGTTCTTCAAATATGTTGATACTCATTAGGATTTTCGGACAAAAGCTGATTTGGGCGAGGAATATTTCAAATTATTCTTTACAAAAATGACGGTGGTCCTGAAAAGGACCGGTTTTGTTGGCGTTGTTGGCCTTGGTGAGGGAGATGGCTAACGATGAAATTAATTGTTAGCATGAGGAAGTCGCGTAGTACTGGCCAATGGAAGAACAGATAATAATTGATTCCTGAAAATCAATTTTTCTTTATTCATGTAAATTATACATACTTACAAATCTAACAGAAGATTCCTGATCATATTTCTGAATCATTAGTGCGAACATTGTGTAATTTGGTTAAGTACAATGAAAGTTACAAACTTTCCAAACTCGACCTTCTGTTCCTTCAGAAATATTGAAATGGGGTGTCTATATTAAACCGTTAGTCGTGGTCACAATAAAAAAAGATGGGTGGGTAATGTCTGTCACATAACCGGAGCGTCGTGATTTCAATTCGAGACGTTAATTTAAATCTAATAATATTCAACAGAATCACGTTTGAATGGGAAATTTTCAAATAATTCTCTATGGTAATAATGGTGGTTCTGAAAAGAACCTTTGGTATCGGCGTTGGTGTTGATGGTGATGCGCTGGATCGTTGGATATTTTTGGCATGATAGTTACGTGCCTGGCGAACTGTTTTGTAGCCTCGAACAAAACGACAAGACTGGCTTCTTCGGGTACCATTACGGCTGAACTTTATAAGCTTAGCTCGACTTTGAAATCCTGCACAATCTCACGAATCAGACACTGGTAGGGCCATTTTGTTTGCTACTAGCACGGAGCTGCACAAAAAAATCATTTAATGCAGTTAGTTCACGGGGGCTGCCAAAAAGCTTGAATAGAAGCATGCGACTTCAACGTTTCTCTTAAACACATGCAACAACACATTCGTTTTGGTAATACTGATAATAACAGTAGAAAGGAATGGAAAAGCAGTGCACGAAACGAGCGAGAGGATAATATAAATTTTTGTTCCGTGTGCAAGCTACTTCTTTCCACCCAACGTTGCAACGTATTATGTTGCTTGTTGAAAATTTGCTACACACCTTAAAATGAAAGTTTCAGTTTAACTCTCACTAGAACACAATTGATTGGTCCTGAAAAGAACCGTTGCTTTTATTGTAATTTACGCCCACTCCCACAAACCGACCAAGTAGGCATCACTGGCTTCATTACGGCTGAGTTTTGTAAGCGTAGCTCGACTTTGAAGTAATACACAACCTTACAAACCAGACGCTGGAATGTTAGCCAGCGGATTAGTTGCTCCGTTGCCCTTTAGTTGGGGCGAAATACTAGCATGGCGACAGTTCCTGATCGGTAGCTGGTTGCGATGGGCCACCAGCAGCTGGGGCACTTTTGCGGACCGTCATCATCGCCAACTGTTTTCCTCCGGTGGACTGGCTGCTTGCTAGTGCTTGAACGAATACGAATGATGAGAAAAACCGACCGACCAATATTCATATATGAAAACACGAGAAAGCACTACTATCGCTCTCCCGCTCGTTTTCGTGCCATTCCTGTGCCTTTCCTTTCCGTTCGGCTACCGATACTAGCATAACCAAAACGAATATTCTGTCTTTCCATCGCCTTCAATCTAGTGGCCAGTGCTAGCAAACTTGCATGTTCAGTTTTTCAATAACAACATTCCAACAATATTTTCAAAGAATGTTGCAGATTTGAAAAGAAGGAAGGAGAAGATTTTCACAAATTTAAATTCTTTTGTCTTATTTGTTAGCGCTGATAAAGGCTATTTAGTTTGCTACTAGCAAGGAGCTGCACAAACAAATCGATTTATGCAGTTAATCAACGGAGGCTGCCAAAAAGTTCGAATAAAAGCATGCGACTAGTGTACTTTGCATGTTCTATATTTTATCAATACTAGAGAGGATCAATAAAATAATTCAAATTGTTATAGCGACATGCATTTGTGGCAACACTGGCCATGAGATGGTGGGGGAACACGCACATTCGTTTTAGTTATGACGGTAGTAGCAGCAGAAAGGAATGGAAAAGCAGTGCACGAAAACGAGCGAGAGAGGATAATTTAAATTCTCTTTCTTTCTTTCCACACATCGTATTTCTTATATTGCTTTCTGAAAATTATTTGTTATACACTATAAAATGTAAATTTCAGTTTAACTCTTATTAGAACACAATTAATTGGTCCTGTAAAGAACCGTTTATTGTTTTATTGCGGGAGCATAATTCAGACGCACTCCCCGCGGACACGGTGAGCTAGAAAGCACTATTTTGCATTCTCGAACAAACCGACCAAGTAGGCATCGTTGGCTTCTCGGGGCATCATTACGACTGAGCTTTGTAAGCGTAGCTCGACTTTGCAGTCCTGCACAATCTCACGACCCAGACGCTGGAACGATAGCCTACTCTGTTGCCCTTTAGTTGGGGCGAAATTCTTGCAGGGCGAAATTCTTGCAGGGCGACAGTTCCTGATCGGGTTGCGATGAGTCACCAGTAGCTGGGGCACTTTTTCCGCCGTCGTCATTGCCAACTGCTTTTCTTCGATGGACTGGCTGCTTGCTAATGCTTGAACGAATACGAATGATGAGAAAAACCGACCGACAGATATTTATATAATCGCGCTAATATGCACTACTATCGCTTTCTCGCTCGTTCTCGTGCCGTGCATGAGCCTTTCCTTTCCGTCCGGCTTCTAATGGCCTAACCAAAGGAATATGCCGTCTTTCCCCCACCAAGTGCTCTCGCCAAGCAACCCAATGCGAATAACCATACGAACAAACATGTAGTGGACCTATATATAAACTTTTCATTATTTTATTGTTCGGTTGGTCTACCATAACGACGGCTCTGTGCGGGATGGGCTGAAAATTTTCACTTTTCCGAGTCGTTTTCGAAAGATTTTTCAAAACACTTTTTTTTGTTATTAGTACATGTTATACATACTTCAAATTTTAATACACCATAGAGGAACATATTTGCAACAAATTGGCCTAAAAATCAAATCATTCTGTTAAGTATGATAAAAGTTATTAACGTTCAAAATCTGACGCGGCGCCGCAGCCGATATTTTGAAACGGGACCCCTATATTGAAACCTTAAATGTATTCTACATTAAAAAAAAGGCTAGAGCCTTGTTGTCTCTTGCTGTATGCAAAAACCGTCTACACTCCACTCGGTCGATTGCTGCCTGTAGCCAGCCTCGCCTCTTCGAAGGGTTCGCAGGTCGTCCTCTATCTGGTCGATCCACCGCCCTCAAGAACCATCTTCACCGGGTCGTCGTCCGACATTCTTACGGCGTGTTCAGCCTACCGCAGACGTCCTATTTTTGCAGTATGCGCGATGGATGGTTCTTTCAGCAGCTGATGCAACTTATGGTTTATTCGCCTGCGCCACGTTCCGTCTTCCATCTGCACGCCACCATAGATGATACGCAACACCTTTCGTTCGAAAACTCCAATTGCGCATTGGTCCTCTACAAGCATAGTCCAGGTCTCGTGGTCGTAGTGGACCGCCAGTCTAATCAGTGTCTTGCAGATAATCAACTTCGTGCGGCGGCGAATTTTGTTCGACCGGAGTGTCCTCCGCAGTCCAAAGTAGGCACGATTTCCCGCCAAGATCCGTCTCTGAATTTCTCTGATGGTACCGGTCCAAATACCCGATTTCGTCGACCATCTCTATTTCATCATTTTCCTCTAATGTATTCTGTCTTCGAAACGTTGATGGCAAGTCCAATCCTGCTGGCTTCAGCTTTCAGTCTAATGCACGTTTTCGACATCGCCTCAAAGTTCCGTGTCATTATGTCAATGTCGTCGGCGAAGCCAAGAAGCTGGACAGACTTCCTGAAGATCGTGCCACTCGTGTCTATCCCCGCTCTCTTTATTACACCTTCTAACGCAACATTGAACAGCAAGCACGATAGACCATCACCTTGCCGTAACCCTCTGCGAGATTCAAAGGGACTCGAGAGTGTCCCTGATACTCGAACAACGCACATCACCCGATCCATCGTCGCTTTGACTAATCGTGTTAGCTTATCCGGAAAACCGTACTCGTGCTTATCATCCATAGCTGATCTCGATCGATTGTGTCATACGCCGAAATCGAATGAACAAATGATGGGTGCCACGTTGCATTTGCGGCACTTCTGCAGAACTTGCCGAATCGCGAATATTTGGTGCGTGGTGGCGCGGGGACCCATGAATCCCGCTTGGTAGTGCCCCATGAACTCGCGTGCAACTGGTGACAATCGGCGGCAAAGAATTTGGGAGAGGACCTTGTGGACGGTGCTAAGTAGTGTGATCGCGCGGTAGTTGCAGCAATCCAACTTGTCACCCTTTTTGTAGTTTGGGCAAACGACACCATCTGTAAACTCCTCCGGAAGAATCTCCTCCTCACAATTTTTAGCGATTACCCAGTGCAGCGCTCTAGCCAGTGTTTCACCACCGTATTTTAATAGCTCGCTGGGTAGTTGATCTACACCGGTAGCCTATCGTCTTCTGCGTGTGCTCCAAGATCCGTTGCCATACCGCCTTCGTCCTCTGCTGCTTCACCGTTGAGGTGCTCGTCATAGAACTGCTTCCACCTCTCAATCACCTCACACTCGTTCGTAAGAAGGTTGCCATCCAAGTCCCTGTACATATCGGCTTGCGGAACGTAGTCTTTGCGTGAACTGTTCAGCTTCTCGTAGAACTTCCGTGTGTCGTTTACGCGGTATAGTTGCTCCATCGCTTCGAGATCTCGTTCCTCCTGTTGGCGCTTCTTTGTATCGCTCCACATTCTGTCTTGTTCCGTGTTACAGCACCCTCGCCCGTGCTGCATTATTCTCCTCTATTAACTACTTACATTCGTCATCGAACCAGTTGTTTCCTCGATTCGGAATCGCTGTTTCTAGTGCCTCTATAGCAGTACTTCCTATGGTGGAACGGATCTCGCGCCAGCCACCTTCTAGAGTAGCTGCGCCCAGCTGTTCTTCCGTGGGTAGTGCTGCTTCCAGCCGCTGTGCGTAGTCTTGGGCAACCCCGGCGTTCCGAAGTTGCGCGATGCTGGGCCTGGGCGTCCGACTACGAAGAGTGTTGTACACCGTTGAGAGTTTTGAGCGCATGCATACTGCAGGTAATGGTCCGAATCTATATATCAGAGAAGAATCGCCCGTCGCTTTGAACGTGATCGGTTTGGTTTTCGGTGCGTTGGTGTCAGGTGATTTCCACGGGAGGCTGCGAAGTTCACGCATCGTTGGCCGTTGTCATTCGATAAGGCGTGCAAGCTGTTTGGCCCGATTACCGGTCTAAACATTACCTCTCGTCCTACTTGACCATTCATATCACCAATGACGATTTTCACGTCCCGTTGCGAACAGCCGTCGTACACCTCCTCCAGCTTCGCGTAGAATGCTTCCTTCTCGTCCCATCGTGTGGGCAGTGTACGTTGATGATGCTGTAGTTGAAGAAACGGCCTTTGATCCTCAACTTATACATACTTGCGTTGATCAGAGTCCATCCAATCACGCGTTGACGCATCCTACCCAACACTACAAAGCCGGTACCCAGCTCGTTGGTGGTGCCACAGCTCTGGTAGAAAGTAGCCGCCCGATGCCCGTTTTCCATACCTTTTGTCCTGTCAAGCAAAGTCCCTTCAGTGCTACGACTTCAAAGTTGCGTGGTTGGAGTTCGAAGCGGAAAGTTGTACTATCTTAGAATCAAGATACCAGTTTATATGGACGATGATAAGATTGACATGCGTCTGCATAATTTATCCCCGTGTACTAGCAATCATTTCATTACAACCATCATTACGGACCAGTAGAATCCATTAAGTTTGAAGCTTGGAGAATTTTTTTCTAGCTATTTCCGACGGTGTTCATGTCATTAGAATGCGAGTGACGTAGCATATTCCTTCTTTCCTGAGCCTTCAATATGAAATTGAAGGCGTAACCAAATCTCAAATCACGCTGTGCATATATGAAGGACAGGCCCCTACGTGTCAGTTCTGTAACAAGAAGGCACACCACGGAAAACCATGTACAAAACCTTCAACGAAACAATATAAACTGCAAGCAAATACAACTTACATCGAACAAATCACATACAACTAGTCTTCAGCAATGTTTCTTGTGAAAGCAATTTTCAAAACTTTGCCGAAGAAACTACCACTGTATCTCTTCAACTTCGTCCGATTTGTTTCTTATCGAGATTTTAGACTAATTAATAATATTGCCTTTGTACAAGTACCAGATCTGTGGATACGACCAATTACAAATGATTCGTACAGGATCCCGTAGTATTTTTATTCTATTTTCAAATGCATACTAAGTCTGTTTTTGCCCGTTCATGAGTTATTTGAGAAGTAGGCAAAGTAGTAGGTTGTTTTACAAATAAAAAAAACCTGTTTTAATCCACCTAGCGGTGCAATTGTGCCTTTCTCCATCATGAACACGAGAATTTTTTAGTTGCTTATATTTATTAAAAGCTTTCAAATGTATACATTGTAGTTTTATTATAATGACTTGACAACTATATACAAGAAAAGAAATCATTATTCGAGTTCTAAAATTTTGCAAAAGAAAAACCTGCCACGGTAATATTGAATTGAAAAACCTATTTTAATCCACCTAGCGGTGCAATTGTGCCTTTCTCAATCATGAATCACGAAAATGTGTGCGTTGTTTATATTCATTAAAAGCTTTTAAATGCATATATTACATTTTATTATTGTACATCACATGACAACTATATACAGGAAAATAAATCATTATTCGAGTTCTAAAATTTTGAAGAAGAAAAAACAGCCACGGTAATATTGAACTGAAAAAACCTGTTTTAATCCACCTAGCGGTGCAATTGTGCCTTTCTCATTTCTCTAAACTATGGCACGGAGGTTTTTTATGTTCAACATAATCGTGGAAATGTCCATTACATTCTTAGTACACTTTGCACTTATACACAATGGCATGCCAGCCACGAACTTGATGAGCTACGTGTCGACGGTGAAACACTTGAAACAAAAAATATCATACTTCATTAGCCTAATCAGCATTAGATCAATGTTATCTGCTTGCTAACTCATTTTGTCATGCGGGGCTGGGTATGTGAAGAGGGCGAAAGTCCCATGAACGAACTCCCTAGCTTAAATTGGTATGCTTTGTGATATAGTGGTGGTTTAATGATGATGGGGTTGAAAGGGAGGGGTATGAGAGCTGGATGGGGTGGTGGTCTGAGGGGTGATTTAAGGAGATTTTTAAAGGAGGGGCGCGAACAGTAGAGGGGGGGGGTGTAACCCCTCTCCGTAAACCATCAACTACGCCCCTGTTAAAATCCAGAAACCCTAAACAAGTCGAAAAAAAATTAGGTTGACGTTTTTCAGAGTGATTGCATAACCTTTCTATATGAGAAAGGCAAAAATGTGCCAAAATCCAAAAAAGTGAATCGTCGTTAAATTTTTTTTCGAGTTTGCATCAAATCTCGACGTTTTATGCACCTTGAACACATTTAGCATCAAAAATAAAAATTCAGTTTTTAATTTTTCCTATAGTTTATATGAGAAATTTCTGTGTGGCCGCACTCTGAAACCCGTAATTCCGGAACCAGAATTCCGATCGATCCAAAATTCAATAGCAGCCGATGGGAAGGTTGCACCTTTCATTTGAGACTAAGTTTGGGCAAATCGGTCCAGCCATTTCTGAGAAAAATGAGTGACATTATTTGACACATACGCACATACATACACACACATACATACATACACACACACACATACAGACTATTTCCGATCTTGACGAACTGAGTCGAATGGGATATGACACTCGGCTCTCCGGGCCGGGATTAGGTTGATGTTTTTCAGAGTGATTGCTATATGAGAAAGGCAAAACGTGCGAAATCGGCAGTCCCAAAAAGTCGATTTTTACAAAAAAAAATTGTTTTCGGGATAACATAAAATCTCGACGTTTCATGCATTTTAAAGATGTTTGGCATCAAAAATAGGAATTCGATTTCTGAAATTTCATAGGGTCCCCCCTTTGGAAAAAAATTTTGAGTTCCGGCTTATATGGGAATTTCATGTGACCGGACGATTTAGTCTATATTTCCGGACCCATATAAGCGATCCGTACGAGATTTTATAGACATCTGTTAGGATATTATAGCTATTATTTGGGACTAAGTTTGTGAAAATCGGCCCAACCATTTCCGGGAAACTGATGTGAGTTCGTAAATTTTTAAAGATGGCCGCTTTTCCCGGGCACTTCCGGAACCGTCTATGGTGGTCAATGTAGTGAACGAAAGTTTAGTTGGCCGCCGGTGACCTAGAACAGCAAATTGAAGTTATTTGAGAGACATTTTAGCGAAATTTTTACCTTTTTTGCTTTCATCGGAGTATCGGTTTGAATCACAATTTGCTATGTGATCGCACGCCACAACCTATAACTCCGGAACCGGAAGTCGGATCGGGATGAAATTAAATAGCCATTTACGGGGACGCAATACTTTTCATTTGAGGCCAAGTTTAGTCGAATCGGTCTAGCCATCTCCGAGAAACCGATGTGACTGTTATTCTGAATTTAGATTCTTCCGCCGGGGCTTCCGGAACCGATGATGGTGGCCAATGTGGCCAAATAGACTTTGAATGGATGTTAGTGACTTAATACTACAAATCGAAGCAGTTGTGGTCATATTTTCGAAAAAATTTCACCTTTATGCATTCATTGCAGAATTTATTAAAATCGACATTTTCTGCGTGTTCGTACTCATCACCCTGTAATTCCGTAACCGGAAGTCGGATCCATTAGAAATTCAATAGCAGCCTATGAGAACGTTGCACCTTTCATTTGAGACTAAGTTTGTCAAAATCGGTTCAGCCATCTCTGAGAAAAATGAGTGACATTTTTGGTAACATACACACACATACGCACATACACACACATACATTCATCAATGTTGCTTCAGAATCTTCATCGCGACGAAGCACGGTGAATATGAATCACCTGCATTCGTCCAACATCGTTCTTCGCTGTTATATTCAACTTGCTGTTGATATTCATCCACGAATGAATCCGACTGCCAATCCGTGTTTACCCGAATGCCTTATCCATACGTTCTTGCCTTGCTTCTCATCGAACGACCGAATGAACTGCACGAGGAAGCTATGAAGCGAATGACGAATAAACGAATCAGCAAACCATTCCTCACCATAGCGATGATCGCTTAAAACTATTGGCGAAGATGACTTCAATTTTATCTTCGCAGAATGATGGCTCGCGAAGAAATATATTTTTATTCTGATGCGTTGTACTTTTCGGAACAAGCCAATGCGCTACTGGTTCTTCAGTACAAAACTATGGGTTAAATTAACAGCCGAATCAAGGCAATATTTGTTAAATATAGTACAATCTTAATAGAAGCCTTGTGTGTCAAGTATTCAAAGGAGATTGAACCCATGTTTGGTGATAAAACTCGGCATAAGCAAAACAAAATTCTTTTGGATGAAGTTTTGATTTTAATCTGCTCATGGTGTTATATCACAATAATTTAACCTATTGCGCATGTTTTGCTAGTATCACGACGAATTCGCTTAATCAGCACGGTTGTTTAAAAAGAAATTAGCTGTAGAATGAACAGTGTGTTGTGGGTGTAATATGGACAATACAAATATTACTTCTTGTTCCCCCATCGGGAAAGACTTGGCATAAAAAACGTGCTGTAATTATTTTACTCCATATTGTCGAGATCCTTAGATACCAACAAAAAATATAAAATTGTTGAATTTCGATTTTTTAATGCATTCCCTTCTAGGGATTAGCTATAATGATTACATTGCATGTGCACATCTCACGAATTCAACCATGACTGCTAACTTTGTTAACTAGTGCTATAAAGTTAGATTGATGTTTAAGGTGAGATTTTTTGTGACGTGGTTAACATTAACAGTAGGTACCACAGTTTGATAAAAAAAATACATCATTTAACGCAAATTTATTAATTAGGGGTCATACACTAATTACGTAAGGACACCCACTCCCCGGTGTTTCAAAATATCTTACCAATTCTCACCTGGGGAAGGGAAGGTTTGTCCTTTCTTAAGTAATATCATAAAACATGCATGAAAAATGAAATCGATAAGAAAAATATTCTTCTCATAAGAAAAGAAACTATTTCTTATTTGTGCCATGAACATTTTATATATCAAACAAAATGAGCACATACTGTACATCATGGTCATGGAAACGCAGACCTCAAATTGAAGTGTTTTGCAGCGACAAAATATGATTGTTAAATTAGTTATGGAATTTATTGTTGCCAACGTAAGGGGCGGCTTAATTGTCGATGGTTTTGGAGCAGTTACAGAAATTTCTTGACTCTTGGTGGTACATTGTTCTGATCGGGAACTGGAGTCACAATCTGCTTTACGAGTTAAGAAGTGTTGAGATCATTCGTGTTGTTAGACCAACATCCTTCTTTTCAAACTTTCGCTTCAAACCCGCAAGGTATATGAAAAATTTTCTCTCATGTGATTGTCAAAGAACTTGTTGGCTGTATAGTTCCAGAGTGTGAACTGTATTTTACTTCAAGAAAATTCGAAGATAGCTATGTCGGAACTATGCGTACGATAAGCGTTATAGTTGAAACTCCGAACAAATTCACACCAGAAGAGGTTATAAATTCTTTTGAGTTCTACATCACAAAAAAATAGATTCAAAGGAAGTGGAATATAGCGAAGCAAATTATGTGGAACAAATCGGAGTTTCTAAATATCTCTTAAAATTTATTCTGAAATTTCTACTGGGCGAGATTAGGATGCAAATGAAATTTCTACAGATGATTATACACACACTTAGAAAAAATCGTATAAATTTACGTCTCCTGATCCTGACATATA
This sequence comes from Topomyia yanbarensis, assembly GCF_030247195.1. Classification (NCBI taxonomy): domain Eukaryota; kingdom Metazoa; phylum Arthropoda; class Insecta; order Diptera; family Culicidae; genus Topomyia; species Topomyia yanbarensis. Next base: position 441,215,024 of record NC_080671.1, read on the forward strand.
CGAGCATCAAAAATGACTTAGTTTTACGTTTGATTTTAATTTTACATGACATTGAATTTCGTAAATCATGTAATTTTACTCCACATATGGCGTTTGTTCTGTATGACAGTAAGTGTAATTTTATGTCATTGCGCATGGAAAATATGTTTCATGTAAAATTAAATGGAACACGGTGATGTTTAATATTTAGTCATTTCGTGAATTACGGTTTGTTAAATTGTGTCATGTTTGCAATTACGTCAATGATAAAATTTATAATTTTTTGGTGTGTAGTTAAATTTTGTCCTGAGTTCTCTTTTAATAATTCAATAAGTATCGTGTTCGCTATCGAATAATTTAATGAATTAACAATATGATTTAAAATTACACAAAGTAAGATAAAATCTTATGTAGGGGGAGAGGGAGTTCACCAAAATCATACGAACTCTCATCTGGGGGGAGGGCGAGGTTGAATAGTTCTAAAAAAGCCTTACGTAATTAGTGTACGGCGGCCCCGAGCAGAATATTTTCTATGATGAAAGTATTTTCCATTTCAAACATTTATAATTACCTTAAGGGATCGAAACAAGCATAAAAATATTTTAAAAAAATTAAAAACCAAAGAGAATACGTTATAGCCAAATGTAGAATCTTACACTTAGTCAAGTCTCCCCATGTTCCCCTACTCTATCGTCAGAGCAATTAAATTTTCGTACATTTTCGAAATATGCTAGAAGTACCAAGTTCCAATCAATTTTACATTTAAATTTCGCCCACTTAAAATAAACAACTTGATCAAATTTAGTAACGCAAGCTTCAAGATAATCAACACTTTTCTGATCAAAATAAGTCGTTTAAAAAAAAGCATATCGCGGAACTCATTTTCACGCTAGACATTTTGAATTTATTTATGAAACTGTTATGAACACTTTTTCATTAAAAATATTTCTGTTTAATATTTCAGTAGCACTGATTATGGCAAGCAAAGCTTATTTCCGTTCAACTTCATAGTATGTCATGACTTGTAGAACACTTGAGCGATATTGGAAAATATTGATATTTTTAACGTCCATTTCTCATATTCTCCACAAAAGAAATTTTGAAGTTTTCGAAGAAAAATTTTGCCTTTAAAAATCTGGCCTAGAGGATTGATATGTCTTGACATATTGATTCCCTAGACTCTAGTTTGTTCCGTGAAAAAATTATGAACACTTTTTATATAGGATTTTGAATGAATATTGCAACATATAAAAAAATTGTTTTTGCATTTTCAGGCCATTTTTTTTCTAAAAAGTCGTATATTCTTTATGGAAAAAACAGGTTTCACTTTCAGGCACTTTATTCGAAGATGACGAAGTTCTTATAACTTTCAAATGAAAATAGTTTAGTGGTTGGTGTCCTTAAACATCTCATGCGCTCTAAAATATTTTTAATATGTCCAGAGATTACATTTATGTTAAATAATAATTACTAAATTTATCTAAAAACGGTTTTAAAGTGTCACAGCACTGTAGAATAAAAAAAAGTCGATTTTCAATTTATTAGTCAAAAATGGCTTTAGAATGTTAAAAATCATGTCCCAAAACATGGAAGACGCAAACAATACATAAATATTTAGATTTTCCATTCTACCGCAATGCCTCTTATGTATATCTCGTGTGTACTGAAAACTTTAACCGTGTTTTTCTCGAAGCCGCAAATGTAACTCGAACAAATGATTTTTGAACGCTTGGAAATTTTCACAGTATATTCAAAATTGATTTCTCCAGCGACGTACGTAGGATTTTTTTTTATTGCTTAGCTTTTTTAATTAATTTTGTGTCCATTTTCATGACATATTTGGCGTGCTCTACAGTGGTGTAGCCCCTTAATAGAATATATCCAAATTTTATTTCTTGATGTCATGTCAAGTAAGATATACATATTCAGCATTTTTTCTGTAATGCTTTGTTGTACAACTTTATTGAAAACATGCTAAATTTTGCTGAAATTAAAACCATATTAGCTGCTATTTAAGCTAAAGAATAGTCTTTCATGGTACAAAAACTTATGTTTACAAGCAACAATTGAAGTTTTATAGCACGCTACAAGTGCAATTAAAATGTTATGAGTGGCTATAAAAGTACGATAAAACCTCAATTGATACTAGGGTATAAGACTAACCAGTTCAGTTTTGGCAAAAAGTTTAATATTTGCTAAGTTTGGTTGAAATCGGAATGCATCGATTTGTCAAAAACTTGTGGCTTGATTATACTTCTATAGATATAGAAATTATATTATATAAGAGTACAGGTCGGACTCGATTATCCGGGGATTTGAAAAAAATCTCACCCCGGATAATCGAATCACCCGGATAATCGAATCAAACTTTTTTTTGCGTTATTTCATGAATTTAAGCTTCATTCGTGGAGAAATTGGAAATAAAATGACCAGGGCAAATTTTCCTATTATGGTAAATATAAATGTACCTACTTTGGCCCTAGTCGATTTTTCAGACTTTCAGGGTGTGATTTGTATTTTCAGTTGGTTTTCATTTATTATTCATATTGGTAACGAGTTAACGATATGTATCAGTTGTTTATAGCTATTTGTACAAGAATTCTAAGATAAACTTTTTAATAAGGTGTGTCTTTTGCAATACAAGTCAAACTCGATTACCCAGGGCTTAGATTTTCCGAGGAAACTGATTCGATTACTCGAATACCAGAAAAAATAAAGTTAGTAAGTAAACTGGAGGTCGTCTGTTTCTTGGCTCCAGTTTAATTTACGTGGAGTGTCACATATCATAGCTAACATGTCTAGTCATTCTAATTAGAAGAGTGCGTGTTGCGCACCCACAAAGAGATCCTTGTCCTTGTAGCATCATTTAGTTGACCAATACTGGATTGTCAGGTAATAACTACGCATGTAGTCTTCGCAAACTGTCCCACTCATACTTGTCACTAGCGAAGGACTACCAGATTCCTGGGCGCCTCAGCGAGAAATACTGCTGGCGCCCTCTTTACTTAGCGTATCATCTTTGTTTGAGCTACCCAAGAATTGAAATCACCTCCAGTGACGGCCGGGTCTCTTTTCAGAATCTCGTTAACCATTTCTTGACCAACTTTTTTCTACCGCGTATAGGATCCCAAAACTATTTTTCCTTAAAACTGTTGGCGTCAAGAAACACGAAAAACCTGGTTTAAGAATGATAGGTGCTTCTTTTGCAGCTGCTCAATACTTACCTTCCGATCTAGTCCAATTGCATGAAAAAGGTTATTGAGGGCAATCTAAATTAGAAAGTTTTAGCAGTTTTCAATAATATTCCCAGGCTAAGAAAATATTCCAAAATTTCATTTTCGCCATTAACAAAAACTATCCCTAACAGCACTGCTTCAGCGGAACCCAATCAGATTAATTGAAATAACTTCTGTTCTAATTCTGATATTTATAATATTTAGTGCTCAAATGAAAGATCTTAGTTGCCGTTATTAGCCTTACTTGACGTTGTGTAAACCAAAAGTTATAGTCATATAGAAACATGGTTGTTCATCAACCAGAAGGGCACGAACGGGTAATAGATGCTATTGGAATTCTGAGCAGGAATCACTTATTGAAGGGGATAATGGGATAAGAGCAATATTGTTTGTGTCAAAGTCCACTGGAACTCAAAGCAGGATATTCATCAGAACATTACACCGGATTCCAATGATAATAGGACCATAATTCTGTCAGTATTTGGAATAAAGCATAATCTTCAGCAGAGTTCTATCTTGAGAAATATTCCACTAGACATTTAAGAAGCTTTTCTCTAGAATCCTGCATCAAAATTCAGAGAAAAAACCGTAGAAATACGGATAAATATTGAATCGAAGTTCTGAAATAGATTCCATTGGGATGCTAAGAAAACTTCGATCAGAATCTTCAAAAGTATCCAAACAGAATCCTGAAAAGCATGCCATCATTATCCCAAGAGATAGCCAGAAACCGACCGAGCAATGTAGGTTTAATGACGTTTTATGTGGCCTACAGTAACCGATGTATTACGAGAAAAATGTACTTTTAGTGTAAAATTAAAAAGTTGCATATTTGGCAATATTGGCATTAAAAACTTCATTTTTTTGGAATTCCTAAACAAATCTTTAAAAAAAATATCTCGCTAATTGATTCTAGTGCAAACAGTACCAGAGACATAATCCAAAGAAAAACATTTTTTAAACAATTTGTTAAAATTAACCGTTATGTGTCCAACAAAAAACACCTATAACAGGCCAACGAGGGTACCCGGGTACCCACAAATTAAAATGCTCATAACTATGGCTTCCTTTAACCGATTTTGACACTTTTATATGTTTTGGATTCAGGAACTCGTCCAATTTTGTAACATTGAACCGGACGAATGGATCTGGTTCTTGGTAATCCGGATTTTCCGGAGTAATGTTCCAGTACTAGGGTATGACTTGTAAATTTAAATAGTGCCCAAGCAAAATGAGTATCAAAACTCTTCAAATTGTTTCGGAAATCTGTTATTTATTGTTACGGGACCCTATGGTAGTTTGAAAAATTGAATTGGAATGGAATGGCCATTCACGGCCCTACGGGAACCTGCTCAAAAATGTCCGTTCCGTAGTGAAATCACCAAATGGTTCCAATACCACGAGATACAGCCTATTGATGCTATGCCAAGAATTTTGATACCCATATTGCTAGTATTCCATTGAAATTCACAAATAGTATCCAAGCACTAGAACATGCTTCCGGAAATCCGGATTCCCGAGAACCGGTTGAAATAACCCGATTCATTTTTACCAAGTCTAAAAGTGGATGAGTTCTTAAATCCAAAACACCCAAAATCATCAAAATCGGTTGGAAATTACCTTAGTTATTGGCATTTCAGTTTTGGGGGTACCCGGGTATCAACGACGGCCTGTGACGTAGTAAAAAATTCAGGAGCCCCTCCTCACTCCCTTCTTACTACTTCAAAAACATTATTACCCCAAAAGCTTAACTTAGTGAAGTTCTAAGATGCCACAAAATTTCAATTTCCAGCTACGGATAAAACATCGGAATTTCTATATTTGTAACCTTAAAAGGTATCCGGGTACCGCGTCGGACACATAACGGTTAAGAGTGTTCCCATGGATTTAGGGGCTTTTTAAACGACACAACAATTTAGGTTATTATATATTGGCTCTAAATGAACAATTTCTTCAAAACTGGTTCCAATCCATGAAGGTCGATTCCAAGTTTTGTTTTTTTAGGTCACTTTGCGCGGAATAACCCATATATAAGCTATTTTTGAGGTAGGTTAAAATTTGAGAGGAGGTTAACCCTAGACCCCCAAATTGCCCGAAAAAATGTTCTATTGACTGCAATGATCGAATTAGTACTATAATAAGACATTATAGTTGAAATTTAATTTTTTTCAAAACACCCGGATAATCGAATCATTTTCCCCGGATAATCGAATCACGGTTAATCGAATCCCCGGATAATCGAATCCCCGGATAATCGAGTCCGACCTGTATTTCGTCTTACGGTTGCTATTTGTGCCAAATGGTCCTAAGAAAATCATTAAACGTAGATTCAAGGAAACTATCACTATATGTTGATTCGGTTTTCGCCCGCGAGACATCCGCAGATTTACATATGTAATTGATTTGTTTTGCTTTGCTTACGCAGCTTCCCGTTTCAAATCTGATAAAAAAACATCAGCAAATAATCATTATGTAATACTAATTGTTGTTTATAGCAAAAGTCATCCTATTCCGAACATAGCAAGCATTTCTGCACCACTTCAGTCATGAAGCTCTGACCCTTCCATCAATGAACAAGAAATTTGTTTTTCTTGGTCGCAATGCAGGAGGAATGAAGAACGAAGAATCCTTAGCGAAGAATGGCTAGTGGCGATTATCACCTAAGCCATTCGTGTGCCGATCCGAACGATGCGTGAAGATGAACATTGCATGAATGGCTAAATTCAACAAACAACGATGCGAACAAGCAGCGAACAGCAGTCATCAGATTCGGATTTTTTATTTTGTTTGTATTATTCATTTTCGATGATTCTGTGCTTTCGTGTGACGAACGGCGCAGCGTTATTCGAGGCATGGGTGAATGACACGACGAATATCGCATCGATGATGAACGAATGAACTAGTTCGGCGAAGAATATTTGCAACATTAGTGAGTAGACCGCGACGAAATACCACCAGTCGCAGGTCGTCGGGGCATCAGCGAACCGGACGCTCTGCTCCACCGGAATCGCCGAACTGACCTCGACATCTGGTTGGTTGGCTCGGTTTCGGGAGAACTTCTCTCGCCGGGGAATTCTCCGTCGGAGTAGGCTAGGTCCATCGTCGGGGACTAGACCGAGTAGTTCGCGAACAAGTCTGGTGCTCAAAGAGTAAATGGCGTTGAATGGTGCGAGAAGGGAGTTGCGGTGCTAACCGGCACAAGCGAGCCGCAGGGCTCAGTGAATTAGACAGTCAGAAGTTTGCTGCTCAGACTGTACTCGTAGGGGAGGAGTACTAAGCCTCGACTCACAGCCAGCTTTCCGACTGCCATGCAGAGCTTGCCAGTCTGTGTGGATGGTAGAGAATTGGTGGTGTGTAGAGGAGTGGGGCTGTAACCCTACGGAAGAAACGAACTAGGAAGTAGTTGAATTAGAGTGCGTGCTATGCACATAAAAACCCCTCCCCGAAGTAATGCCGTAAGGTAGTGCCGGGGAGGAATCAGGTTCTGGGCAAGAGCAGTGGTTTTTAGCGGGTCGGGTGATGGCAGCCCAAACCCGTTCCCTGACAATGGGGTTTTTGTACATTTTTCCTCACTCAGGGTTTTTCTGAAAATTTTTTTACTGCTCTCAAAAAAAAAAAAAAAACATGCATACATACATACATACATACATACATACATACATACATACATACATACATACACACATACACACATACACACATACAGATATTTTGCGATCTCGGCGAACTGAGTCGAATGTTATATGAGACTCGGCCCTCCGGGCCTCGGTTAGAAAGTCGGTTTTTGGAGCAATTGCGTAACCTTTCTATATGAGAAAGGTAAAAGAATAATATTTAATTAGCTTAATCAGCATGAGTTCAATGTTATCTTCATGTGATTATATTTTGAAATGTTGGTGGAATGGGTTTGAAAGTGGAGGGAATGGGGGGTTAGTAGAGTGGGAGTGGAGGATGCTTCAGAAATCCTTCATCTTATTTTGGTATACGGGGTGGATGAAGGAAATGCGGGCGTGAGGGTGGTCCAAGGGGACGGTAGTGATGAAGGAGGGAGATGTAAGGGCAAGGCGGGGGGGGGGGCGGAGGGGCTCTGATGCAATACTCAGCTGCATATTTTGCCTTCCATTTGAGACTTGGTTTGAGAACATCGGTTCAGTCTTCACCGAAGAACCAATGTGACTTTATTTGTGGAATATGCCCGGAATTCCAGACTTCCGGAATCGTTGATAGTGGACAATATATTCAAAGAATGTTTGATTGGCAATCAGTGATCTAGATCTACGATTAGAAATAATTTGGTGACCATTTCAATAGTTTTTAGCCTCTGAGGTATTACGATTGTACCGATTTATATGGGAAATTCCAGTGTATCCTTACTAACACCCCTGTAACTCCGGAAGCAAGGGTCAGAACAGAATGAAATTCAGCAGCTTTCAATGGTATTACTGTATCTTTTATTTGAAATCAAGTTTGTAAAAATCGGTAGAGAATTCGTTGGGGAATGGGTGTGATATTAGCTTAGTAACTTGGCGGGTTCCCCGGGGGCGTCATGAACTGTCATAGGTGGCCAATGTGGTCAAAGCTGCTTTGATTCATCATTAGTGATCCAGATCCGCAAACTAGAGTAATGTTACATCAATTCTAATATGTTTTACATCATTTGAACATCATGGTGGTACCAGTTTATATGGGAATTTGCTGTGTGACTGCACTCTTCAACCCGTAACTCCGGAACCGGAAGTCGGATCAACTAAAAATTCAATAGCAGCTTATGGGAGCGTTATACCTTTCATATGAAACTAGGTTTGCGAAAATCGGTTCAGCCATCTCTGAGAAAATTGTGTGAGTTTAAATGACACACACACATACACACACACATACATACACACACAGACATTTGCCGATCTCGACGAACTGAATCGAATGGTGTATGACACTCGGCCCTCCGGGCCTCCGTTAAAAAGTCGATTTTTACAGTGATTGCATAGCCTTTCTTTATATGAGAAAGGCAAAAACCTGCTTTAATTCACCTAGTGGTGCAATTGTGCCTTTCTCATTTATCCAAACTATGATTCAATGGCTGGTTATGTTCAATATAACATTGTGGAAATGTCTATTTCATTCTTATTACACTTGATTGACATATATAAGTGCACGACTGTCACGCACCTGATAAGCAACATGTCGATACTGACACACTTGAAACAAACAAAAATATAATATTTATGTAGCTTAATCAGCATGAGTCCAATGTTGTCTTCATGTTAACTTTATGGAGGAGAAGGAACGGGATATAAGTAGTAGGGGGGAGGATGCCCCTCATTGCATACTCCTACCTACGCCTAAATACGTCAAAAAAATCGCCGGGATTAGGTTGACGATTTTTAGAACGATTACATAACCTTTCTATATGAGAAAGGCAAAAAGGAGCCAAAGTCCAAAAAAGTCAATTCTCGCCAAAAAATTTTTTTGAGCTTACATCAAATCTCGACGTTTCATGCATTTTAAAGACATTTGGCATCAAAAATACAAATTCGATTTGGAAATTTTCCTCTACACCCCCCATTTGAGTATTTTTCAATTAAGTTTATATGGGAATTAGCTGTGTGGCCGCACTCCTCAACCCGTAACTCCGGAACCAGAAGTCCAATCAATAAAAAATTCAATAGCAGCCGTTGTACCTTTCATTTGAGAATAAGTTTGTGCAAATCGGTCCAGCCATCTCTGAGAAACAGAGGTGACATTTTTTTTCCACATACACACATACACACATACATATCTACATACACACACAGACATTTTCCGATCTCGACGAGCTGAGTCGAATGGTATATGACTATGATGTTTAGAGTGATTGCATAACCTTTCTATATGAGAAAGGCAAAATATGATGTTTAATACTCTATATCTCATATCTTTTACAGATAGAATATTACCGCCGTCGGCAAAGTTTCTTGCGGAAAAATTACTACAACTTTGCAGAATTTCAACTCGCCACCTTCAATTATACGAGAAATAAATCTAACGTCTAACTTATAGGAGGATTAACCAGCGAGCTTTTTACTTAAAAAGAATTATGATAAATTATTCGCAAGGTGGTACATCGTTTCTAACCATTTAAGTCCTTCAAAATGATCACGTTTTTCTCGTTTTGAACCACTGTGCAACAGAATCTACTCACAGCGATCATTGTGATGCGCCTACTACCTCCAATTCAACAGCCAGTACCTCCAACGGTAAACTAAATGACTAAAAGCACGTATATTCGATCGTGACTCGTAGATCCAACAAACAATCTAAGCCAGTTAATCGTGAAAACGTATACAACGTCAATTGCGAGAACAACATGGCCGCAAACGATAAATCAAGAGAAAGTGAACAAGCCCAAGTAGGCGATGCAGCTAATGGATATCCAACAAGAATCTTTACGCGAAGTTACACAGCACGGCTTTGGCATCCTGCTACAATGGAAAAAAGATCCTTGGCAAACTGGCGTTAAGTGGAAAACAACATGGACGAGCTGTGCTGGAGGAGCATAGACAATTTCGTGGAGTGCAAAGTTTACCAGAGTTAACATTTAGATGTTTCGTTCTCTTAGGTATAACGCGAGATCTGAGCATTTGTTATGCCATGAGTCAGTATCTCTAAAGAGGATTGAGCATTTCCTCGGACACCAGTTTTCCTGATCACATCAGTGCTATATGCATTATATGATGAAACTGAATACAGGTGATTACATTTTTCTTACAAAAAATGTTACACTTCACGAATAGAAGAACATCTTGTATCACTTAAAATCAACTGCAGGTGTGACACGAACTTGCTGTGTCTATTTATTCAAATAATAAATTCTGCTTTTTAAACCACAATCAAATTTCGTATACAAAATGTGCTTGCTCTCATCTACAATGGTTCTACCTGAAAAGTTTCAGATTTATCCGAGATTGGGTTAGGTCATCAGTTATTAGAAAGTTCTGGCGAATAAAGGGTTTTACATTTATGGGGGTCTGGAGTTCATATTTTCTGCAACCAAAGAACTGGGAATTGTTGTGGGTAATTTCTCAACCAATTATTCGATAAAAATAGATCATTACTGTATTCCAATTTCCATCTATTTTGTTTTCAGCATTGTTTTTAAATCTTCTCATTCTGCTTCAAGAACAAATCTTTTCATGGATCAGTTTCTGTTTAATTTCATTCTCCTGAGAATGACTGATTTTTATTTTATTTACGAAAAAAGCTCTCATAAATATCGGAAGACAAACTTCAAAAGTGAGCTTGATTTGAAATCTAATGACAATAATAAGTTCGGATTTCGGGAATAGTTTATTCGTGAGTCTTTTCATTACATTAACAGCGAATCAAAAATTGCTACCGCTTAATGTGACAAATATTTTAAACCGATTGTGGTGAGATGACCATTAGGATTTTATTGCAACGCCGTCTTGGATTGCACAATAGCTTTAATCAGAGTTAAAAATAATCGAAGCTCTTTGTTGATGGCTGAAAATGAACCTGTTGCGACTCGCGGTGAATAGAAAAAAATATTCTTTCAACTATCCATCTTATTCATTCAGTTGAATATCGTACAATATATTCATTACACTAATTATCTAGGAAAATGTTTTCAAATGTCGATAAAGCATATGAAACAACAATCATCATCGCTTACATTGTGCCAGGGCCTACTTCGATGCGTTTGATTCGTTGCTGCACGGTCGCTCCGTGTAATAATCGGAGCCGAATGAAAATCTGCATGGATGAATGGGCGGTTTGTTCGTTTGACATTTTCAGCTGCGTCACTGAATATTGAAAATGAATGCGGCTGAATATGATCAATTTTCATTCAACGAATTTGAATATTTTTAACTCTGGCTTTAATTCTTACTTTTCCTTTAATGTGTCACCCTCACCCATTTAAGCTCCGAAGCAAAAAAAATCGATTCTGAGAGCGCTTCTCCATGAGTGACGTGAATGGCAAGTGTCAAGTGACAAGTTTCGTCCATTCAATTGCAAAAATACCGATTTTCCGTTTCAGATTCACCTCATCAGTAATTGGCACCGTCTTGGCACCAGTAAGACACTTAATTCAACAATATAGAATATCTACTCATCTCTTAGATTTCATATCTTTCATTTCTCTTAGTCATCAATTTGCGGAAAATAACCAACAAATTGGATAAACGCTGTAGAATATAAAATATATTTGAGCAAATGTTGGTTATCACTACATCCATAAAAGGACTTTGTTCAGAATGATAATAGCTTTTAGTAAAAAAAGTAAAAGAGTTGTTGAAAAAAATAAAACGCTCGATTGAAATATCAATCAGTTCCAGTTAATTCCAGCAACAAGAAGCTAGCTATTCCCCAAAACATCCTGAAAAGGGTTCACCATCTCCATAATCCACCAGAAATGCACAGGATGGGACCTTTCGCCCAGGACCATGTTTAGACAGACCTTTGGTTACAGTTGCGGGTTAAACGAATACGATTCACTGCACGATGCGACGATAAAAGCGTCAGGAACGATATTTGAACTGTAATAGTCTCGTTCGTTCTGTCCCCGCATATTTACCGGAAGTTTCCGGGATTCAGCAGGTCACCCCATGACACGATCTGCGTTCTAAAACCGAGCGGCGAATGTGAGCTGAACTGTGCGTGTGCCTCTAATTAATATTCATGAGCTGACGGCAAATAATATCGGCTTTTGTGTGTGAACTGAATCGGGATTCTACAACGGACCCATACCCAGGCTACCGGCAGCGGGGAAAATGGTCCATGGTTCTAAAAAGGCTGTCCGGTTCATGCTATGGACGCCATTCAGCATCACGGAAAAGTGGTGGGGAAGAGGAATAGTGGTGACGCAGGATTTGTGACTTGGTGAATTGTGTTCGATGCGAAAATGCAATTTCCCTGTGCCAACTCCGCCATCTTCCGCCCCAGTTCGGGTTGCCTGGTCTCATTTCGGAGGGGTAACAAAAGCTTTTGGTGAACTTTTGGGGTTTTAGATTGAAATTAGTTTTCCATCCCTGGGCTCGGACAGGTTGTGTGTATAGGGATTGTTAGTTGATTTTACATCGGGAAATTTAATTAGCTGAATACATCCGAATACAACTTCTGTTCGTTATTTGAACTGCAAGCTAGCTCCTATTATTCGTCAGTTGGAATGGAACTGATTGATTGATTTTTAATCTAATTGCAGTCAATTGAACCCAGCAATGAAAATTGTTTTAATTCCCTGGAAAGTACTGAGTCAACTCTATTAGATAGGCACGTGGGTCCGGAGAAAAATAAATAACCTCCTATTAAACTACGGTGTGACGTGCATTGACGATGAAATAATAAATTCCGCAGACTGCAGCCTACGTCTGATAAACCAATCGACGAGTTAACAAACACTCCGTAACCTAAGCTAGGTAACGCACTTCCGCCTTTTGCCGTTCATTGTTCTCATCTCGTCAATGCTCGCAGCCAACGTCATAATCAAACAATAACGTTTACTATCACTACTTTCTATTGATACTCTATAATATTGCTCAACTATAGACTTCTCTATATAGATGTGTGAGTTCTACCTTCTACCTTTGTTTCGGAATAAATTTATGCATCTCCGGTGACTTCATTTCCTGTGATGGCATGATGGTTCACATGAATCGAGTCTGCGATATGTTCTGTGGTACGTGCTAACAGCTCGAGGATGCTGCAGTACATATTCTGGCACCCATATTCACAAACGAGCCAGTTGTTGGCCATAACGATCACTGTAGAGCTATATGGTATGGAAAAAAGATATAAATCTATTCTATTGTTGTGCTGGTTGTAGCCATGGTTAGACTCTGATGATACGGTACTATCTGTTACATTGTTTCACATGATTAGTTATCGACGGGGGCTTCTAAAATTTTATTCAATGTTCCTCTTTTCTTCTTCCTTCTTTCTACTTTTTTCTTCATTATCCCTTCTTTATTCTTCTTTGTAGCATTTTTTAAGAATTTTTTTGGTAAATTACTTGTAACTTGTAGCAATCATCGACGGCGCACGCAAACAATCTTTGCTCCGTCCAAAAAATTATTTGTCTCGCGCTTCATTAGGGATGATCCATAAATGACGTAGCATTTTTTGAGCGATTTTTAACACCCCCCTCCCCCATCGTAGCATTTCGTCACAAAATTCTATATACCCCCCTGATAATTACGTAGCTTGACGGTAACCCTCACCCCCTCGTTGTCCCCGTAAAAAATTTAAAAAAATCAAAAACGATGTTAGTTAGATGAAACGGGTAAGATTGTCGTGACATCAGGTCAACCCCTATTCCCCTTTAAAAAAGCTACGTAGCATGACATGACCCCCTACCCCCCTGTCGTCACACATCATCACAAAATACAAAACTCCCCCCTCCCCCATATAATGCTACGTCATTTATGGATGGTCCCTTATTGGATCTGGAAGATTTACAATGTTGGTGATTGTTTCCAATAAAATTAAGATGGTATCGATTACATATTCTGTTTTTGCACAGTTGGATTCGTGGTGAAGCGGAAAGTGCGCGTTCGAATCGGTCTGTATAGTGAGGAAAGAGGTCTGTCAGTTTGTCCCTGCTGTTAGACAACGCTGAAGCCACGGAACTTTGTGGTCTTTTTCACGTTGGAAGTCCATACCCCCGAAAATGACATTGAGAGTATTTTGGAGCGTGGGTGGATGAATTCCAATTCACATTGATTTTTATTTTATTTAACTGCGCGTTTTTCAGGTCAGTAGATTATTTCTGTGTAGGCTACATCCTAGTTTCGAGTATCGCAATTTTACGATGCGTCCCGATCAAATTAATTCCTGAGTCAGTAAAGACGCTTTAAGCTAGGCCTATTAGCCCGGGCAAGGTGTAAATACCTCTGTCTCATCCCAATGGACCAAAGGAGTGACATTAACCTTCTTAGCTAAGTCACTCCCAACGATTTATTATATCCCCTTCAATCTGAAATGGTCGGTACGGTTTTCCTCCTTTCTTCCTTCTTTAAGATTCAACACAATTCGGTAATGAAATTATTAATTAAATCAATAATTTAATTGTTGACTAATTTTGAAACATCTTCAAACCCAACTCTGCACAGTAGGCCTGTCCGTTTTAATATTTGCGACATATGAAAATATGCTTATTAACATTAATATTAACAAGAAAAACACTACTGAACTACTGGCTGTGTAAGGGTTAGAATAGAATAGAAATAACTTGTAAAATGAAATGTACAAGACATAGAGTTCTAGTGTCTTCGAGAAAGTTTTTTAAAATATTATTTTCTTAATTTTCTGGAAGATAGCGAAGCTCTATCTCGAACCACTAAAAAGTTAATTTTCTGATTTTAATAAATTTAGAACTACCCTACCCACTATTCAAAATAATTGAAATGTCTTGGAAAGTTTAAAATTTTATCATGAAAACGAAATTATATCTTTTATATTGACCACCGTGAAAATAATTTAAACATACTATTAAGGGTCAATTCATGAAAAATAACTTTTAACATAACTTTTCTGTTTTCATTTTTTCTATCCTGTCTTTCAGATGTTTTTCAGATCTTCTAATACATCAAAACTCTAGCTTTCATTATTCAAAAAATATGTGTACTTATAATATCAAAAATAAATTTTTTGAAATCAATTTTGTCAAATTTTCAAAAATATCGCATTGACTATTTTTGGTTCAATTATAACTCGAATCATGATCTTATACGTAGTTGAAAAAGAATTATCTTTTGTTTTCTCCAATGAGCGATATTGGTATTCTAAAGAACCCCCTTTTTCGGTGAAAAATTGCTCATAACTTTTCAACTATTACAGGTTAGATATGTGGTGCCATGAAACAAATTATTCGCCTTCAAACAATCTAAAAGTTATCCGAAGACTACTTCCGTTTTAAATCAGTACCGCAAAAGTTGTTTGAATAAAACTGTTTTTCTAAGAAACACCCTAACCTTTGATTTTAATTTGTTGCAAAATGAAAAGTATGACAGATAGGGTTTACATATTTTCAGAATTTTTTTAAAAAAATTTCGTTCTGCAACTTCGCTGAAGGTCGTTTGGTTCTAGCTAGAATAATTAAAAGTTATTTTTTTGATCTTGGTAAAATTAGAATCACCCTAATTGTTATTTTAAGAAAAGAAGGGGTTCATAAACTACGAAAACTTTTCCAAATACAGAATAGGGGTTAATTGTTTAGTTTTAGTACAATCTCAAAATTCCTGCCAAATTTGTATTCAAGGGAACCACTGTGCAGTGTGAAATGGCGACGTGTACCCTCTGGCTGCTTCCCGCCACAGACTTTTGACAGTGCGCTTAAAGTTACTCAGTTCCAGAAGAACAGAGGGCTTGCTTAGTAGGGTGGGACAGAAATTAAATTCCTGCTACGAGTAACTTTTTGGCTACCATTTAGGTCCTAGTAAAACTGTGCACATTCTTGGCTCGAACAGTGAAACTATATTTTTGGTCCCATTACTCATAGTTTATATGGAATTTCGTATGGGAAAATAGACTCATAAAAAAAATCTCCGGGAGCCGTATATTATTTCTTAAATATAAATCGTTATGCGGTTTTCATAGGAAATTTGACAAAGAATCAAAGCCTAGAAGGCCACGAAATGATCTGAGGTTTGTTATTAAGCACAAATCGATCGCTGCTATGATGCTTGATAAAATATTCATTTTTACTAGCACCACTGCTGTTGGCTGTTAAATTTTATACAATTTCGTTTTGATCTTCTCTTATTGTGTCTAAATAAATGATCTAAACTTTTTGGTCACTTCACAAGGCTTTTGAGGGCTAAATTGAGTCTTCATTTGTACACAATAGGAATATGATAATTTTTTTTGTATATAATTCGACCATCAGCAGCAATGATGCCATGCAAATTTAATTTTTCATCAATCTTCATTAGTCGGTTTTTGCTTAATAACTTCTTCGGCATGCGTCAGATCGTTTCGCGGTCCTGGAGATTTTGCTTTCTTGAAAAATTTCCTATAAAAATCACTCATCGATTTATTTGTAGGAGGCAATGGGCGACTCTTGGAATTATTTTGATATATTCGTTTTCTCTACGCGAAATCCCACGTAAACGTTGAACCGTGGATGCAAAAATTTAGGACCCAAATGGTACCCAGAAAGTTGCTCGGAGCAAATTTTTGTTTTCATATGGTCGTGTCCCACTCTAAATTGGGCATGCAATCGCTGCTAAACTGAACTAAAGGCACCTGATTGCACTTGAAGAATATGGACTGCCAATTTGAGGAATACCAATATTTTGAAATTATTGTGTCAGTGTAGTTCTTTGATGACACTAACATGATTTGCGCATTTGCATAATTGTGTTTAGCCTTGTACGATGGTGACAAGGAGTGATTTAAGATTAAGTTGGAATGGAAAGGTACGTGAAATTTGACAGAATAGCTTGAACCGCTATATCAAATAACATCTAACCTCGCGGATTCGATGATTCCCAGAAGCCGCCTTATGCATTAAAAGGTGCCTCACATCAAATGGCATCACGAAAAAGGCGCTTGAAAATTTGAGTAGAAGTTGTTTAGAGTGTATTGTTTACACTGTATTTTTATTGCTGTAAGTTTTTCGAAAATTGGAAAAAATGGCGTCATCCAACGAAACGTCGCGAATTGAGTTTGTTCAAGCACATGGAAAACAACTCGGAATCGTGCAGTCAACGGTGAGTCGTGTGCTTAAACGTTACTACCAAACTCTGAGCATCGAACGGAAGGAGAAATGTGGTCAGAATGAATGTTCTATTAGTGATTAGGATCACAAGCGTGTAGTGAAAGTGTTGATGCTTCGGTCAGGGATGTAGCCAAAAAGTTGAATCTGTCCAAGTCCTTCGTTCAGAGAGCCAAGAACGGTGAGGGACTCCATACGTACAAAGCGCATAAGGCTCCAAATCGGGACGAACAGCAAAATACGGTGGAAAAGTCACGGGTTCTGAAACTGTATACCCAGATGCTGATGAAGCTCCATTGTCTCATCATGGATGATGAAACTAATGTCAAGGCGGACTTCTGGCAGCTTCCGAGGCTACTGTTCTTCATCACCCAGCACAAGTATGATGTTCCGAAGGAAGTAAGGAAGCAGAAACTTCCAAAGTTTGGCAATAAAAACATGATTTGGCAAGCGATCTGCTCATGTGGCAAACGGATTGCGTCGTTCGTGATTACCCGGACTATAGACGGGGAGATCTACCTTAAGGAGTGTCTACAGTACCATCTGCTTCCCTGTTGAAGCAACACGAGGGTCTTACGATGTTCTGGTCGGATCTAGCTGCGTGCCACTATTAAAATGTTGTACTGGAGTGGTACGAAGCCAACGGGGTCACTTTTGTACTTAAGGACATAACCTCCCCTTCCTCAACGCACTGGAACTAAGACCCATCGAAAAATGCAGGGCAATTTAGAAGCAGGCACTACGGAAACATTCCAAGGATGTCAAATCTGACGAAGACGTGAACAAAAAGTGGTTTTCCGTACAGAAGAAGCTGCAGATGTTGTACAGAACCTAATAAGTGGAGTTAAGCGTAAGGTGCGAGCGTCAAAGCTAACTAATGGATTATATTTTATTGTCTGAAAATTTGAAAATGATCGGTCCACTACAAACATCTACAGCGTTTTTTCCGTGATGCAATTTGCTGTGGGCACCATTTATGAATGTGTGGCAAAATCTATTTCATGAGCGTGAACGGAGTTCAAAAAATAAATTTAATAAATCGCTGTTTTACTCAAATCATGCAAAATACATTAAAGACAACTTTTTTCTTTGATTTGCTGAAATAGAAATAATGAGTCAGGATGGGACTATGGAGGATCGGTTTCGGACCATGCATTTTTGATTCGGCTAATTTGTATACTTTCATTACAGCTACATTATCTCCAACAAATAGAAACATACTATCTTGTGCAGCTACTTAAAATGTCGGGAAACGTTTTGGTCAAAGAATCCACAGGCGTTTTGAACAAAATAAATAATTTCAAACACTTTTAACATTTATTTTGTTTAAGGGGTCTGTTTCACAGAAAATTTTAGTTTTTGGCTTGCTGTAACGTAACATCGATGGACGCCTTTCTTTTTGTGAAGTGTTTTCTTGGAAAATCTAAAATAATATGAAAATATAAGAAAAAGTTTTTCTTTTAACTCCTTTTAACAGGAGGTATTCATTGAATTGAACAATACGTATTTCGTCGCCTTCTTCAGTGTCTGTTCGTTCACTTGAACAGTCACTGAAGATGTCGGCAAGAAGGCGACGAAATAAGTATATATTCGTGTGGATTCTTGAATGTGCACGCAGACCGCGATTCTGACTTTTAATGTTGAGAGTACTGCTAAGATGTTAGAGCTGAAGGCCTCAAGACAATTCTTATGTTGGCCAGATCGCGACCGTAATTTGCATGTTCGAGTTTCTGACCAGAGCTGTGTTATCGCACAGGATTCGAGTGTTTGTATGTTAACAGGTTTGATGTGTCGCGTGTATGTAACTTCGCGTTTAAAAAATTCGTTCATGTACCCTAGACTGCCCAGAAAAATGATGAATTTTTGAAAACTCAATCGGCCCACCCCTGAGTCGATTCTTAGTCCCACAAGGAGTAATTTCACCAAATTTGAAGCAAATCGTACAAGTCTAACTACCGGACCAACGTGCCTGAAGTTTGTATGGGATTTTTCAACAATTTACATGGAGAAAACTCCCTAGTTCGTATTTTCGTCACTAGGTGGCACTATATGCATCGTATTATCACTGTAAGTGAAAATAAGAAAGATAATTTAATTGTCTACAACTTTGTCGAAGACTGCTAGTAAATCCGGCTTTGTTAAAAGAAGTTATTAAACTTCTAACGACGTTATGTCTGAGTCAGTTTTGCATGGGGCCTAGCAGTGCATAGTTGTGTATCAGTACTCGAGTCCCGCGAACTATACATTTTTGTGAAATAACAGTTAGATTTAGCTGAATAGTATGCTTATAAGAATTGTAGTAAATAATACGAGTTATGTTTTGGTAAAAAAAAATTAGTTCCACCTGTGACCGCATAGAGGGCGCCACCACTAACTTTTCATAGAAGAGAGATAGAGTATCAAGATGTTCGGAAGAAATACTAAAAAATGTCTGTTCTACAACTTTGTAGAAGACACCAAGTTTCTATCTCTCTTCCTTGAAAAGTTAGTGTTGGCGCCCTCTATGAGGTAACATGTGGAACTAAAATTTTCTAATCAAAGCATGACTCATATTATTTATTATAATTCTTCTGAACATACCATTGAGCTAAACCTAACGATTTTTTAGCTCGTGTGAATCGAGTACTGATACACAACCATGCACTGTTAGGCCCCTTGCAAAACTGACTCAGACATCACTTCGTTAAAAGTTTAATAACTTCTTTTAGCAATGCCGGATTTACTAGCAATCTTCGACAAAGTTGTAGACAATTAAATTATCTTTCTTATTTTCACTTATAGGGATAATACGATGCATACAGTGCCACCTAGCGGCGAAAATGCGCGCTAGTTGGTTTTCTCCATGTAAATTGTTGAAAAATCCCATACAAACTTCAGGCACGTTGGTCCGGTAGCTAGACTTGTCCGATTTGCTTCAAATTTGGTGCAAGTACTCCTGGTGGGACTGGGAAACGACTCAGGGGTGGGCCGATAGGGGTCATTTTTTTCCTGTCACTCTAGTGTACCCATGTAACTGCTTGCATATTTGCGTTGAATGTTCGCGCGAAACGTGAATTTGAGTTTACAGTTTAGATCTAGAAGGCATTGAGTTTCATATATCACTAGACTATCTTGACTTGGCACCCTGACACTTCCAGTGTATATGTGCTCGTTTGATTTTCTTGAGACTGAGATTGAATGCATGGACCCAAGCTGGTAGGACCGAAGATAGAAGCTTCAAGACGTGACCGATTCATGTTCGCGTGGGAACAGGCTTGATCACGTGTGTAGACATGCACAGATGATCGCGATTACATGATTGCATGCGTGACCAGATTTGTATTATCGCGAAGGACACGAGCATTTCTATGTGAACGTGAATTCGTTTATATAACCATGTAACTGTTTGCATATTCGCGTGTATTTTTGAATATTTGCGCGAGCCGCCATTCTGATGTTCTTGAGGACCTTCAGACTTGTTTTCTAGTGTATATAAGTTCCGTATTTAAATGTATCCCGGACGAGTATGTTCTATGATCCATGGCGTTTGTATGTTGGCACATGAGGTCTAGTTTATAAATTCGTAAGTTCTACCACACTGACTTATCCGCCAGGACGTTTATTTTACTGCGAGAACGTAGGGGTAGGTATGCGTGAATGATCGCGTTTATGACCGGGTTTGTATTATTGCGAAATACTCGAGCGATTGCATGTCGTTTTTTAGTTTCGCCTTGAAACAATAAAAGAAGAAATGTCCCTTATTTATGCTTTCATAAAAACGATAAATATCCCAATTTAGCCCCTCTCTTTTTATTTCTTGTTTTTAGAAGTTTCCTCCTGCCATGTGGAACCGATCAGCTCCAGACTGCCACTATGTAACCGCCGTCGCCCTTACCACTACGGATGACTTTTGAAGGATTCCTCGCGGGTCCGAAGAATACCATCCGCCAATCCGACCTACTAAACTGAGGCGCTAATTTGTTTAGCTGATCTCCCGTTTGCCCGAAAGTTGCAAGTTTTGCTCTTCTGTCTCGGTCACCATCTACGCCTTCTCTCCCCTGTCCTTGATACAACTGCTTCTACACCGATTTTGGAAATAAGCCCCCCTCTGAATATCTTGACCAAGCATAAGTCTCCGGTAAAAAAGTTTAAATTTGTATTCTGTATTCCTAGTTTTAAGATAGTTGTAATTTTACCTCTTTGTTAAAACTATTGTCCCCCATCTTGTAAATCCCTAGTTTTAAAACACCGGTGAAATTTTTCATAAATATTTGTTTCCCCTTTTGTGTACCACACTATATTGTTAGTTTTAAGATAACTGTAAATATTTCCTAAAAAACTATTACTATTATTAGAGAAGAACACTAGATATTATGAGTAATGCGCAGAAAGACATCTTTTAAGATGTCATTCATAATCAACGGTGTACAACTTCGAGCGCATAATAAATAGATTTTTGGTCTTCTGTGAAGATGTTACCATAAAACTAACTCTTCAATATGTTTGATGACTTTTTTTGTTTTTTATACCTGGGGAAAATTGTAATAAAAATCCTACTACAAGGGAACGTAATCATTGAGTGTTATAAATATAACTGGTGCTGAAATGGTAGTAGGGGCTCTTTGTCCAGGGTGCTTGTGGTGTGACTTTTTTGAAAATTCAGGATGGCCAGGATGTTAGCACGAACATACGAAAGCCACTACCCTCGGTACTAGGAGCCAAGGTCCAAGCCTTCAGTTGGACCATTTTTAGAAAAATAACTCATACACTAAACAAGAAGTTTCAGAGCATCATAACCACCACTCTGATGATCGGGAACTCACCCTTTTCTGGCATGTGAACCGTACACTCCAAATTAAACATCAGAATAACAGCCCACTCGAACATACAAAATCCCACGTGATTTTACAAACGATCATACGGCTATACAAACGAATTTATAGACGCGAAGTTACATACACGTTAGCGCACTTGACATAGATACGCTCGTGCCTTTGGCGATAATACTAATCAGGTCGAAAAGGCGAAGGGCAATCGCGATCATCCACGCGCATCCAAACCAGTGATAACGCAAACCTGAAAACGGTGATAAATCAATCTTAAGTCTTATCCGCGTTCATAAAATCTTAAGTCTAAGTCTTAAGTCTTAACCGTGTTCATAAGATCTTAAGTTTTATCGCTTAAGATTTTATGAACGCGGTCTTTTCAACAATTTACATGGAGAAACCCTCGCACTTTCACCGCTACCCTACCTCGCATTTTCGCCGCTAGTATTATCACTGTAAGTGAAAGTAAGAGAGATAATGTAATTGTCTACAACTTTGTCGAAGACTGCTAGTCAATCCGGTTTTGTTAAAAGAAGTTATTAAACTTTTAACGAAGTGATGTCTGAGTCAGTTTTGCATGGGGCCTAGCAGTGCATGGTTGTGTATCAGTACTCGATTCGTACGCACTAAACATTTCTGTGAAATAGTCATTAGGTTTAGCTCAATGGTATGTTCAGAAGAATTATAGTAAATAATTCGAGTCATATTTTGATTAGAAAATTTTGATTCCACATATTACGCCATAGAGGGCGTCAACACTAACTTTTCAACGGAGAGAGATAGAAATTTGGTGTCTACAAAGCTATAGAACAGACACTTTTCAGTATTTCTTCCGAACATCTTAATACTCTATCTCTCTTCTATAAAAAGTTAGTATAACTCGTATTATTTACTACAATTCTTCTAATCATACTATTCAGCTAAATCTTACCATTATTTCACAAAAATGTGTAGTTCGCGTACTCGAGTACTGATACACAACCATGCACTACTAGGCCCCATGCAAAACTGACATGACTCAGACATCACTTCGTTAAATGTTTAATAACTTCCTTTAGCAAAGCCGGATTGACTAGCAGTCTTCGACAAAGTTGTAGACAATTAAATTATCTTTCGTATTTTCACTTACAGTGATAATACGATGTATACAGTGCCACCTAGTGGCAAAAATACGAACTAGTGGGTTTTCTCCATGTAAATTGTTGAAAAATCCCATTACAAACTCCAGGCACGTTGGTCCGGTAGTTAGACTTGTCCGATTTGCTTCAAATTTGGTGCAAATACTCCTAGTAGGACTGGTAATCGACTCAGGAGTGGGCCGATTAAGTTTTAAAAATTCATCATTTTTTGGGTAGTCTAGTTCACACGCTATCATGAATTGTTCACGCCCAGAACTTCCAGGTCTATGCATAAGCGTGTTCACGCCTAGAAGCCCCACACACCAAAATTTGGTTGCCGATTTCAGCAAAATTTTGCTGAATTTTCATCAGCTGAAATAGCACAAAGAATCAATAGATGATAATGCCTGGGTGTGCCGAATCATCCTTCAATGTATAACTTCCGTCAATTCCAAGTTGTTTATTGATCAATACCGGTACCGGCCAGACTCGAACGTAGATCGCAACAGGAAATAGAAGGAATGTAAGTACAACAAATGTTTTATATACTACTGCGCACTCCACAAGTGTCGCGAAAGGCGGAAGATTGTTAGTAAGGATAGGGATTCGAAATTGTCCTGGAATTCGCGCACGATGCAAGATTTTAGGAATCTTTGAACACCCGGCTACCAGAAGACTCTTCAGGTGCACAAAATACGTTTTAGGAATATAACGGCGAATAGTGAGAAAATGTCTAGAAAAATTACCTCATCCAAATATTATTTTTACATGAGCATGAGTATGAGCATGATGACCGTACAATTTGTAGTTGCTAGTCCGTAATTGACCAGAACAAGCGAAATCGCACAGAGAATCAACGAATGGGGCCTGGGAGTAGCTATTCATTCTCAATGTGCACGTTTCGAGACTTCTATACGTTAAAATGTCAATAACGGCGCCGGTCACGTCATTACAGTCATCGGAGAAGGAAAGAAATGTTAGTATAGCAAACGTTGTTATGGAGACCGTGTATACCTATGTAATTGAAGACTTCGCAATACAAGCGCTATTCATCGTAGATAAAATTTGGTATTTATATAGAAAAAAAAATGACAATTATATATTGATTTCTTTCTCCGCGAACAATTGAATAAGGTACCGAGTATTATTCGCGCGCGTTGTTACTCCTCCGGAGATCGCGTAAAAGGCTCACTGAACTATCGGCCGCTAGTGCTTAAAGGCGGTAAATAAAATAAGCACTACCGAAATACCTGAGACGACCAGCTTTTTATGTCGAATATATAATCGAAGACGTTCATTTTTAGACTAATTACTAGAACAAGATTGAAAACAATAAGAACGAAAAGAAACTAATCTGTCACCTTTTACGTCAATAATCAAGCTAGAATATTTTTATACTCATGAAGAAATATGGTTAACATGACAATCACTAATATAGTGCATGCACTACTTCCAAGCAAATGAAAGTATTCAATATAATGAGAACAATCAATTTGATTCAATTTAATTGATTTATTGGACTAAAAGTAAGCCAATGAATATGACAATGGAGCATATGTTCTTCGTGTTGATATGACTGCTGCAAATCGGTAACTGGCTTCTGATTCTTCTTGCGAACTGCCAGTTCTCAACCCTCATATATGATTCTACAGTCATCATTTCACTCAGACAAGACCATGCGTATTCTCTACGTACATTAAATGTTCCGTGGATTAGTTTCCTAGTTGGTCAAATAAACACTGAACAAACAAAGAAATTAGTTTGATCAGTCCAAAGAAATGTCAACACGATTGGCATCAACCGGCGGATACGTGTTCCCTTACATACGACAGAATATGTGCAATTTTGAATATAATAAAATGAAGACTACTTAATTATTTACAATAAAATAAGGATCGGAAACATTAGTTGCATAACTAAGGTAGTTCATTTTCAAAGATAGCACTGTTGATGAATCACCTTATAAAATAATCCCTTACGCGGACGGAAATAGCTGACCACCGCCTTAATACAAATATTATTTTTTCAAAAGACAAACTAGCAAGAGGTGAAAGATCAAAAAAATTATAAAAATAGACAAAACAAATAAGAGCTGGAAACAAACGGACTACATCAAAGAAAATATCTATTGTGTTCGTGACGAGAATGTGAAATAATTTTGAGCGGCCCAAAGCAAGCATTATCTATACTGAAAACCTTGCTTTGTATGAAGAATGCGCTGTCAATTTCACGCGCGCGTACTTTAAGTTAGCATAACTACTAGAAAGAGAAACAAACATGGTTTTATTACGAATAAAGTAGCAGAATGATAAGAATTTATTTACTAATTTAGAACGAAAAACTTGGAATGAGGTATATAATCAGGAATGAGGAATCATAATATATTGGCTTAAATGGCACGTTCCCCGTATGTAGTCGGGGATTTGTGCCTTGCCGTGTGTTTTCATCATTTCATGAGCCGAAGGAAAGGGCAAGGAGGTGTGGGGAAGTAGAATTGGATGGGTGGGAAAAGTAACAGCACAAAAACAAAAATGAATAACAGGTAAGTTAGACTCACAAGTAGTTCAACTTGCCTGCGAATAAGCCTAAAGCTCTTTACCACATTGGATAAGAAACTTTAGTATGTCTCTGAGTTTCAGTCGTCCAATCATGGTTTCGTCTATATAAGGACGGCCGAAGACTCGAAATCGCAATTGTGCTACCGCTGAACAGTTGCATATCAGATGATATGAGGCTCCGTAGTCGGATTCACAAAGATCACATGAAAAAGACTCAGCGCGCTAAATAGTTGCCATGTGATAATTGAGTTTGCAGTGGCCGGTTAAAGCCCTGGTCAACATGCCGCAGTGGAGCTTCGAAAAATGTAGGAGATTTTTCGAAACCACTGGGCATGGTTGTTCTAGAAAAGTTTTTGTTTGGCGACACGTTTGTAGATTTCTCCAATAATTGCGGTGCTCGGACGAAGCCCGGGACCGTTTTTTTTCCCCTCAGGACCAACGAAGTCAATCGCTGAACCTGCCCTGGTCAATTCGTCAGCCCATTCATTTCCAGTAATACCGTAAAGTCCGGGCACCCAGACAAGGTAGATAGTGTTGACAATGCTTAGTTCTTCAATTTGGGTTCGGCACGCGATCACTAGCTTGGACCGGGATTTGTCTGAGCTAAGGGCCTTGATTGCAGCCTGATTATCAGAGCAGAAGTTTATAACTCTGCCGGACAAACTCAGTTGAAAGGCCGATTGCACCCCGCACATAATTGCAAAGATTTCTTCTTGGAATACAGTACAGTATCTACCTAATGAGTGAGATTGTTTCAATCTCATTTCACGACAGTAGACACCAGCACCAGCACGTCCCTCCATCAGAGAACCGTCAGTGTAACAGACCACTTGCGTTTGTTGTTGTCTTTCCATATAGCCAGAGAACCACTCCTCTCGAGAGGGAATCTTCACATGGAATGTCTTGTAAGGAAAACTACATGTGAGTGTAATATCGCTGGGAGCAAGAATGTCTTCACCCCATGTAACCATTTGTGACCACAATCGTGTATGACTGGTAGCAAGATCAACATGGTTACTGTTCCAAAGCCCAGTAACCTGCAGTCTGTATGCACATGATAGTGCTTCTTGTTTGAGGTGTATGTGCAATGGTTTGATATTTAGAAGTGCCTCAAGAGCAGCAGTCGGAGTCGTGGTGAAAGCACCAGTCAACGCCATGAGCGCCACAAAGTTCGTCTGCACTGCTCGAAGGCCATGCACGCTTTATTGACTCTGAACTCAATGTGAGCAGACCAATTCAGTTTGGAATCCAATATGACTCCAACGTATTTGACTTGATCCGCGCACAGTAGCTCAGCATCAGAGAACTGCAAGGGACGAACCCCGGTTGTTATTCGCTTCTTCGTGAAAAGAACCATTGAAGTTTTGCTTGGGTTAACTGATAATATAACTTGTCGACACCACTGCTCGGCAGCTCTTAATGTCTGTTGCATTAAGTCAAAGATTGTTCTGATGCAAAATCCAGTAATTAGTAATTGGTAATCGTCAGCAAACCCGTAGGTTGGAAATCCAAGCTCATTGAGTTTCTTCAACAAGCCGTCGGCTACCAAGTTCCATAACAAAGGTGACAGAACGCCGCTCTGAGGACAACCGCAAATACTCAACTTCCGTATCTCAGCCTGTCGCAGTGACGAGCAAAGTATGCGGTTACTAAGCATTGCGTTTATCCAACCTGAGATACATGCAGGTATTCCATGACCGCGCGTCGAATAGACTGGAAGGACACATTGTCAAAAGCAGCCTCAACATCTAGGAATACACCCAAGCTAGATTGCTTGAGCGAGAAGGCTTTCTCAATGTTGTAAACAACATCGTGAAGCAGAGTGATCGTGGATATTCAACTAAACTAACGTTCCTGATGTGATGATCGATTATCCGTTCCAAAGCTTTCAGAAGAAAAGAACTTAAGCTGATAGGCCTAAAAATCTGGGCTTCTTCAACTCCGGTTCGATACAACCTGGAAAGTGTGTGTCGAAGAGACAATTAAGAACATCTTTTTCGTCCGTCACATAAATACCATCTCTGGTTTTTAAGGAGTTCATCTGAAAATCATTCGATTTGGAGAGAATTTTATTTAACCTGCTAGCCTCGTTCAGATTAGAGACATTAGTGCATAGGTTTTGCCAGCCAGCCTAGATCTAAGACATTATATGCACCACGAGCTGACCTGAAAGCCCTGGAGTCATCACGCTGACGCCGGTTCCAAGCTCTTCTCATAACTTTCTTCATGCTTTCAAGCTCAGCCCTCCACCAAGGGGTTCCCCTAGCCGATTTAACAGTACGAAGTGGACAATATGAATGAGTTTGACTAATTGTTGGAAAATATCCATGAAATTTAGTCGCCAAGTTTTCCAAAAAGAGGTCCCAGTTTGTAGATTTAGGATTACGATATGTCACCACATTGAAGGTGACATCAAAATGATTGAAAAATATATATTTATGATCGGATAGAGACGGTTCAGTTTCATTTGAAACCTGCCAATTTCCCAGCTCATGCAAAATTCTATCAGAGCAAAGTGTTATGTCTAACACCTCCTCCCTCCCAGACCTCGCAAAAGTTGGTCGGTTTCCAACATTCAGAATATGAAGATTTGTACTACTTATGTACTACATCAGTTCAGAGCCTCTCAGATTGATGTCTGAGCTGCCCCAAATGATGTGATGAGCATTTATGCTACAATATGATACAACGCTTTTGAAATCATCAGAAGGAGATGACTCGTTATGCGGTATATATGCTGAACAATATATATATATATATTTTTGTTTACGTTTCCGACAGTCAGTGTAACTGTGACAACACAGATATCGCGAGTTGTGTGCTCCGATATGAGACACGCGTCAATAGCCTTATTTGTAAGAATGCAAGCACGAGGCATTTCACGTGGGTTAGTCATGCCTGTCTTGTTGTAAGCAATGAAGGCAGTGTTAAGAAACTTTCCAAAATAGAAGTTTCCTTTATGGAAATACGGCTCTTGAACCAATGCTATGGAAACTTTACCTTCCTGCATGAGTCGAGATAAATTTATAGTTGCTGTACGTTTATGCTGGAGATTGATTTGTACTATTCTAACCATTGTTGATTAGAGAACTGTACATTTCATTTCCAACATAAATTGCACAACAACTAGAGGACACGATTTGCGAAGAAAATAATGGTCCACTGTGTCAAAGATTCGTATAACACAGTAAGGGCAAAACCTAAAATGCTCCGTGCGCGACTGGCATATTTTAGACCCTCCAGTCATCAAGTCCTCGGCACGGAACTACACCTTGACTTAGGGTCTCCTATTTTCAGTCGCCTACTACGACATGGGAGCAGGATCCCAGTGGCTCAATTCATGGCCGGATACCACACGGCTTCTGGGCAGGTTCATCTGTACACATCGAA
Source organism: Topomyia yanbarensis (assembly GCF_030247195.1). Taxonomy (NCBI): domain Eukaryota; kingdom Metazoa; phylum Arthropoda; class Insecta; order Diptera; family Culicidae; genus Topomyia; species Topomyia yanbarensis. The sequence goes on from NC_080671.1 coordinate 441,243,821, forward strand.
ATTTGATAATCGAAACTCAACAAAACTTCACCGAACTACAATCAGCTGAGAGTCTCAGCAAACCCCCAGCCAACAAAAATTCGACAAAATTAAGCGGATCATCGGTGAAAAAAAACTTCGGTGCGTAGAGTGAACGTTCCGCTGTGTAATGCAGCATACTGGGGAGTTCGCCCAGCTCTTCCCAGGCTCCGTTCGCCATTGAGAATATTTTAAACCCCCTCAACAATTTTACCCAAAGCGCGGGTCACATGACACTATGGAATTGGGGTTCCCTGTTTGGTGGGTTTTTAGCACCGGAACAGGTAGTCCGTAGTGAAATTCTTAGCCGGTTGAAATAACCACTACCGACACTACACGGCTTATACTTATGACACACATGTGATATCAAAATCACTGTACACCATGGAATCATATGTGTGTCACCCAGAATCACGGTGGTATCACGCAAGCATCGTGATTCAACATTGATTTCGGTACCATGGTATCAGACCGTTGTACTGCCTCAAAATACAACCAATGGAAATGCTACCAGCGCTATTTCCAGGCAGTGGTGAACTCCAGAGCTTTTACTTTCCATTAATTTGACGTTTGAAGAATATTGTTTTGAAAAAAGTTTTCTTCGTGTTTTGAACTGATCACGTATAAATAGTTCCGGCCAGATTCGATTACTCGTAGAGCTCAGAAAGATGTCGTTTTTGATAATCGAATTATCCGGTTAATTGAATAAAAAAAGTTTCGTCTTGAAAAATATGCATTAGGGTGATGAGCCTATTTGCGCCATGTTTCTATTATCACCCTACCCATTTGAAGCCGTTGGTTAGAGAAGTGTCTGCCATCTTTGTTCAACGCATTGAGTCAAATGGTAGCGCAACAATAGGGGCACTCGATTCGAGTTTTCATTGTGCTCAAACGCGAGAATTTTACTGTTTTCATCGCATTTATGTTATTATATTGGTTCTTAACAACGAAGCAAAGCAGTTGATGTCAATTTTTACCCATTCCATTGATTGTCAGGCAAGAAATTGCCGAATTAGTGAGGCACCTTGCTTAGTATGGTGAAAATAGGCTCATCACCCTATATGGTGAAAAAATTCTTCCTATGGTACATGCATTTATGTTTGACCTATAGATTTTGTTTTGTCAAACCGTTTTCATAAGTGAAACCCATATCATCCACTTTACATTTTTTAAAGTGGAATTATATATGTATGCATCGATTGTTGGTCTAATAATTAAATTTAAGACCAGAGTTTATAAAGAAAAAATTTGGTTTTCAAGCAAAATTTTGCAGCTATGTGCGCTATTGAGAAATAAATAAAAGTTTTCAAAGTTCCAGAGTATTTTTTTAAAAATATTCCGTTCCGATAACTTTTATGAAATAATACTATAGTGGATATAGCACCTCATTTTGTCCGCTGTACATTTTTTCGAACCCAGATTTGTCGGCTATTAGCCCGATTTTACAAAGGCTTTTGAAATCAATATATGATGTTCTCAAAAGATCGTATATTTTTTAAAATTAATGTGATAAAGCACTGATGGTTGGATTTCAAAGTGTTTATTGATGGCTCAACAAACATCCTATATGTTCCGATTTTTCAGGCTGAAAATATCGGGCCATATCCCACCATATTTCCTAAGCCGCGGAGATTCTCCCATATATATTTTAACATTCATATACAAAAGCTAGTTGGCGGTACAGGTAAGTTGGTGGAGCCCTATGGAGCTGGCTGCACTACATTTTGCTTTGTAGAAGTTGCGAGCGATTCTTAAGGGGGAAGGGTTTCAGCGTGAAAAAACACTTTTTCTTGCGATTTTTTTTAGAACTTTGCGTAAAGCGAATTGATCAAAACTTTTGTACGTTATAGTATATTATTTCAGTAACAAGCATTCCTGGAAAAGTTTCACACCTGGCATCATTATGGCAATAATAATTTATTCGTGGCTAAATATTTTTCAAGCTACATCCAATCCGCAGACACTTTTTTCGATGTTTTTAAACTGTGAGGGTACGATAGTTTACTATATTCGAGGTGAAATAAAACTATATATACGCCTAGAAAATCGGCGGTTCGACTTTTATTTGAAGAGTATTAATACTGCAGATTATTTAAAAAATTAATAACGCAAATGACAAATGCAATCCATTTACGTCAGTCAGGTAAGAAAATAAGAAAGTGGCAAATGATGTGAAAAATCATGAAACCGTGGAAGAAAATGTTGAAAGAACATGTTTTTTCAGCAGTTGCTTCTGATTTTGTACTTGCGAATGACTTTTTCGGTGTCCTCGTCGTCGCCAGAGTGTGGGATGGAAGTTGTGCAGCCCGGCTCACGTGCGACGACCACGTTTGCGCCTTGGATCATTTTCTTGGATTCCTTTTCCTTCTCTTTTTCGATCATGTTTTTTCAGTTATCTACTTCAACAACACCCTAAAATATTATATTGTAAACTCACGCGAAATATCTCTCCCGCTTTCATTGATGACAAGCGCTTTCCTTTCACATGAGCACGTAATGTTTCGAGCAGAACCTTGAGTTGTTTAGAGGCTGATCGATACTGGCGCCATCTTGAACAAATGCAATTACGTTCTTTATGGGCGAATTTCGCGCTAAATCTTATTCGGAGTTGACAGCACCATCTCGGATTTTAATGAAACTTTCTGTACATGAAGACTTTGTCACAAAAAGCCACTTTGCATACTTTGGTTTTCCAAAAATGTTCTAGACTTTTGAAAGGGGTCAAACTGTTTTTACCAATTTTGCCTTTCTCATATAAAGAAAGGCTATGCAATCACTGTAAAAATCGACTTTTTAACCAAGGCCCGGAGGGCCGAGTGTCATACACCATTCGATTCAGTTCGTCGAGATCGGCAAATGTCTGTGTGTGTATGTATGTGTGTGTGTCATTTAAACTCACACAATTTTCTCAGAGATGGCTGAACCGATTTTCGCAAGCTTAGTTTCATCTGAAAAGTATAACGCTCCCATAAGCTGCTATTGAATTTTTAGTTGATCCGACTTCCGGTTCCGGAGTTACGGGTTGAAGAGTGCGGTCACATTGCAAATTCCCATATAAACTGGTACCACCATGATGTTCAAATGATGTAAAACATATTAAAATTGATGTAAAATTACTCTAGTTTGCGGGTCTAGATCACTAATGATCAATCAAAGCTGCTTTGACCATATTGGCCACCTATTACGGTTCATGACGCCCCCGGGGAACCCGCCAAGTTCCTAAGCTAATATCACACCCATTCCACAACGAATTCTCTACCGATTTTTACAAACTTGATTTCAAATGAAAGATACAGTAATGCCATTGACTGCTGCTGAATTTCATTCGGTTCTGACTCTTGCTTCCAGAGTTACAGGGGTGTTAGTAAGGATACACTGGAATTTCCCATATAAATCGGTACAATCGTAATACCTCAGAGGCTAAAAACTATTGAAATGGTCACCAAATTACTTCTAATCGCAGATCTAGATCACGGATTGCCAATCAAACATTCTTTAAATATATTGTCCACTATCGACGATTCCGGAAGTCCGGAATTCCGGACATATTCCACAATTAAAGTCACATCGGTTCTTCGGTGATGACTGAACCGATTTTCTCAAACCACGTCTCAAATGGAAGGCAAAATATGCAGTTAGTATTGCGTCGCCGCCCCTCCCCCCGCCTTACCCTTACACCTCCCTCCTTCATCAATCCCCACCCCTTGGACCACCCTCACGTCCGCATTTCCTTCTTCCACCCCGTATACCGAAATAAGATGAAGGATTTCTGACGCATCCTCCACTCCCACTCTACTAACCCCCCATTCCCTCCACTTTCAAACCCATTTTACCAACATTTCAAAATATAATCACATGAAGATAACATTAAACTCATGCTGATTAAGCTAATTAAATATTATTCGTTTGGCTTTCTCATATAGAAAGGTTATGCAATTGCTCCAAAAACCGACTTTCTAACCGAGGCCCGGAGGGCCGAGTCTCATATAACATTCGACTCAGTTCGCCGAGATCGCAAAATATCTGTGTGTATGTATGTATGTATGTATGTATGTATGTATGTATGTATGTATGTATGTATGTATGTATGTATGTATGTATGTATGTATGTATGTATGTATGTATGTATGTATGTATGTATGTATGTAAGTATGTATGTATGTATGTATGTATGTATGTATGTATGTATGTATGTATGTATGTATGTATGTATGTATGTATGTATGTATGTATGTATGTATGTATGTATGTATGTATGTATGTATGTATGTATGTATGTATGTATGTATGTATGTATGTATGTATGTATGTATGTATGTATGTATGTATGTATGTATGTATGTATGTATGTATGTATGTATGTATGTATGTATGTATGTATGTATGTAAGTATGTATGTATGTATGTATGTATGTATGTATGTATGTATGTATGTATGTATGTATGTATGTATGTATGTATGTATGTATGTATGTATGTATGTATGTATGTATGTATGTATGTATGTATGTATGTATGTATGTATGTATGTATGTATGTATGTATGTATGTATGTATGTATGTATGTATGTATGTATGTATGTATGTATGTATGTATGTATGTATGTATGTATGTATGTATGTATGTATGTATGTATGTATGTATGTATGTATGTATGTATGTATGTATGTATGTATGTATGTATGTATGTATGTATGTGTGTATGTGTGGATTTGTTAGCAAAATGTCCACATCGGTTTCTCGGAGATGGCTGAACCGATTTTTACAAACTAAGATTCAAATGAAAGGTATAATATTCCCATAGGTTGCTATTGAATTTCATTTTCAACCGACATCTTGTTCCGGATTACGAGTTGAAAAGTATGGTTACAAAACAAAATTTGTTGATTTGTCCACATCGGTTTCTCGGAATTTTCAAACTTGATTTTAAATGAAAGGTCCATCAGCTGCGGTTGAATTTTGTGTGGATCCGAGTTCTGGTTCCTGAATTACAGGGTGATACGTACGATCACGCAGCAAATCCCGATTCTAGCGAATTCTGCGATGAATGTAGAAAGGTGAAATTTTTTCCAAAATGTAAACACAACTGTTGAATTTGTAGATCTAGGTCACCAACAGTCATTCAAAGTTTCTTTGGCCACACTGGCCACCATCGACGGATCCGGAAGCATCCAAATTCAGAATAACGATTATATTGGTTTCTCGAAAATGGCTAGACCGATTTGATCAACTTAGTCTCAAATGAAAAGTGTTGCGTCCCCGGAAACTGATATTAAATTCCATCTCCATCCGACTTCCGGCTCCAGAGTTACGGGTTGTGGAGTGCGTTCACATAGAAAACTCCGATTGAAACCGATACCGCGATGAATGCAAAAAGGTGCTCTTATATATATTTACCAAGTGTAATAAGAATGAAAGACATTTCCATAATGTTATATTGTACGAACCAGCTATTAAATCATAGTTTGGAGAAATGAGAAAGGCACAATTGCACCTCTAGGTGGATTAAAACAGGTTTTTTTTTCAAATGGCTATAGTCTAAAAATGACAAATCCTACAAAAAAGTGTTCTAGGAGTGATTTTCACAAAATTAGTCAAATTTTTAAATAAAAATATTGAAAAAATTCTTCATTGACTCCTACACTGGAAAAAATCGATTTTAAAGCCTTAAAGTCGATTTACTAAAAAAACCCTATCTTTGATTTGGATGAAATTTTGTTCCAAGGTAGGTGATTATATTCCCCATCTACCGTCAACAATTCAAGTTGGGCACTTTTCAGGAAAAAGAGTTACTTTAAAAAAACTTTTCCTTGTCCAAATTTAATTTTTTCCCAGTGTATTTTTGTCGAAAACTAAACCAATGAAAGTCATAATCATCTCAGAATCCAATAAAACTCAGTTTGTGAGAAGATATTATCTAATTTAGCAACTAAGTATATTTTATAAAAGAAATGTATAGAATTCGCTCAAACTTTCAAGATTTTTTCTAATGCCCGGAGGGCCGAGTCTTATTTACAAAACGACTCAGCTCGTCGATTTGGTACAGTGTGTGTGTAATGGACAAACTCTCATTCATGTTTCTCAGCATGAAGCAGGCTGAACCGATATTATCCAAACCAATTTTTAAATGAAAGGCCTTGTTACGACAAAGCCCTCTCGTCCATACAAATCTTTTTTACCGGTACCAGGGGACCTATCCGATCGAACGTCAACAATGAACAAGTCTAATTAGGAAGCGGACTATATTCTCTCAATATAAAATTAAACATCTACAAATTTATTACATACAATCGGTGAATTACTTATCTTAATGCTACAAGAAATATTTAACTTAAATTATAGACTACAAGCGAAGTTTAAGCAGTAAAGGTATTATTTATAATTATCTGGTGAAAAACTAAGGTATAAACACGTGAATTAATTAACTATAATTTATATAAACTTATCCTAAAACTAATGCAGGTGATAAAGGTGCCCTACGCTTTCTGTGGGTATAATTTGAATACACAGTAGATTCAACCGCAATAGAGTTAATATTAAATTAAGTAACTGAGATTCGGAATATTGTATGAAAACCTAACCTAAATTACAGTTGCTATAAACGTGGAACAAGACCCGAACCGATATCAAAAGAGGTTAAAAAGGCACTAAACGTAAGAAATGTAACCATTACTTCTAATATTTTAATAGCCTTAAACTATGTTTCAGAAATTTTATAATCCTATTAAAAAAAAGATTGTCGAATTGGAAAAGGCGCGGTTCATTGCAACAGGCCTATTACCCAGAACGCTGTTAAATAGTTTTTGATTCTGATGTTTAGTTTCCAAGATATGAATGTTTGAAAGTGCAAAAATGGTATTTTTTGCATTTCTTTTTAAAAATATCTGCCAAACTTGACGACAGAAATAAACATTTCATATATATTTAGTCAGCTTATACGAATACCTTTCGAACTAGCTATAGATTGATGAAATCGGACTATTTTCAAAAGAGTTATTAAACATTAGATACGGACGAAAGATTTTTATCATTTCCCATTGCCAGAAATAAGTCCAAAAACATGCAATCCATTATTAACGCCAAAACGGCTAATTTTAGGTCAATAGTATCTTCGGAGAATTTACCGAGAATTTACTGATTTGCTGATTAATCTCCCTAAAAGTGAGATATTTTCATAAATTTTCTGGGAAGTAATTGTATTGAAATGATACTTTCAGCAAATTTGTAGCTCTTACTTTCGCGAATAACTTTACTGAAGATAACAAATATCTATTTTTAACACTTTAAAAGTTATGGCTTGTTGTTTGTGGATTACTCTTTGACGCCTATTTATTATTCAATATAGTAACAATCCATTTAAATACGCTATACATTATTTCGATAAAACGAATTTCGCATTTCATTTTTCTATCTACAACCGCTAGAAATAACCACTGAACAATTCCAAGTTGTCTGGATGGAACTTGATCACTTATCGATGCAAAAATTTTCACTTGCGCGAACCTTCTGACTTTGGGAATGCGACGAGTTTAGACGAAAACGCAATATGATAAATAACGAGGATAACACTTTCCGAAAGTAGAGGCACATTTATGAAAAATGGCGTTTTCCGTTCGACTCTAGCAGGTTCTGATCGATTTTTGTTAGTGTTTGATTTTTGTTGCATTACCAATTATATGAATAGATAAAATAAATGTTCGAAACAGTAATTTAGTATCAAAATAATTCCGAAACCGAAACAATTTCGGAGGTTTAGTATCTTCGATGAATTTTAGAAACGTTAAACAGCACTTCATCTGATAAAATAATGTTGGCGTTATATTCTTCAAAATGTATTTATGGTGAATTTACTTTTCAAATAAATTCAGTTCGAGAATTAATGTCTTCAGCAAAATCTTCGAGACTGATATTATAAACCACTACATTGAAGACATGAAGGCTCCATGTTTTCAGGGTATCAAAATATTTTAGGCTATTTGTATATACCTTTAAAATAAATTATTATGATTGTACTGTTTATGATAAATCTTTTTTACTGTTTACAAACAATAAAATTTACATTTGTCCAAAGTTTAAAATTGTAAAGCTCACAATAGAAAGTTATTTTATAAAAAGAAATAGAATTAAGAACATTTCGTAAATATCATTTTATTGCTCGATATAATCCCTACGCGTAGTATCCATGCCTTCAATAAAGTTATTTTAAATGATAATCTCAACAAATTCGCTGAAGACACGAACTCTGTTACTATATTTTGACAAAACAAATTTCCTCCATTTTAAAACTTCAAAAATAACGTAACGCAGTAAGTTCGATTTTCACCAATCCTCCAAACCGAATTACTGGCTACGACGCTGATTCCAAGGAAGTAGAAACAAAGTCGTTCTACACTCGTCCACAGAAATTTTTTTTCGAATATTGCCTATCTATTATAATACATTGAAGACCTGATTTAATCAGCCCCCGATTTTGTCAGCCTAATATGAAAATTTGTTTGATGGGCTCTAGCAGACGAACAAGGCTGAATTCTTAAAGATGCAAATATGCAAAAATAAAAAAAAAGATTTTTCAAAATTTACGCTAGACGACCCCTTTAAGAGAAATTTACATTAAATATTCAGAAATAGTTATCAGACTACATCAAGGAAAGGGAAGAATATTAAGTTTATTATAAAGAAAGAAAAAAATATGTTCCCATTTAGTCAATATCCCTATTTTGTAAGCATAAAATACACCATGGGGCTGATAAATACGGGTCTTTACTATATTAATTATTCACTGTGTCCCACATTAATAAGTACATCCCATTTTTTGAGCATATATCAGCTACTTTTTAACATTTAACAATGTTGTTGGTTTTGGTTAAATAATTATTTTTGAAGGAATAACAAATTTTTCAATTTAAAGGCTTGAAGAAATTCAAGTTAAATACAAATAATTTATGTAGTTGGAAGCTCTTCAGTTTTGTTTCACTAGAAAACAAAAATTTTTGGCTCAAAATGATACAGATCAGGATAATTAAAACTCCTATCACTCCACTTCTAGTTGATAGAAAATACTTTTTCCGTTGGATGTGGAGTGTCAGATGGTAAATAATTTGAAATTTTAGTTAGAAATACTGGGAAGAAACCAAATCCAAGTTTAGGAAAAAATATCCATTTCTCTTTCACTTCAGGTGTTTCGAAATTTATGCCGAATTTATAATTCAGTCAGTAATCGTTCAGTGTGAAGAAATATTATAATTCAAAGTTATTATAATACAATAAATTATAATTTGGTGAAAAGTGTTGGTGTGTCTTGAGATAATAAGGCTAGTAGTAATAAAGAATTTTGTCTCACCATTAATTTCAAGATAAGAAATCGGAAAAATATCAAGAGTTATATTTTCACATAACTTGCATCGCATGTTCGACAAATTTGACGATTGCTGAAACTGTAATAAATAAATTTACTATATAAATGGATTATTCTGTGAAACAGTTTTGTTGTTTTCCCTTATTTAGAGTTTTCATCAGAAAATAATGGCATATTCATTTTTGACAGTGCACTACACCGGTGTAGTCGGTGCTACACTCATTCAAACTTGGGTGTAATCAGTCTATCTCTTTCTTTGCACTACACCGGTGTAGTACCAAGAAAAAACGAAAACGCCATAAGATGAGGTAGGGAGTGCTTACCCTATTCAGAATGTTTGGACTAGTGCTCACTGTTCGATAGAAAATTTAGTTTGTTTACTATGATCAGAGAAAATGCAAGTTTGCTTTGATTGCGAGCTAAAAAATGTAATACAGCGGTAACAAAACATGTGTGTCACAATGCCGCTGTACGAGTACAACGTGGTATGAGAATCATTGTACGGAAATCACATGTGTGTCAATGGTATTATCTAGGCTGTTCGGAGAAAGAAGCTGACATTGAAGGACAGCTTCCATAGATGGCCGAACAGCCGGGAAAGAAAGTCTAGGAATGAGGTATATAAAGCCCCGTTATTGTCGCTTCTTACGACATGGGAGCAGGAACCTAGTAGATCAATTCTTGGTTTCTGCCACCGGATGTCACTCGGGTTCTAGGCTGAGTTTGTCCGGATCAAGATAATAGTGATATTTGACACAAGCCCCTTCCTGGTGAACATCAGCCCGCGATAACACGCGCGCATTGTTCTTCGGCCAATTACTAGAACAAGATGGGAGACATTAATAATAAGATAAGACGATAAGATTTTGCTATTTAACAACATTTTACGACTCAAAAGTATATGAACGTGCTCAGTACAACGAGAACAGTTAATATAATGAAAATGATATAATGGATTAAAAACAAACCAATGAATATGACAGTAAAACAATTGTTCTTCGTGCTGATATTACTGTCGAATATTGGTAACTGGTTTGCGGTCATTGTTAATATCAACCCTCATACATGATTCAACAATCATCATTCCACTCAGAGAAGACCATGCGTATTCCCTACACATATGTAATGTCCTGCGAATATGTTCCCTATTTAAAATAAACACTAAACAATCAAAGTAGCTAATTTGTTCAGTCCAAAGAAATGTCAGTATCAACCGGCGGACACGTGTACCTTTACAATGCCATCAAATCAATGGATATTTAAAATTACATACGACAAAATATGTGCGATTTTGAAAATAATTAAACTATTTAATTTTATCTAAACCAGGGGAAGTATTTTAACAAAAATTCAAAGCAAAATTTATTTTTTCTAGTGAAAGAGGAGAACCAAGGTGAGGAACAGGACTGGAAGATGTTTGCGAAAATGTTTGACAATTGTTAGGAACGAAATCGGGACAAAATTTTGAAGAAAATTGATCAACCCAATTTTCAGAATATTCAGAATTTGATGTATCAGAAGGGTTATAATTACGAAGTCTCCTTGCAGTGGACCATATAATTGTCTCTTTCACACCCCCAGGAAGAGCTATAAGCATTGAAATCGATGAGGATAAAGTATAATTCAGGAACATTAGCTATTGTTCTAATTAATTCAGAAGATGAAAGATTACCGTTTGGTGGGATATAAATAGATAAAATGGAATATTTGATTTTATTTAATTTAACTGATAAGCCTACACATTCAATGGAATTTGATGTAGGAAGATTTAAAGTACAATACTCAATATTTTGATGAATTCAATCATAACACCACCATATGAATCATTCCGGTCTTTTCCAAAAATATTGAAACTAGGAATACGAAAAAAAAAAATCGATTCGTTTAACCACAGTTTTCACAGATACAAAATATATCTATATTAATAATTAAAATAATGCTTTCAATCTATCAATCTTTGGTAAGATGCTTCTACTGTTCCATTGAAGAAATTTCAAATTATTTTTTGATAAGTTGCCAGCCATTAAACGTTTGAAAATAGTCGAACAAGGAGGGGCATAAATGAATTAATTTTACTAAGAAGAGATGTTATAAAGGGAACAATTTTTATAATTAAGTTTTTCCAAAAGTCACTTAAACCTAAAATATTAGAAATACTTTCAATAATTTCACTAATAATAGATTTTGAAGGGTGTCGTATCCGAAATTTTTCTTCCACCAGAAAACGTGTCTTTCCTTTATGGCAATCAATCACGGAATGAATTGCTTACTCAGATATTCTTTTCTCTTCGCCAAACATACATATACACTGATCTGTCTATATCCGGTCTGAAACCTACCTCAATTTGCGTTTTATATTTGTGTGATGAATCAGTAGATTTTTCTTCCGTATTAATTTTTTGAAAACCTGGAATTTCAGATGTTGGTTTGAGTGAAGGAAATTCATTCCGATTATTAAAGTTAGGTCTCAAAGTTTCAGAATTTTCTTTTGTTTTATATCGTAAATTACTTCTGTTTCTTTTAATTGGAGGATGATAACTACAACCAGGTTGAGAGTCAGAAGGAATAGTTAAATCTTCAGTATTATCAAGAATATCGAATGAATTTTCTGTTGTAATTATTGATGTAGAAGATTTCAATAATTCAGCATATGAATATTTACTTTTTTTGTTTTTAAGTTCTCCTGAACCAAAATTAATGATATTATTACAATCAATAGTTTCATCAAAAAGTACTCCATCAATCTCAACGAGATCGCATGGAATATAAACACGGTATATATTAGCAAAAAGTTTTGATGTGACTAATAAATTTTCCTCATCACAATCAGAAAAAATAATTCTTAATTTGTTTAAAGAGATTTTTTTTAATTTCTTTTACTGATTTAATTTTTTTTATAAATTTCATCAGAAATAAGAAGAACATTTATAGGTGTCTCCTTTTTGCTGAAATATACCGAAAATAGACCTTTAGCTGATAGAGGATATTTTTTTATACGTGGTTCCAAATTTTGACCATTAGGTAAATAATCTTGAGAATCAATAAGCTCAAGAGGATCACTCGGGTCACCGTCCATGTGAGAAATATTTAATGGATCGGAATAATTTTTAACACAACACAAAATTTCAAAAATACGCAATCAATAAAAATAAAAACCTGTTTTAATCCACCTATAGGTGCAATTGTGCCTTTCTCATTTCTCCAAACTATGATTTAATAACTGGTTCGTACAATATAACATTATGGAAATGTCTTTCATTCTCATTACACTTGGTAAGTATATATAAGAGAACCTTTTTGCATTCATCGAGGTATCGGTTTGAATCGGAGTTTTCTATGTGATCGCACTTCACAACCCGTAACTCCGGAGCTGGAAGTCGGATGGAGATGGAATTTAATATCAGTTTCCGGGGACGCAACACCTTTCATTTGAGACTAAGTTGATCAAATCGTTCTAGCCATTTTCGAAAAACCAATATAACCGTTATTCTGAATTTGGATGCTTCCGGATCCGTCGATGGTGGCCAGTGTGGCCAAAGAGACTTTGAATGACTGTTGGTGACCTAGATCTACAAATTCAACAGTTGTGTTTATATTTTGGAAAAAAATCACCTTTTTACATTCATCGCAGAATTCGTTAGAATCGGGATTTGCTGCGTGATCGTACGTATCACCCTGTAATTCAGGAACCAGAACTCGGATCCACACAAAATTCAACAGCAGCTGATGGACCTTTCATTTAAAATCAAGTTTGTCAAAATCGGTTCAGAAAATTCCGAGAAACCGATGTGGACATATTAACAAATTTTGTTTTGTAACCATACTCTTCAACTCTTAATCCGGAACAAGATGTCGGTTGAAAATGAAATTCAATAGCAACCTATGGGAATATTATACCTTTCATTTGAATCTTTGTTTGTAAAAATCGGTTCAGCCATCTCCAAGAAACCATACATACATACATACATACATACATACATACATACATACATACATACATACATACATACATACATACATACATACATACATACATACATACATACATACATGCATACATACATACACATATACATACACACATACATACACACAGATATTTTGCGATCTCGGCGAACTGAGTCGAATGTTATATGAGACTCGGCCCTCCGGGCCTCGGTTAGAAAATCGGGTTTTGAAGCAATTGCATAACCTTTCTATATGAGAAAGGCAAAAGAATAATATTTAATTAGCTTAATAAGCATGAGTTCAATGTTATCTTCATGTGATTATAATTTGGAAAGGTTGGTGGAATGGGTTTGAACGTGTAGGGAATGGGGGGTTAGTAGAGTGGGAGTGGAGGATGCGTCAGAAATCCTTCATCTTATTTCGGTATACGGGATGGATGAAGGAAATGCGGGCGTGAGGGTGGTCCAAGAGGAGGGGAGTGATGAAGGAGGGACGTGTAAGGGCAAAGGGGGGGGGGGGGGGGAAGGGCGGCAACGTCATCACCGATGAACCGATGTGACTTTAATTGTGGAATATGCCCGGAATTCCGGACTTCCGGAATCGTCGATAGTGGACAATATATTCAAAGAATGTTTGATTGGCAATCAGTGATCTAGATCTAGATCTAGATCTGCGATTAGAAGTTATTTGGTGACCATTTCAATAGTTTTTAGCCTCTGAGGTATTACGATTGTACCGATTTATATGGGAAATTCCAGTGTATCCTTACTAACACCCCTGTAACTCCGGAAGCAAGAGTCAGAACCGAATGAAATTCAGCAGCAGTCAATGGCATTACTGTATCTTTCATTTGAAATCAAGTTTGTAAAAATCGGTAGAGAATTCGTTGGGGAATGGGTGTGATATTAGCTTAGGAACTTGGCGGGTACCCTGGGGGCGTCATGAACCGTCATAGGTGGCCAATGAGGTCAAAGCTACTTTGATTGATCATTAGTGATCCAGACCCGCAAACTAGAGTAATGTTACATCAATTTTAATATGTTTTACATCATTTGAACGTCATGGTGGTACCAGTTTATATGGGAATTTGCTGTGTGACCGCACTCTTCAACCCGTAACTCCGGAATCGGAAGTCGGATCAACTAAAAATTCAATAGCAGCTTATGGGAGCGTTATACCTTTCAGATGAAACTAAGTTTGCGAAAATCGGTTCAGCCATCTCTGAGAAAATTGTGTGAGTTTAAATGACACACACATACACACACATACATACACACACAGACATTTGCCGATCTCGACGAACTGAATCGAATGGTGTATGACACTCGGCCCTCCGGGCCTCGAATAAAAAGTCGATTTTTACAGTGATTGCATAGCCTTTCTTTATATGAGAAAGGCAAAAATGACAAAATAATACTTATCCCTTTCTTTTCCTTGAATGCTTCTTCTTCGAGATTCGAGAACTTCGAATACTGCTTGTCTGGTCCTGGAACTGTCTGACTTTCTTCCTTCAAGGAGAAAAAATCGGGAATTTACTACTCTCGTTCTTCACTTCTTCTTCTTCTTACTATTCTTTTTCTTCGTCATCTTCTTCCGGTCCTGGTCGGGAACCGCAATTCCTTCCTCCGAAGTACAATTAATTTTCTTCACTCTAAAATGAAGAAAAAAATTAATAGCCAGCAAAGAAGCAAAAACACGTCACTTCTCTTCAAAGCTTGCTTCGATCAATGTAGATGCTATATAGTATCAGCAAATACAAATATTTTTGGTATCAGTTTCATTTATTCATATAATCTCTAGTATGTACCGTGCTCAAAAAAGGAAACTTCTATATTGCTATTTACTACTAGAACAAGTTTCTTTTTAAAGTGACCAATTTTAAGTCATACGACCCATTAATGTTCAAATTTATTTTTTTCAGATATGCACCCTGATGATTGTAATAAAACTATTATGGCTTTTTCTTCATGTCAACTATCACTATCCTGGTTTTCCAATGATTTAACCATTTAGTGTATTCATTATTCAACAATTACAAATATTTTACTGTTAGTTAACTCAAAAAAACATGCGCATATTGTTTGAATTGCAGGAAAAATAATATCGAAGCGACAAACACGCCTGCAGCACAAACAAACAGAGCTAATAACAATTAGCGACAACGAACAAATTGCCGGAACATTGGCGTGTTTTTTTTCGCCACTGTTTTCCGCGTTGATCGTTTCCGCTTCATCTAAATGGAACCATTTTTACGGAATGTTTTGTCATTTACTTGTCAAGCTACACAACTGTAGGATGATGATAGTGATGAAGCAGAAAGGAGAGGGTAGAAAAAAAAGTTCCAATTGAGAGATTTCCGTCGTGACACTGACTCTACCGTGCGCCGGGCGGGAGTGCGGGACTAGCTGGCGGTTGGTATAGGCGAAGCGGATTTTATTCCGACACAATAAAAAGTATCGCACCGGCGGAGATCTGGCCGCTCTAGCTGCTGTGGGAGGAAGAAGTAACCAGCGAGATCCGGCAATAACATTAACGAATTCCGCTGCGAAATGTTGCCATGGCTTGCTTGTTTTGTCGTTGTTGTGAAATGTTGGTAAGTAGTTTTCTTTCAGTGCGTTTATTTTTTTTTGTTTGTATCCTGAGAGCAATTATCAACGTCGAGACGAAGGACCAGGAGTTGTGGAGTTAAAAGATTGTGCTTAAAGATTCCAAGTAACGAATAAAAAAGCTATGTGGGAAACGAGCAAAACAAGCTGCAAACCAAGCTTGAACGACGAGCACTCAATTACCATATTTATGTTAATACTGACTTCTGGCATCGTTTTTGCTAATTAAAAGTAATCTCTTTCGAGATTGTGAACTGGGCGGATAGTAGGGTGGTGTGATTTGTAAATTTGTTGAGAGCTGTTTCTGTTTTATGACTTGGAAATAGTTGGGGTATTCGGGATCCGTCTAAGCCAAGTCTAAGTAATAGCAACAGAATTGGATGCATTTAAACAGAAATTCGTAAAGAACGGTTGTATTTGTATTCGATTAGTAGTGACGAGGCAATAGATTAGATTTCCGGTCTGAACGACTCTGAAAATAAGACAAATTACCCCTGGGGTTGTCCATAATCTAAAATCATATCCAATCTAATCAAAATTGTTGACCCCTATCCATCCGCCCTTCTCATATCGCTTTGATTTCCTGTCCCAGTTGGCAGTTTTATCGGCTTTACGTGATCGATAAATGTTAGCTGCTGCCAATGTTATGCCAGAGGCGTGAAAAAATCTCATCCCTTATTCTGTTCCTTTCTGTCAGCAGTGGAACTTTTCGTTTCCTTTCTCAACCAACCGGTCCCAAATGTTTTTTTGCTGGTGCTATTTTAAGCATAGGCAAATATTTGCCATAGTGCAGCTTAAGCAGATTACAACCGTACAAGATCCTACTGGCTTAGGCGCATTTCCATCGAAGACCGAAAGATTACGGGACACATTCTAGCATCAGAGATCGAAGGAAAGTTGCACGGCTGTCTTCCGACGAAAGCACGAAGAAAGCCTTTCCCCTTTCCATTAGCCGATCCGATTTACGCTCTCGGATATCTCATGTGTGGTATGTAAAGTGTGTAAAACGTATGCTGATACTGCCGGGAAAGGGGGAAACAATCTCCTATACTGTGATGGAGCAGCGATTGCATATCGGTAGCTGATGGTACTGTACGGGTCACAGATTGAACAGATGTGGCACGGTGTGTTTGGGTAAGAAAAGTAAAAGTAAAAAAATACAGAATTATAACAAAAGGTCTACAAAGAAATTAAGGGAGTATGTAAGTAAGAGAGTAAATAATAAAAATAATAAGAAGTCAAAAGAGCAACTAGAATAGAGTAATCAGAGCAAAGGTTTAAAGGAATAGAAACAGCAAAGAATAAAACAAGTAATGAGTAAATTAATTAAAGAGTAAAACAGTAAAAAGAATAAGGAACAGGACCCAAGTAGCAATTGCAACTTGTTGAAAGTTTTAAATGTTGCACAACTGCTATACAATATTTTTTATTGTTGGATATATTTGAAAAGAATTTCCACGGGTTTTTAAACTGATTGTGCAACTATGTAACTATAGAGCTGGCCAATAGTGTTAAGTATTCAAACATCAATAACTGTTGTGAAACTAATCAGAAACTTTGCTAACTTGCACAAACAGTAACAAGTTGCAAATGCCTCTTTGTTTGCCATTTCACCCTAAAACAGAACTGTCCAACTACCCAGTGCTCGACAAATGACACAGCTATTGCTTTCATTATTTTGCTGCAATTAGGAACATGTTGCACAACATACAAACAAAGTGCGCTTTTTCCATAACATAGTTGTAATCAAGAGAGTTACAAATACTATACAGTAACAAAGCGTGCTACTTGGGGATGAACAAATGGTTAAAAAGTTAAAAGAGTAAAAATAATAAAGACTAGAAAAAGATTATAGAAAGTGAAAGGAGTGAAAAGTGTGAAAGGAGTAAAAGAGGCGAAAGAGAGTAAAAGAGTTTAAAAAGCGAAAGGAGTGAAGAGTAAAAAAAGTAAACAGAGCCAAAAGAATAAACAGTAAAGATAGCAAAAAATAGTGAAAAGAGTAAAGAAAAAAAAGCTTAAGTGCATAAAAAAGTAATAAAAGAAGAATAAATAAACGGTGTAAAAAGAGTAAGAGGAGTAAAATGGGTATAGGGAGTAGAAAGAGCAAAAAGAGTGAACAGAGATAAAACGAGTAAAAAGAGTAAAAGGAACAAAAGGACTAAAAAGAGTAAAACCGGTAAAAAGAGCAAAGAGAATGAAAAGAGTAAAAAAATAACAGTTAAGAGAGAAAAAAGCCAAAAAGAATAAAAGGGGTAAAAAGATAAAAAGATAAAAAAAGTAAAAAGATAACAATGAGTAATATAAAGAATAAAATGATTAAAGGAGCAAAACGAGTAAAACGGTAAAAAGGAGCAAAAACAGTGAAAAAGGTTAAAAAGAGCAAAAAAATAAAAGTAGCAAAATAGTGAAAGAGTTAAAAGAGCAAAAAGTAATAGGAGTTAAAAGAGTAAAAGGAGGAAACGAAGAAATGAGTTAGAGGAGTAACGAGGGTAAAACGCATAAAAAGAGTGAAGGAAGCAAATAGAGAAAAAAGAATAAAAAGAGCAAAAAGGGCAAATATCAAAAAGAGTGGAGAGAAAAAAGACTAACGACTGTAAAATAGTAAAGATAGAAACAGAGTAAGAAGGCTAACAATAGTAAAAAGAGTGATAAGAGCTAAAAAATAAACAAGTACAAAGAGTAAAAAAGCAAAAGGAGCAAAAAGAGTAAAAAGCGTAGAGACAGTAAATAGTGTAATTACAGTAAAAATATTAAAACGAGTGAAAAGAGCAATAATAGTTAAAATTGTACGAAGTGTAAAAAGAGCGAAGAGAATTAAAAAGTAAAAGGAGCAAAAAGAATAAAAGAGTAAAAAAAGTGAAAAGAGTTGAAGTTGAACAAAGTAACAAGACATAGAAAAGAGTTAAAGGAGTAAAAGAGTAAAGGGAGCAAAAGGAGAAAAAAGAATGAAACGAGCTAAAAGGGCAAAAGGAGTAGATAGAGTAGAGAGTAAAAGGAATAAAGACAGTAAAAGTAGTAAAGAGAGTAACAGAGTAAAAAGATTAACAATAGTAAAAAGAGTGGTAAGTGCAAATAAATAAACAGAGTAAAAGAAAATAAAAAGAGTAAAAAGAGCATAAACAGCATAATGAAAGAAGGAAGATTGAAAAGAGTAAAAAGTGTAATCATAGTGAAAAGATTACAACTAGTAAAAACTGTACCAAGTGTAAAAAGAGTGAAGAAAATTCAAAAAGTTAAAAGAGCAAAATGAATAAAAGAGTAAAACGAGTTAAAAGGGAAAAAGTAAAATGAGCAAAAAA
Organism: Topomyia yanbarensis; assembly: GCF_030247195.1. Taxonomy (NCBI): domain Eukaryota; kingdom Metazoa; phylum Arthropoda; class Insecta; order Diptera; family Culicidae; genus Topomyia; species Topomyia yanbarensis. The sequence goes on from NC_080671.1 coordinate 441,263,048, forward strand.
AGTAAAATAAAGAAAACTTGGAAAAGAATTAAGGGAATAAAGAGTGTAAATAGAGTAAAAAGAGAAAAGTGAGCAAAAAGAGAGGAAAAAATAAAAAGAGCTAAAAGAGCAAAAAGTGTGGAAATCGTAGAGAGTAAAATGAATAAAGACAAAAAATAGTAAAGAGAGAAACAGAGTAAAAAGACTAACAATAGTAAATGGAGTGATAAGAGCAAAAAAATAAACAGAGTAAAAGAGTAAAAAGAGCAAAAAGAGTAAAATGAGTAGAGAGAGAGAGAGAGTAAGAAGAGTGAAAAGAGTTAAAAATGTAATCATAGTGAAAATATTAAAACTAGTAAAAAAGTAACAATAGTAAAAACTGCACAAAGTGTAAAAAGAGTGAAAAGAATTAAAAAAGCTAAAAGAGCAAAAGGAATGAAAGTAAAAAGAGTGAAAAGAGTTAAAAGGGAAAATGTAAAATGAGGAAAAAGAGTAAAAGAAAGAAAATGTGAAAAAGAATTAGGGAAATAAAGAGGGTAAACAGAGTAAAATGAGAAAGAGAGCAAAAAGAGAGGAATGAATGAAAAGAGCTAAAAGAGCATAAAGTGTAGAAAGCGTAGAGAGTAAAAAGAATACAGACAGTAAAAATAGTAAAGAGAGAAACAGAGTAAGAAGACTAACGATAGTAAAAAGAGTGATAAGAGCAAATAAGTAAACAGAGTAAAAGAGTGAAAAGAGAAAAAAGTGAAATGAACAAAAATAGTAAAAGAAAGAAAACGTGGAAATGAATTAAGGGAGTAAAGAGAGGAAAGAATAAAAACACCCAAAAGAGCAAAAGGAGTAGAAAGCGTAGATAGTAAAAGGAATAAAGACAGTAAAAACAGTAAAGAGAGAAACAGAATAAAAAGACTAACGATAGTAGAAAGAGTGATAAGAGCAAAAAATAAACAGAGTAAAACATTAAAAAGAGCAAAAAGAGTAAAATGAGTTGAGAGAGTAAGAAGAGTGAAAAGTGTAATCATAACGAAAAGATAAAAAAGAGTAAAAAGAGTAACAATGGTAAAAACTGTACAAAGTGTAAAACGAGGGAAGAGAATTCAAAAAGTAAAATGAGCAAAAAGAATAAAAAGAGTAAAGAAATGAAAAGGGTAATAAAAGTAAAATTAGTAAAATGCGTAAAAATGATAAAAAGAGTAGAAAGAGTGAAGAAAACAAAATGAATAAAATGAGTAAAAATATTGTAAAGAGTACAAATAGTGAAAGGAGTAAAAATAGTATAAAGACTAGAAATCGTAAATGAAGTAGCAAGAGTAAAATGTGTACAAATAGTTAAAAGAGCAAAAAAGAGTCAAAATAATAGGTATAAAAGAGTGAAAGGAGTACAAAGTGTAAAAAGACGAAAAGGAGTAAAAACGCACAAAGAGTAAAATGAATGAAAAGTATGACAAGCGGAAAATAAGTAGAACAGTAATATGATTAGAAGAGGAAAATGAAGAAAAAAACAGCGAAAAGGGTCTTTTACCCTTTTCGCTGTTTTTTTTCTTCATTTTCCTCTTTTAATCATGTTACTGTTCTACTTATTTTCCGCTTACTCTTTGTGAGTTTTTACTCCTTTTCGTCCTAACGGAATAAAGAGTTAAAAGAGTCGAACAAAGAAATTCCTACAAGTAAAACCCCTCGAGGAGTAAAACGCTTAAAATAATTAAAGCAGCAAAACAAGAAAATAGTTCATCAATGGCCGAACAATTGTTCCGAATCGTGAGCAAATGTATTTCTGAATTAGAAGTTGCTCGATCTTGGTCCGCTAGTCGTCAGTCTCCTTGTACGCTAGTGCATATGAGACCATCCAACCAATCCAAGATAAAGGAGCTAAAAGCATGTAAATGATGGAAGAGAGCATAAAGGTAGCAAAAGTGAAATGTAGATATAGCAAAAACAGTTAGCAGACTAAGCAAAGAGTAAAACATGAAAAGATAGAGGGAATGGAAGAATAGGGACATAACAGAAACGAAAAACAGATAAAAGAGTAAGGAGGAGTAGACCAAAAGAGGTCGAAAAGCGACAAAAAACCGAGAAAATATGGAATGGAGTAGAAAGATTAAACAAATAAAAAGAGAGAAGGAAGAAAATAAAAAACATGATGAAAGGAAGAGAAGAATTTAAGAGCAAATATGTGAAGAAAAATGAATAAAACCGGAAGTAAATAAAAAAGGAAAAATGTAAAGAATAACGAATAAAAGAAAAAAGAGAAAGGCAGTGTAAAATGAAAAGATGGTACCTAGAATGGGAGTATGCGAAGTATAAGAAAATAGTGAAGAGAAATAAGTATAGAGAAAAGACGGGAAAGAGCGGATAGTGTAAAGCAAAAAGAGTAAGAAACAAAGTAAGAAAAGAGATTAAAGAGATAAGAGCGTAGAATAGTGCATTCTTTATAAGTGAAATTACCGTGAAAAAGAGTGTAGAGATAAACGTGTCTAGGAAAAGAGAGCAAATAGAAAAGAAAGACAAAGAAAGAGCGATTGAAGATTGAGTAAACAGAAAAAAGTAAAGAGATAGAAAAAGGACTCAATAGGAGAGATTGTTAACAGAATACACGGTAAATAGAGAAAAGAGTTAACAGAAAGGAAAGTAAACAGAAAAGTGAAAGCAAACAGGAGATGCCTTAAAGAGAAAACAGAAAATACAATAAGCAGAAAAGAAAGTAAAGAGAAAAGAGTAGACAGTGAAGAGAGCAAAAAGAAAAAAAAAATTAAAGAGAAAAAGGATTACAGAGAAAAGAAATTAAAGAGAAAAGAGATTAAAAAGAAAAGAGGTTGAAGAAAAACGCGATTGAAGAGAAAAGAGACTGAAGAGAAAAGATATTGAAGAGAGAACAGATTGAAGAGAAAACAGATTGAATAGAAAAGAGATTGAAGGAAAAAGAAATGGAAGAGAAAAGAGGTTGAAGAGAAGTGATTGAAGAGAAAAGAGATTGAATAGAAAAGAGATTGAAGGCAAAGAAATGGAAGAGAAGATATTGAAGAGAAAAGAGGCTGAAGTGTAAACAGTGAAGAGCAAATAGCCAAAAAGTAAACAGCCACAGAGTAAAGAGTCAAAGAGTAAGGAGCCGAAGAGTAAGATGCCAAAGATTAAAGAGTCAAGGAGTAAAGAGCCAAAGAGTAATGATTCAAAGAATTAAGAGCCAATGAGTAAAAAGCCAAAGATTAAAGAGCCAAAGAGTAAAGATCTAAACAATCAAGAGCCAAAGAGTAAAGAGCCAAATAGTGAAGAGCCAAAGAGTAAGGAGCCAAAGAGTAAATAACCAAAGAGTAAAGAGCCAAATAGTAAAGAGCCAAATAGTAGTGAGCCAAAGAGTAACGAGCCAAAGAGTAAGAATCCAAAGAGTAAAGAGCCAAAAGGTGAAGAGCAAAAGAGTAGAAAGTCAAAGAGAGAAAATGCGAAGAATTAAGAGCCAATGAGTAAAGAGCCGAAGAGTAAAGAGAAAAGAGTAAGCAAAAAAGAGACTAAACAAAAAAGAGAGTAAACAGAAAAGTGGGTATACAAAAAAGAGAGAACATAAAAGAGAAGAAAAGAAAGTAACATAAACGAGAGTAGAGAGAATAGAGAGTAAGATATAAGAGAGTAGACTGAAGAGAACAATAAGAAAAGAAAGTAAAGCGAAGAGAGAGGGAAGAGAGAGGGAAGAGAAAAAAGAGTAAAAAGAGAAAAGAGAAAAGAGAGTAAAAAGAAAAAAGAGTAAAGAGCAAAAAGAGGAAAGATAAAATAGATTGTAAAGAGAAAAGGGATTGAAGTAAAAGAGATTGAAGTGAAAAGCGATTGAAGAGAAATGAGATCGAAGAGGAAAGAGATTGAGGCGAAAATAGATTGAAGAGAAAAGAGATTGAAGAGAAAAACGGTTGAAGAGAATAAAGATTAAAGAGAAAAGATGTTGAAGAGAAAAGATATTAAAGATAAGAGAGATTGAAGAGAAAAAAGTTTGATAAGAAAAAAGATTGAATGGAGGACAGATGGAATAGAAAAAAGATTGAACAGTAAATGAAAAGAGATTGAATGGAAAAGAAATTGAAGAGAAAACCAAAAGGGGTAAAAAGAGTCAACAAGAGTAAAAAGAATAAAAGAAATAATAATAAAAAACAAAAGGAGTAAAAAGGGTAAAAAGAGTAAAAAAAGTTAACAAGTAAAAGAGTTTATAGCGCACAAAGAGCAAGAAGAGTAAAAAGAGTGAAGAAAGCAAAAAACGTGAAAAGAGTAAGAAGGGTGAACAAAATAAAAAAGTACTTATGATGAAAAGATTAAAACGAGTAAAAGAGTAGTGTAAGATGAGATATATTAAATACTGCTGAAACAACCTGTGCTAGCTTCGGTTCGCCCAATATAGCTGTTTCTATGTAGTGAAATCGTCGGAATAAAACTGAAATGCGACCTTGCATCATTCTCTTTCTCTGTTAGATCGTCAACCGATTCATATCGTGGAAGGTGAGTTAAAAATACCTATACAAGTAGCAATAGTGGAAACTACATAAAGAGTAAAAAGAGTTAAAAGAATTAATGAAGTAACAAGGGATAAAAAGAATAAACAGAGTAAAAAGACTTAAAAAAGAGGTAGTAGTAAAAAGAGAGAGTAAAAATCAGAAAAAGTTAAACGGGAAAAGAGTAAAAAAGTGAGAAGAGTACAAATATAGTAGAACGAGTAAAATGAGTAAGCAGAATGAGAAAAGTAAAAAAAGTGGAAGCAGTAAAAAGTGTAAGAAAAGAAAATTAGTAAAAAACACAAAGAGAAAGACATAAAAAGTGTGTAAAGAGTAAAATGAGTAAAAGCTTAATATGAATAAGAGTAAAATAAAGAACAAACGATTGAAAAGAGTAAACCGGATAACAGAGTAAAACATAAATAGAGTAAGAAGTGTAAATGAGTGAAAAAACACAAAGAGTGAAATGAATAAAAAGTATGAAAAGAATAATGAACTGAGTAAAAAGTAATATGCGTGAGAGAGTAAAATGAGAAAAAACCGATGAAAGAAGTTAGAAGTTATAACATAGTAAAAGAGTTTAAAATTTGAAAAAAAAAACAAATTCGAACAAGCCTTCGAGAAGTTAAAAATTTAAAACAATTAAAACAGCAAAAAAAAGTAGAAAATAGTTCATCAGTGTCCGAACAATATTTCCGAATCAAGATCAAATATATTTCTTCGTTGTTCGAGCTTGCTCCGCTAGCGTTCAGTCTCCTTCTAAGCTAGTGTACATGACACCATCCAAACAGTCTGAGATAAAGGAGTTGAAAGCGTACAAATGATAAAAGAGAGTATAAATGCAATGGGAGCGAAATATGTATATAGTAAAGAGAGTAAACAGACTAAGCTAAGAGTGAAGCATGAAAAGATTGAGAAAAGACGAATAGGAGGAACAAACGAAAAACCGATAAAAAGTAGCAAAAGAAAAAAGAGAAAAAAGGAATTGAGGAGAAAGAAAAAAGAAATAAAAGGGGAAAGAAAAAATAATCAAAACGCACTATGGAAAGAAAGACATGTATTAAAGAGAGAAGATGTGACGAAAAAACGAGTAAAACAAGAAATTAATCAAAAAGAAAAAATAAGAAAAGAAGAAATGATTCTAGAGAAAATATGCCGTGAAAATAGAATAAACGAGTGTGAGAACAGAAAGGATAAAAAGAAAAGAAAATCAATGAAAAAAATCTGAAGAGTAAACAGAAAAGTGCAAAGAGAAAAGAAAGCAAAAAGGCAAAAGTGTAAGCAGCAAAGAAAATAAACAAAAAAGGGAGTAAACAGAAAAGAAGAACAGAAAAGAGAGTAAACAGAAAAAAAAGCAAAGAGAAAGAAAAGAAAAAAGAGGAGTCAGAAAAAAAATAGAAAAAGAACAGATAGTAAAAGGAAAAGAGATTAAAGAGGAAAAAGATTGAAGAGCAAAGAGATCGAAAAGAAAATAGGTTGTAGAGAAAAGAGATTGAAGCGAAAAGAAATTGAAAAGAAAAGAGAGTAGATATAAAAAAAGTAAAAAGAAAGAAAAGAGATTGAAGAGAAAGGAGATTGAAGAGAAATAAAATTGAAAAGAAAAGAGACTGAAAAGAAGTGAGATTGAAGAAAAGAGATTAAGGAGAAAAGAGATTGAAGAGTAAAGAGTGGTAGATATAAAAGAGAGCAAAAAAGAGAGTACAGAGAAAAAGGATTGAATAGAAAAGAGACTTAAGAGAAATGAAGTTGAAAAGAAAAGAGATTGATGAGAAATGAGATAGAACAGTAGAGATTGAAAAGAAAAAAAATTAGGGAGAAAAAAGGTTGAAGAGAAAAGAGATTGAAGAAAGAAGGAATTGAAGAGAAAAGAGTATGAACAGAAAAGAGATTGAAGTTAAAAGAGATTGAAAAGAAAAGAGATTGAAGAGAAAATAGATTTAGGAGAAAAGAGAGTAGAGAGGAAAGAGAGTAAAACAAAGAGAGTACTGAGTAAAGAGATCGAAGAGAAAATAGATTGAAGGCAAAAGAGAATGAAAAGAAAATACAATGAAGAGAAAAGAGATTGAAGAGAAATGAGATGTAATAGAAGAGCGATTGAAGATTGAAGAGAAAAGAGATTGAAGATAATAGAGTTTGAAGAGAAAATATATTAAATAGAAAAGAGATTGAAGAGAAAAGAGATTGAAGAGAAAACAGATTGAGGAAAAAAAATATTTAAGTCAAAAGTGAATGAGGAAAAAAGAGATTGAAGAGAAAAGAGTTCGAAAGAAAAGAGCCAAATAGCGAGGGGCCAAATAGTCAAAGAGTTAAAGAGGTAAAGAGTCAAAGAGCCAAATAGCCAAAGAGCCAACAAGCCAAAGAGTCAAAGAGTCAACGAGCCACAGAGTTATAGAACCGAAGAGCCAAATAGTCAAAGAGCCAAATAGCGAGGGCCAAAGAGTTAAAGAGCTAAAGAGTCAAAGAGCCAAATAGCCAAAGAGCGACAGATCTAATGAGCCAAAGAGCTAAACAGGGTAAGAGCTAAAGAGCCAAAAACCCAAAGAGCGAAAGAGTCAAAAATCCAAAGAGTTAGAGCCGAAGAGCCAAAGAACCAAAGAGCAAGAGCAAAATAGCCAAAGTGCAAAATAGCCAAAGAGCCAAAGAGCGAAACAGCCAAAGAGCTAAAGAGCCAAATAGTCAAAGAGCCGAAAAGCCAAAGAGCCAAAGAGCTAAAGAGCCAAATAGCAAAAGAGCCAACGAGCCGAAGAGCCAAATAGTCAAAGAGCCAAATAGCGAGGGCCAAAGAGTTAAAGAGCTAAAGAGTCAAAGAGCCAAATAGCCAAAAAGCGACAGATCTAATGAGCCAAAGAGCTAAATAAGGAAAGAGCTAAAGAGCCAAAAACCCAAAGAGCGAAAGAGTCAAAGATCCAAAGAGTTAGAGCCGAAGAGCCAAAGAACCCAAGAGCAAGAGCAAAATATCCAAAGTGCAAAATAGCCAAAGAGCCAAAGAGCGAAACAGCTAAAGAGTCAAAGAGCCAAATAATCAAAGAGCAAAAAAGCCAAAGAGCTAAAGAGCCAAAGAGCAAAAGAGCCAACGAGCCGAAGAGCAAAATAGTCAAAGAGCCAAATAGCGAGGGCCAAAGAGTTAAAGAGTCAAAGAGCGACAGATCTAATGAGCCAAAGAGCTAAATAGGCAAAGAGCCAAAGACTCAACGAGCCAAAGAGTCAAAGATCCAAAGAGTTAGAGCCGAAGAGCCAAATAGCCAAAGAGCAAAATAGCCAAAGAGCAAAATAGTCAAAAAACCAAATAGCCAGAGAGCCAAAAATCAAAAGAGCCAAAGAACCAAAGAGCAAAAAAGCCAAAGTGCAAAATAGTCAAAGAGCGAAACAGCCAAAGAGCTAAAGAGCCAAAGAGCCGAATACCAAAGAGCCGAAGAGCCAAATAGTCAAAGAGCCAAATAGCGAGGGCCAAAGAGTTAAAGAGCTAAAGAGTCAAAGAGTCAAAGAGCCAAAGAGCGACAGATCTAATGAGTCAAAGAGCTAAATAGGCAAAGAGCCAAAGAGTCAAAGATCCAAAGAGTTAGAGCCTAAGAGCTAAGTAGCCAAAGAGCCAAAGAGCAAAATAGCCAAAGAGCAAAATAGTCAAAAAACCAAATAGCCAGAGAGCCAAAAATCCAAAGAGCCAAAGAACCAAAGAGCAAAATAGCCAAAGTGCAAAATAGCCAAAGAGCCAAAGAGCGAAACAGCCAAAGAGCTAAATAGGCAAAGAGCCAAAGACCCAACGAGCCAAAGAGTTAGAGCCGAAGAGTCAAATAGCCAAAGAGCAAAATAGTCAAAAAACCAAATAGCCAGAGAGCCAAAATTCAAAGAGCCAAAGAACCAAAGAGCAAAATAGCCAAAGAGCGAAACAGCCAAAGAACTAAAGCGCCAAAGAGGCAAATAGCGAGGGGCCAAATAACCAAAGAGTTAAAGAGCCAAAATGTCAAAGAGCTAAAGATCTAAAGAGTTAAAGAGTCAAAGAGCCAAAGAGCTAAAGAGCCAAAGAGCGAATGGGCGAAAGATCTAAAGACCCAAAGAGCTAAAGAGCCAAAGAGCGAATGGGCGAAAGATCTAAAGAGTCAAAGAGCTAAAGAGTCAGTCTACATTCATGGTCATAAGATTGATTAATTTTTAATTTAAATCAAAATCAAATATCATCCGGGACGTTCGATTCCCATATAAAGTTAACTGCGATCTCGTTTGCTGATTTGGCTTTATCAAACTTGACAAGATTCAGCTTGCCTTGACAGTGCAAATAAGTGGAAAAAGCAGCCATGTTCTACAAGGTGCTGGGGAACTACGAAATAGCGGTTCCCCCCACCGTGTGCCATCGCTGCTGTTTGATTTCAACTATATATTTACGTAGTGAACACGACCACGACCAGATTGGAACTATGAAAGAGAGCAAGTTGATGTATTCACGAAATTATAGTTTTCCTAGTCAAGATAACTATCACTTCCGAGCGAACGTAGCGCTCGGTTGTCTCCCGGCGTGTCACCGCAATCGTTGCGACAGATGTGCTCGGTTATTGAAATTCGGATTAAAATATGCAGGACTTCTCCATCAATTTTATGTGGTAGACTAGACGCCCTATGAAAGTAATTGCCTGTAGAAAGACATTGACCGACTCTTCGTTGTCCCTCATTTCCAATAAAATTTCATTAATGGACCCATGCGATGACTCATCTGAAGCATGTTGAAATTTTCTTTTGTGACCACTTATTTCTATAGTTCTGCTATGAAATGTATTGCTGCTGATTCACGCGTATCCCTGCAACAATGTAGCAAAAGTCTGACTCGGCATCGTCGCTACGTGCATAGTGTTAGCATAACCAATTCCGCATGGATGTTAGTTTCCTCTTCTCACTGTACCCTGTAGTGTAGAGTGTAGGAAAGGGTCGCTCCAGTGCCGTCCGTCATGGTAACCAACGTGAGGTTTGCCGATCTTGCAATGTGTCGGTTGTCTTCATAGTCGCGTCGTAGCAAAGCAGTTTCCTTTGATGGCTACCGGGATGCGGTAAACCCCATCCACTGACCTACCACAGTTACCCCTAGCTGCGAATATGCATATGAATGCGGCTCTGGAAACTGTGCATATATTGCAACACCGAACAAGCGCGCAAAATTTCCATCGACGTCATGTGGTGTAGAAATTTAGCGCCAAGTTTGTGTTTTTTTTGTGTGTGCAGCTGGAAATGTTATGTCTGTGTGACATAACCTCACGCTTTTGCCACCTCCATTTCAGCGGCGACTGCGATGATACCGAACCGCAATATCAAAGGAGCAAAGAACAACAGCATGCTTGGTTTCGCGTCTAGAGTTAACTTTGTTGATGTTTTGTAGTGCGGCCGCTGCTGCCGCTGGTGCCGTTTTTCGCATGTGCTAGAAAGTCGTTGGAAGAAATAGCGCAGAGTTTCGGCTTTGCTTGTTACCTGTAGGACTAGCTGCTGGAAGCAATACATAGTTGATTTTGGGGCCGTAAACAAACTTCTGCTCTACGGTTGTTAGGTTATCCACGCAATAGCAAAGCAAGCAGTTCGCGCCGAAGACTAGAACTTCATCATCTAGTAGTTGTTTGTTTCCCGGTGGGCGGTTTTATATACCAGGGTACTTCTCAGCAGTATGAAAATTGTCGGAAGTTTGTAGTTTATGTGTAGGTAAGCAGTAAGTAAGTTGATGGGCATGTTTTTCCTTTTATTATTTCGGTGTTGGAATTTATATATTTTTCTTTCACATAACAAGGAGATACAAAGGTGCTTCCTTGGTAGCAATTGCAACTTGGTTTAGGATGTTGCAAAATTGACTCACAATAATTTTTTTGTGGTGTACCTGTTCTAAAAGTAGTTTTATACATATCTAGTTATTTGTGAAGCGTTTAAGGTACGATTAATTTACCGACACGCGTGAAACATCCATTTCCGACCAGCATGAAAAAATTCTAACAGAATGCAATTGTCATTAATGGTAAATCAATATAATTTTCTGACATTTGAAGGAGTTCAAATAGGTTAATTACATGTTACATGAATGCTTCTATTTTATTAGTCTGTTTTTGCTGTAGTTTTAGTAGATTGCTTTTCCATTACTCATATATACCAAAACTAATATCGGCAAATTTATACGCTTCTACTTAATCCCTTTGAAGATTTTTTTCGCTTTTTGAAATAATATTTTTCCGTTTTATTACTATATATTCAATTAGATTCATTTTAACACTCACTAACACAATCAATTGCATATTCTCTCATATGCACTCACAAACATTCTCATTAAAAATGTACAAACGCTCGTGGCCTTTGCGATAACACAAACCAGGTCACAAACGCGAACATGCAGTTACAATAGACCACACTTACTTAAGCCCTCTATATCTAACACCTCGGTAATTAAATGAACATTTTAGCACCTAGAAATTTACAAATGCGGAATCAAGCATTCACCCACCGCTCGCGCGATCATGAATCCGTCATGTCCGGAAGTCTACTTTCAGTTGGGCCAAATAAAAAGGATACTCATATTCACTAGACAACACGTTCCATGGTGACAAGATCGGGTGATATGGAAGAGTTCACTTTCTTCTAGCATCTGAACCGTACATCGAAAATTAAGTATTACATTCACGGCAGCGGTCATCCAAGAACACACGCGAATATTCGAATGGACACACGGTTATTAAATTGAATTTATTCACGCGAAATTACATACACACTAACACACGCGACATACAAACGCCCATGTGATCGAACGAATTCACGTACAAACGTTCCAGCCTTTCGCGATGGTACACGCGATCATAAAGTCCCTACGCTTGCACATATCTGAACCGTACACTGCATATCACATTCAAAATCACAACCCGTTGCAATTTGCTTTAAGCAGTGTTTTAAGCTGTGTGACATTTCCCGTCTCCTCTGCAATTGTAGTGAGTGATTCTGACGGAGAGCCCTTCCGAGACCCTAGCTCTACAGCAGCTCCAGTAGGACAACTCCCGAAAAAAAAATTCTCCCAAGGAAGTTGGATTGATTTGCCGTCTTTGACGAAGTCGCAGACAAGAAAATTATTTTGCAGTGATAAACTGATGGATACAGTGGCACTTTGCGGTGAATATGCAACGTTGGTCCGGCTGCAAGACTTGTCCGATTTGGCTCAAATATTTGGAACAATTATTCCTACTAGAAATCGACTTAGGGTAGGCCCAATGGGGTTCATTTTTTTCATATCACTTTATGGGTAGGTGAAGCATCAACGAATCGACGGGCTACATGGAACAAGCAACGCATCGGGTTTTTAATGTAGAATACATTTAAGGTTTCAATATAGGGGTCCCGTTTCAAAATATCGGCTGCGGTGCCGCGTCAGATTTTGAACGTTAATAACTTTTATCATACTTAACAGAATGATTTGATTTTTAGGCCAATTTGTTGCAAATATGTTCCTCTATGCTGTATTAAAATTTGAAGTATGTATAACATGTACTAATAACAAAAAAAATGTGTTTTGAAAAATCTTTCGAAAACGACTCGGAAAAGTGAAAATTTTCAGCCCATCCCGCACAGAGCCGTCAAAATGGTGGACCAACCGAACAATAAAATAATGAAAAGTTTATATATAGGTCCACTACATGTTTGTTCGTATGGTTATTCGCATTGGGTTGCTTGACGAGAGCACTTGGTGGGGGAAAGACGGCATATTCCTTTGGTTAGGCCATTAGAAGCCGGACGGAAAGGAAAGGCTCATGCACGGCACGAGAACGAGCGAGAAAGCGATAGTAGTGCATATTAGCGCGATTATATAAATATCTGTCGGTCGGTTTTTCTCATCATTCATATTCGTTCAAGCACTAGCAAGCAGCCAGTCCAGCGAAGGAAAGCAGTTGGCAATAGCGACGGACGGAAAAAGTGCCCCAGCTACTGGTGACTCATTGGAACTGTCGCCCTGCAAGAATTTCGCCCCAACTAAAGGGCAACAGAGTAGGCTATCGTTCCAGCGTCTGGGTCGTGAGATTGTGCAGGACTGCAAAGTCGAGCTACGCTTACAAAGCTCAGTCGTAATGATGCCCCGAGAAGACAACGATGCCTGCTTGGTCGGTTTGTTCGAGAATGCAAAATAGTGCTTTCTAGCTCACCGTGTCCGCGGGGAGTGCGTCTGAATTATGCTCCCGCAATAAAACAAACGGTTCTTTACAGGACCAATTAATTGTGTTCTAATAAGAGTTAAACTGAAATTTACATTTTATGGTGCATAACAAATAATTTTCAGAAAGCAATATAAGCAATACGATGTGTGGAAAGAAAGAAAGAGAATTTAAATTATCCTCTCTCGCTCGTTTTCGTGCACTGCTTTTCTATTCCTTTCTGCTGCTACTACCATCATAACTAAAACGAATGTGCGTGTTCACCCACCATCCTATGGCCAGTGTTGCCACAATTGCATGTTGCTATTACACTTTGAATTATTTTATCGATTCTCTCTAGTGTTGATAAAATATAGAACGTGCAAAGTACACTAGTCGCATGCTTTTATTCGAACTTTTTGGCAGCCTCCGTTGATTAACTGCATAAATCGATTTGTTTGTGCAGCTCCTTGCTAGTAGCAAACTAAATAGCCTTTATCAGCGCTAACAAATAACACGAAAGAATTTAAATTTGTGAAAATCTTTTCCTTCCTTCTTTTCAAATCTGCAACATTCTTTGAAAATATTGTTTGAATGTTGCTATTGAAAAACTGAACATGCAAGTTTGCTAGCACTGGCCACTAGATTGAAGGCGATGGAAAGACAGAATATTCGTTTTGGTTATGCTAGTATTGGTAGCCGAACGGAAAGGAAAGGCACAGGAATGGCACAAAAACGAGCGATAGTAGTGCTTTCTCGTGTGTTCATATATGAATATTGGTCGTTCGGTTTTTCTCATCATTCGTATTCGTTCAAGCACTAGCAAGCAGCCAGTCCAGCGAAGGAAAGCAGTTGGCAATAGCGACGGACGGAAAAAGTGCCCCAGCTACTGGTGACTCATCGGAACTGTCGCCCTGCAAGAATTTCGCCCCAACTAAAGGGCAACAGAGTAGGCTATCGTTCCAGCGTCTGGGTCGTGAGATTGTGCAGGACTGCAAAGTCGAGCTACGCTTACAAAGCTCAGTCGTAATGATGCCCCGAGAAGACAACGATGCCTACTTGGTCGGTTTGTTCGAGAATGCAAAATAGTGCTTTCTAGCTCACCGTGTCCGCGGGGAGTGCGTCTGAATTATGCTCCCGCAATAAAACAATAAACGGTTCTTTACAGGACCAATTAATTGTGTTCTAATAAGAGTTAAACTGAAATTTACATTTTATGGTGTATAACAATTTTCAGCAAGTAGGTTAGAAATACGATGTGTGGAAAGAAAGAAAGAGAATTTAAATTATCCTCTCTCGCTCGTTTTCGTGCACTGCTTTTCCATTCCTTTCTGCTGCTACTACCATCATAACTAAAACGAATGTGCGTGTTCACCCACCATCTCATGACCAGTGTTGCCACAATTGCATGTCGCTATTACAATTTGAATTATTTTATTGATCCTCTCTAGTATTGATAAAATGTAGAACGTGCAAAGTACACTAGTCGCATGCTTTTATTCGAACTTGGCAGCCTCCGTTGATTAACTGCATAAATCGATTTGTTTGTGCAGCTCCTTGCTAGTAGCAAACTAAATAGCCTTTATCAGCGCTAACAAATAACACGAAAGAATTTAAATTTGTGAAAATCTTTTCCTTCCTTCTTTTCAAATCTGCAACATTCTTTGAAAATATTGTTTGAATGTTGTTATTGAAAAACTGAACATGCAAGTTTGCTAGCACTGGCCACTAGATTGAAGGCGATGGAAAGACAGAATATTCGTTTTGGTTATGCTAGTATTGGTAGCCGAACGGAAAGGAAAGGCGCAGGAATGGCACAAAAACGAGCGATGGTAGTGCTTTCTCGTGTGTTCATATATGAATATTGGTCGTTCGGTTTTTCTCATCATTCGTATTCGTTCAAGCACTAGCAAGCAGCCAGTCCAGCGAAGGAAAGCAGTTGGCAATAGCGACGGACGGAAAAAGTGCCCCAGCTACTGGTGACTCATCGGAACTGTCGCCCTGCAAGAATTTCGCCCCAACTAAAGGGCAACAGAGTAGGCTATCGTTCCAGCGTCTGGGTCGTGAGATTGTGCAGGACTGCAAAGTTGAGCTACGCTTACAAAGCTCAGTCGTAATGATGCCCCGAGAAGACAACGATGCCTACTTGGTCGGTTTGTTCGAGAATGCAAAATAGTGCTTTCTAGCTCACCGTGTCCGCGGGGAGTGCGTCTGAATTATGCTCCCGCAATAAAACAATAAACGGTTCTTTACAGGACCAATTAATTGTGTTCTAATAAGAGTTAAACTGAAATTTACATTTTATGGTGTATAACAATTTTCAGCAAGTAGGTTAGAAATACGATATGTGGATAGAAAGAGAATTTAAATTATCCTCTCGCTCGTTTTCGCGCACTGCTTTTCCATTCCTTTCTGCTGCTAATACATCATAACTAAAACGAATGTGCGTGTTCACCCACCATCCTATGGCCAGTGTTGCCACAATTGCATGTTGCTATTACACTTTGAATTATTTTATCGATTCTCTCTAGTGTTGATAAAATATAGAACGTGCAAAGTACACTAGTCGCTTGCTTTTATTCGAACTTTTTGGCAGCCTCCTTTGATTAACTGCATAAATCATTAGATTTAAATTAACATCTCGAAGTGAAGTCACGATGCTCCGGTTATGTCACAGACATTACCCACCCATCTTTTTTTTAGTTTAGTAGAGCGAATGCGAACTACGATCGCTCTCTCGCTTGCTTGTTTTCGGGCCATGTGCCTTTTCTTTCCTTTCTGCTACTAATACTAGCATAATCAAAACGAATGTGCGTCTTCCCACCATCCATTTACAGAGCAGTGTTGCCAAACGCGTTTTCATTTTTTCATCAATAACATTTCAACTATATATTCAAAGAATGCTGTAGATTCGAAAAAAAGAAAAATAGTTGGTGATGGAAAAGAATTTCCAATTAGAATTTTTAACCATAATTATAACGAATCATTTGAAAATTTCACATGCAAATGTAATTTCGTTGCATATCATTAGATTTGGATTAACGTCACAAGTGTAGTTACGACACTCCGATTATGTCGCAGACATTACCCACCCATCTTTTAATGTAGAATATTTAATCTAGAAATCAGAAATTTTCGGAAATTTGTTATCGATATTTAAATATCGGTTTTTGTTTTGCAAATAGAGAAAAAATTCTGATATTTCAGAAATTCAGTGAGCATGGCAATCCTGTCAGCAAACGAAAGCCGCACCAAAAAAGAATGAGAAAATATTTTTCGTTGTGATGCAAAAGGCGGGCCTTCCATCAACTTTGCAAATGTTATAAAAAGAATGAACATCGACTCAGTAGCTATTCATTTTGGACTTGGCTAACGAGTGAGTCGTATCAAATGGCACGATCTCGTTCTTTGAACGCTAAGTATGCGGCAAGTTACCGCAAGCGGAAGAGGCAGGTGCCTCCATCGACCTGTGAAGGAGAGGAAGGAGAGCCGAGTCGCTTTTCGAGGCGAGTAGAGCAGCAGCAGGAAGGAGGACCGAGTCGCCGTGTGGGGCGAGTGGAGATGGATGGACAGACGAGACGAGCGGAGGAGGAAGAAGTGGAAGTGGTGCCAAGTCCGTTGGCACAGACGAGGCGAGCGGAGGAGGAAGAAGTGGATGAACGAACGAGTGTCGAAGTGGTGCCAAGTCCGTTGGCTTCAGGAGCAAGCGCGATTCGTGAAGAACACTCGATTGGATGCATTACTGGTATGTTCTATTTATTTATTGGTTAATAGTACAGACTTTACACACAGACTAGCAAAGTGTCACAAAATTGCAGCCAAACGCACTGTCAAAAAGTGCAGCCAAACGAGCATGTAAAAGTAGGCTTGTATATATTCATGGTTGCTAGTATAACTGTTTTTGTCTCCGCAAGTCTGTTTGTAATGAGTCTGTAGTTAACAGTTATTTAAGAAAGTTCGTTCAAACACAACGTTACACTCATGTAGTGATACTATTACATTCGCTTGCTACATTTCAATACCAGGCGTTAAGACATTCCTATGACATTGTATATTTATTGGGGATTTAATTGGGTTGGTCATTCGCCATTATCCTATGATATTATCTAAATGTCTTATAAGTGATATCATTTATTCTCGAATTAAAATCAAATGTTTGTGAATCAATTGTTAAACGGTATCATTGCTTCGTTCCCAAAACAGTATATTCTGGTTGCAGTTGAAAATCGAAATAGTGAACTTGCGCCTTTCGATTTTTTTTTCCTATTTTCAGCGTGTGGAACTAAAGCGCACCTGGTGTAAATAATGCACAAGTTGATTCTCTAGCATGTTCACAAGATGCGCTTTAGTTGCCCACTCTGCAAATAGGAAAAAACGAAACGATTCAACTGCAACTAGAATACAAAACTAGCGCGCAAATTTCGACACAGAAAAAATATTGGTGAGAGTAAGAGATTTCATGAGAAACCGGCCGACTGCAAAATATGACCAACTTTGCGGTTTTGTTCGGTTTATGAATCTTCATGATTTTTTCTGGCAATTGCATTATTTTGATACAAGAGCAAATTTTCAAAAGGGCGTAAACGTTTATAGGTACACTAATTTCCAAAATTTTTTGGTCGATTATTCTATTTTATACAGCAAAACTATCTGAGAATGAGTTACAGGGAAGGAATATTTCTATACGAAAAAATATGTACTGAAAAAAATGTGTCATTTCACAAAACAATGTATATTCAAAATTTAAATGCAAAAAACCCATTTTTTTTGAATTTTCATATTTTGTTCAACAAACATTTAAGGAGAAAAGAAACATTTTGAATGAGTATGCATGATGGAGAACTAATCAGTAAAAAGTTTTTCTAACAATATATTTATAGATGCTTTTAAATTTCATACTAATTTTATACAGAATATATTTCTAGGTATTTTAAATCAAAATGCTTTAAGGTTGGAGAAACAATAGGCAAAATTCGAAAACGAAAACAGCAGTTTTTTTCCACACCGAGAGTTAGATTTTCATAAAAATTAATCAGCAGTACTGTAACAACATTTTTCATAAGCTGATTGATTTTTATAGAGATCTAACACTCGGTGTGGAAAAATTGCTTTTTTCATTTTCGATTTTGGCGATTCTCTCTCCAACATTAACAAAAATCTTCCAAAATGGCATAGTTTTCGAGATATTTGGAATTTTGTTCTAACAAAAATAATTCGTGTTATTATGCCCTTTTAAAAAGTTATTCGCGTTACCCCATCATAAAATGTCAACCATCTAACGTTTATCGTTTTAAAGGCGTAAAAGAAATATTTTCAGTGTATTTGGATCACGAAGAAACTTTCAATAAAGATTTCCTAACAACTTTTGGCATTTTTTTGTAATTCATACTACAGTGAAGACCTGATTTTATCAGCATCCGATTTTATCAGCTTCCGTTTTTGTCTACCCCCGATTTTATCACGAATCAAGTTGATTTCGAGTAAATCCTTTCTTTAGAATGTTTTTCTTATCATAGAGATCCGAAATATGTAAAAATGAAAATTTCAATTTTTTTTAAATTTTGCGCTGTCAGACCCCCAATCCAGTTAAAACTTAATTGCGAAATACAATATAGTGTGTGTAGTATGCGAAGCTACCGGGGATTTCTAAAAAAGTAGAACATGTGCGTTTGTTTGATCGTTGAAATTCATCTCTACGTTTATGGGAAATATTTTAATTTACATTATCTACTTAAAAATGTTAGTTCCAACTATTGATTGTTATTATTATTTAATTATAGATATGGTGCGTATCTATGAAAGGGCTAGCAAAGAACTAAAAAGGCGATTTACTGATAACGATTTTGGTGTAGCGTGTAGCGTTTGCGACCGTTTATGGTTCGAAAGTGATTTAAAAACGATCAGCAGTGTAGAGGAAAATGTACTCAGAATGGGATCTTTTGAATCTGCGGAGGGGTTCAGGGTTTGTCAGACATGTCGTAGCAGTTTGAAGCGTGGCATAGTGCCAAAGCTGGCTACAACGAATGGATTTGTATATCCAGTTCGTCCTGCGGGTTTACCTCCTCTCGATCCCATTAGTGAAAGATTGATTTCTCCACGATTACCTTTTATGCAAATCCGACGTTTACGTCATGCTGCAGGTAGTCATTCAATAATGGGCCAGATTATTAATGTACCAGTGGATGTACCTGATATGATTCGCGTACTCCCAAGAAACATTGATGACGATTATGCGTTCAATGTTAGTATAAAGAAGCATTTAATTCACAAATCTTCTTATTTAAATGGGTTTATAAAGAAGAATACAGTGAATAAGTGGCTCGAGTATCTTGTTGATACTCCGTTATATCGTAGATATGGCATAGTTATCAATCAAGATCAGTTGAATGGGCTTGATCAACCATCGTCAGCACTTTCTGAAGCTGACGAGTTGGAAACCATCGATACTTCGAGCGACTATGAGTTATTGATTGGGCAACAACAAACGCTTCTTTGGAATGAGGACAAGTGTTTGGAGATTGCACCCGGCCAGAACAGAGTACCTTTGTCATTAATTTTTGATGAATTTGGGGAGGAACTTTCTTTTCCTGATATTTATTTTGGACATCCACATTCCTTTAAAGCTGATGTTCATGTAACCGCCTTTATGATGGCTACAAGTGAACTTAGACGTCGCGATAGACGAGGTGCAAAACCACAACATTTACTTTATATGGCCGTAAAAATACTTCGCCTTCGTGTTTCTGATGGTTTGCAAAATACATTTAAATGTATGGGAACTGCAAATATTACCCGTGCGATGTTGAAGGATCGAAATTTCTTGGAGACTTGCATTGAGCGTAACTTGTCATTTCTCAAGTCTATCCCCAATTCAGTCCAATATTGGCAACAACGCAAACGTGATGTCTTTGCCATGATTCGTCAACTTGGCCGACCAACAGCGTTCATGACATTGAGTGCTAATGAAACTCGATGGCCTAATTTGTTGAGAATTTTGCATAAACTTTCCGGTGAGCATAATATCGACTTAACAGATCCCATTGATCAATTAAGTGCTCTTCAGCGAACTATGCTTGTTAATGAGGATCCTGTAACCTGTTGCATTTATTTTAACAGGTTGGTTGATACTTTAATGAACATACTCTCTTCTCGACGATATAGTCCGTTTGGTGAGTATTATGTGGTTGATTATTTCAAACGAATAGAGTTTCAGCACCGTGGTAGTCCACATGCTCACATATTGCTGTGGTTAAATAATGATCCTCAAGAAACAAATTCAGAAAATATGCCTGCTACAGTGGAACTTATAGATTTTCTATGTTCTGTTAGTGCCAATGGCAATCAGATTCATAAACATACATTTACGTGTTACAAGCGGAATGAAAAACAATGTCGGTTCAATATCCCTTATTGGCCCATGGATCGAACTAGAATTTTGTTGCCGATGGCATCGAATAATTCGCGCCGTAATCAGCTAACATCAAAAGCAAGGCAAATGCGCGAAATATTGAATATTAAGGTATATGCAACACTGGATGACTATCTTTCTGACTGCAATTGTTCGTACGATAACTATTTGGATGTTATTCGTGCTTCTTTGCAACGACCCACAGTTCTTTTGAAACGATGCATGGAAGAATTATGGACTAATCCATACCATCCATGGGTTGCCAACGAACTACAGTCGAACATGGATCTTCAATTTATTATGGACGAATATTCATGTGCTGCGTATGTAGTTGAATATGTAAACAAAACAAATAGAGGCATTAGTAGCTTGCATCTTGAATTAGTCAAGTTACAAGAAGAATACCCTGATCAAGATTACGCTGCCCTACTGAAGAAGGTCAGTATTAAAATGCTGAATTCAGTAGAAATGTGTGCCCAGGAAGCTGCTTGGTATTTACTACGGCAGCCAATGTCAGAAGCCAGCAGACAAGTTGAATTTATACCAACAATGTGGCCACATGAACGTATAAAATCTAGAAAACACACAAAACAAATGGACGAGGAAGGCATCGATGATGATTCGACCGATGTGTGGACGCTGAACATAATACAGAAATATGAGAAGCGCGAGGGTCTCGTAAATATTTGTTTAGCAGATTTTGTAGCGTGTTACACGAAGGATAAAAGTAGTAGTAACACATATAAACAACGAAGTATACCTCGAGTAATCCGGTGGAGAAAATATAAAATGACAGAATTAAACGATTACAAGCGTGAAATGGTACTTCTATTTCTACCATTCCGGAATGAAACTTGCGATATTCTTGATCGTAACAAATTCATTGACTTGTATAACCAAAACGAAACTTTCATATTGAACAAATTGAAACAATATGATTGTGATATTAATCTCGAACAAGTCGTCGAGGAATATCTTCGTATAACTGAAGAAAGTGAAAGTGACGATCTTCAAAATGCAGCCAACGAGAAACACAATGAATTCGTACGGGCTATTATCATGGAGCCCAACGATGACGATATTGAACAATTGCCTAGTGGTGCTCTAGCAGCGGTCGTTAAGAAACGTACCAATGTTATGAGTAAGCAAGACTATTGTGCTCTAGTCAGGACTACAAATGTAGAACAACGAAGTTTGATTTTACATTTAATTGATATCTTGCACAGCTTCGACGGAACGAACACACCTTTGCAGATATTTTTCACTGGTCCTGCAGGATGTGGTAAAACGTTTACACTTCGCATACTGATGGAGACATATAATCGTTTCAGTCAGGCACATAATTCACTGAAAAATGCATATGTTGCTTGTGCATCTACGGGCAAAGCCGCTGTAGCTATTGGTGGCACCACAGTGCATTCCGCTTTTCGCATTACAATGGCTCGCAGAAATAATTCAAAACTTGGGTTTGAAACTCTTCAACTGTATCGTAATGCTTTTAATGGCGTTAAAGCGATCATTATTGATGAAGTTAGTATGATAGGTGCAGATGTGCTAAATATCATTCACTCTCGGTTGCAAGATATCACCGGAAACTATGACGATCCGTTTGGCGGAATTCATCTCATATTTTGTGGCGATCTTCGTCAATTACCACCTGTCAATGCTCGACCAGTTTACAAATCATGTAGAAACTCTATTCATGGTCCTGTGCTGTGGCAGTCCCTGAATTTCTTTCCATTAAAGCAAGTTATGCGGCAATCCGATATTCAATTTTCCACTATTCTCACTAAAATTGGCAATGGCGAGACACTTACAGACTCAGAAACTGAGCGGATTGAGAGTCGATTCCGAACAGCCGAGTGGTGTAGGCAAAATGTACCGAATGCTATACGTCTCTTCCATCGCAACATTGATGTAGAAACGTACAATACTGAAACATTACGCGATCGGGAGGGTTACGATTTTATTGTAGACGATATTTTCACAGGCTACACGAACGCTGAACAGTTAGCAAGCGCTCGTAGTAAAGTTCATAAAATGAGCGTTGTGGAAACAGGTGGTCTACCTTATTTATTGCGATTAACGACCGGAATGCCCTATATGATCACCACCAACATTGACGTTGAAGATGGGATGGTTAATGGTGCTATAGGGGAACTCAAATTCATTGAGCACTGCGATGATGATTCGGGTGAACGAATTATCCGACTATGGATGAAATTTGAAAGTGATATTATCGGTGCCACTTTGAAAATAAAATCTCGTCCTTTAGTGTACTCTAAACCAGCTCAGTTGCAATTTGGTTGGGTTCCTATTATAAAGCGATCGGCCAGCATTAAGCTTGGTAAGATCACTTGCAAACGAGTTCAATTTCCGGTCGTTAGTGCGTGTGCGCTTACAGTACACAAATCGCAGGGAGGTACATTCTCTGAAGTTGTATTTGACTACGACAAAGGTCTAGAACAACAATTGGTTTATGTTGGGCTGTCACGAGTCACATCAATGGATGGGCTTTATTTGACTAACTCGAAAAATAATTTCAAATTTAATCATTGCAAGGGTAGTAATTCACCCCGTATTGCTGAACTGAGAACAGAGCTTGTACGTCTTTCAAATCATCAGCTGCCGACGATTAGTGGTGTATTGCTGGATTTCATTGAAACGGTAAATCATAGTTGTAGCTTAGTAAGTCACAATGTACAAAGTTTACAAGCTCATTCGTTAGATATTTCAACTGATAATTTACTAACCAAAGTTGATATTTTAGCCCTCAGTGAGACGTGGTTGAACAATTGTTCTACTGTGGATATAAAGGGTTTTAGTTGTATTGCTGAATCCAAGCGCCCCCATTCTAGAGCTGGTGGTGTTGCAATTTATCAGAGAACCTCTGCATCTCCTATGGCTGTTGTTCATGAAATCGAACAAGTTAGTGAGGAGTATGATGGGAATTTATCTTTGGCTGATAATAACGGTGACATTTGTGCAACGGAAATTTTGCTAAAAGGTACTAAAACGTTGCTGGTTGCTATATACATTTCACCAGATACAACTTATAAAGAAAAGCAATTTTTCGTTACACGTAATTTATTTCCATACGCTCGAAAAAATGTTCCAATGGTCGTTTCAGGCGACTTCAACATAGATGTTTCAAAACAAGAGAATTTGAAATTTGTTCATTTCATGAATGAATGTCTCAAGCTTCGTTTGATCTCTGATCCATCACAAGCAACTACACTTGCAGGCACATGCATTGATCTTGTATTTGTCAAAAACGTCAATGCAGAAACCCGAAGATATATTTCGTACTTTTCATATCACAGACCAATACTTTCTTTAATTGATCCAGTGGTTTAATTTCAAATGTAAACAACGCTTGAAAAATTATAACCGGTTGACGACCTACACCTACACCAATCATGTCAGAATCGCCTCCTGGACAACAGCTAAGCCCGGAAATAGTAAGAAGTCAGAAGCATCCAACGAGAATCGAAGCCAGCGCATCTCCCCCACCAAGGCCAACAACGCCAACAAAAACGGTCCTTTTCAGGACCACCATCATTTTTGTAAAGAATAATTTGAAATATTCCTCGCCCAAATCACCTTCTGTCCGAAAATTCCAATGAATATCAACATATTTGAAGAACGTGTTCCTTATGTATTCTACATCTCTCCGGTTATGTCGCAGACATTACCCACCCATCTTTTTCATTATCTTTTGTATGTACCAGTGTTTTAAATAAACCACACATTCTACTCCAAGGAGTCTGTTTCCAAAGGAGCGGTGGAAACCAATCATTGTTATGCACGTTTCTGGAAGTGAGTAAAAAATCAAAGCAATCCCAGTAGGTATTGATTCTTAGGTTTTCATTCCTGGTTTTGGCTCCTCCTGTTCGCTCCGGTTTGTGATTCTTGTTCTGTCTGAATTTAATTTCAAACTTTGCTAATAGTTCTTCAAGATTTGTACGTTTAATTTCCCAATTATCCCAACACATATGTATTGAAGAAATTCCTCTGTTTTCAATTTAATTTTCCGAAAGTACAAATGCATAGTAGAAGGATGTAAAACAGGTGAACTATTTATTACTGTAATAGTCTTGGTGACCTTTATTTTGGTTTCTGCTCGAGCCAAAATTTGAGCGTGAGGTCAAAAATTGAGAAATCTGTGCTAGTCTGTGCATTATGAAAGAAAACTGTGGAAATCTGTGTAGTTTTAAAAATCTGTGCAGAATATTAAAAATCTATGAATCACAGATTAATCTGGTTGGCTGGCATCCCTGTGCATAACTAATTAAAAAAACGCAATTATTAGCGAAACTTTGTTTAAAATCTTGATAAAAATACTTCAATGACCACTTTATGGACGACTTCTAAGAAGTTACATAATTGTAATACTGTAATATTCTATTTTTTATAAATAATTGGGTAAAACTGTTTGCATCTAAAATTTGTATGTTCCGTCCAAGAATGAAATATTTACTCAATCATTCTCTAGTTGGACAATTTCGTTGCAAAAAATCAACCTGTAATAATAGTCCTCCTAGCGAGACGTTTAAATGATCAAAGGTTATGTATTTATAATGACACAATGACGGTTTGAGCTTGTTCAGTACAAACTAGTTTGCTAACTCATGCTAGTACTGTTGAAGTAGAAAGTTATATCTAACATCTCTTCCCTGCCAGATGTTGTAAATAATGGGTAATTTCCTACATTCTGTATATGCTGATTTGTATTAAG
This sequence comes from Topomyia yanbarensis, assembly GCF_030247195.1. Taxonomy (NCBI): domain Eukaryota; kingdom Metazoa; phylum Arthropoda; class Insecta; order Diptera; family Culicidae; genus Topomyia; species Topomyia yanbarensis. The sequence goes on from NC_080671.1 coordinate 441,287,774, forward strand.
TATTTCATCAACTAGTGCCTCTCAAACTGAGATTTGAGCTGTCCCAAATTGTGTGGGGAACATTTGCATCGCTGCCGATTGTGAGTATGATGCAACACTTTTTGAAATCATCAGAAGGTGATGGTTCATTATGCTGCAAATATGCCGTACAATAGACGTGTTTCCTGTTTATGTTGTCAACAGTCATATTTACCGTGACAGCACAAATAGAGTTGTGAGGTCGGATATAAGACACGCGTCAATAGCACTATTTGCAATTATACATGCATGAGGCATTTCACGTGGATTTGTCATGTCATATTTGTTGAAAGTTACGAAGACGGGGCTAAGTCGCTTTCCAACATAGAAGTTTCCTTTGTGGAAATACGGTTCTTCAACTAAAGCTATAGAAGCTTTTCCTTCTTGCACAAGGCGGGATAGATTGATAGTTGCTGTACGTTTATGCTGCAGATTAATTTGTTTCTTCTCTAACCATACTCGATCACAGCACTACACATTTCATCATCAGCACTGATTGCACAGCAACTAGAAGATGCCAAACACGTTGGTTTATAATCGCCTATAGCGAACCCCCTAAATTGGACATGACCATCATTTGAATTCCACGACTTGCGAAGAATCAAACGTCCACTGTATCAGAGATTCGTTTAACACAGCAAGGGTAAGACTCACAACACTCCGTGCTCGACCTCCTTGAGGACTCCTTTTTTCAGTCGTCTCTTACATGACCTCTAGGCTGGGTTTGTACGGAGAAAGAAATGAAATTGTTATCAATCTCCTAGTGAATGGTTCGACGAGGGAATTGGCTAAAAACCTTGATGTTTTGCAAAGTTTCGTCCAGAAGGCCAAGAGACGATGCGGATTGAAAACGTACAAGGTACTGAATCTCCCAAAATCGGGATAAACGTCTTCAGAGTGTTGCCAAAACGGGCGCTCGGAAATTCTACACAAAATAGCGGGGTTGCGTCATCGATGATGAGACCTACATCTAAACTGATTTTAAGCAGTCAACGGGAAAGGAATATTTCACGGGTAAGGCTAGGATTGCAGTGGATGGTCGTTTCAAATGGATGAAGAAATTCATTTCGAAGAATCTTGTTTGGTAGGCGATATGCACTTGTGGCAAACGTAGTGAACCATTCGTGACCAACCAATGGCGTGAGATTTACAAAATTGAGTGCCTCCAAAACAACTTCTATCTTCTTTGAGAAAGCTCGACCACAAACTATTGTTTTGGCCGTTTTGGCGTTATACCACTACTCCATAACCGTATGGTTAATTCTGCGGTATTCTACTGATTTGCAGAAAATCCTTCCAAAGTGGTGCGATCAGCAGGTTGCTCCCACTTCAAATTCTTTCTATGCAAGCGTAGTGGTGACCGTCAAGGCGGTCACTGTGGTACGGGTCAGCTCCACAAAGGCAGTACAGGTGACTTCTGAGAACGAGAAATTAAACGAGAGGGGCTAAATTAGGATATTTATCGTTTTTATAAAAAGGTAGATGAGGGACATATAATACTTTAACTAAGCCCGGGCGTTACAATCCCCGGGGCATACCCAGAGAACGTGCTTGATGTCGTGATAGGCCTCGTCGCAAGCGCACAGACTACTTTCTGCAAGCCCACTACGTCGTAAATGCGTATCCAACGTGACGTGGTTGGACATAAGGAGGGAAATCACACGAATGAAATGCCGACCCATCCTTGAGCCAAAGCTTCGTTGAAACCTTCGAAATAATGCGAATGTGGCCATCGTCCTAATTCTACATTACTCCTCGAGTTTTACCAACTATTGAGTATCCCCTAAAAACAAATAAAAAATATTGAAGCAAATTGTTTTTTTCGTAGCTGTCATCGTCAATTGTACCCCCCCCCCCCCAACCTTAGCTAAAGTGTCGGCGTCTTCATTATGCGGGATGGAACGATGATAAGGGACCCAAACAAAGGAAATCTAGTAAGATTTTTTCAAATAAAGTACGCAGGGTAGGAATGATTCAATAAAATCGATTTGGTAAAATCGATTCTTCTTCCGAAATTCCCATTGAAAACATCGCGATTTTTTCATAATCGATTTTTTAACTTAAAAAAATCGATTTTTTTCGTTCGATTTTTCCCAGTTCGATGTTTGATAGCATTAATTTTTTTTGAAATGAAAAGATCAATGTATCGCACGAATACTCTCAATAGAGCTGAGGCCATCCGAAATGATGAAGTAGTTATCAATGAGCCAATTTTTGATAATCCCAAGGGTATACTAAAAAGTTAATTCTGCGACGTAAACTGAAGCAGGATCATTGAGATTGAATGAAGTGGTGATCATCATCATCATTATCATTGAAGATACCGAAGCCGAAGTATGAGAATTGAACTCGACTAGCCGCTCGAAATGAAAACCTGAGGCGATCAGTGCTGCGAAATTTCAAAATCAGTCACTTATTTCTGCTAGTATTTACCGAAACCAACATTCAGATTCACCGCCTCCCACATTCATTAGATTTCCAACTGATTGAAATTTTATGCAGAATCGTACGCTTGAGTGCAGAGGAAATATAAATTCCTTCACCAACTAAAGCATTCATTAGTTATTGTGTGGACAGTTTGAAGACAAAAGTTAGCATCGTCTACATTTTCGAGCTTAAGTGAACTGCGCCATCTATATCTTGTGCACTTTTGTTCAATAATCCCTCCCAGAGTTAGCGAAGAAACAAAATTAGTTATCCGAACCTGAATGCGCTGTGTCGCGCGAACGAATGACGAGGAAAAAAACAAACATTTCATTCATCGCGACGGGCATGAATAGAATTTTGTTGCTCCTTCAAGATCACGCTGCGATGTCCATTTTTTAAGCTCTGAAGGCGATACTTAATCAACGATGCAGAATTCTTTCGAGTTTGATGAAATTCATGTTCGCAGTGGAGCGGAAACAGAAACACCCATGCTCCATCACCGACAATGTCGTTGTTTGGTACAGTCTTATCAGGTTTCCTGGGTTGGCACCCTACCATGTTCCGATTATTATCAGTAGAAAATTTATCCGTTGTTGATATTTCTGTGCAGATACCTAATGTGCCTCAGATACCATTGCACAGTGGTCCAAAATGCGAATTTAGCAGGAATTTTAACTTTTTGCTAAAATTAAATGACTTAGCCTTACAACATGTTTGGCAAAGTTGTTGTACTTTGTAAGGCCCTTCTTTTTGTTTAAACCGATGCTAGGGTGGTTCTAAATTTAGCAATATTTAAAATAGAACTTTTTAACGGTTTGAGATAGAGCTTTACGTCTTCGATGAAGTTGTAGAGCAACACATTTTAGACAAATTTGCTGAATACCTGCAAGCTCTAGCTTTTATATTTTCCATTGCACGAGTAATTCAAATGCAAGCTTTAGGGTGTTCCTTAAAAAAACGGTTTTATTTCTATAACTTTTGAAGTTTTTATTTTACGCCAAAGTACCCTTCAGACAACTTGAAGATTATTTTAGGGCGCATAATTAGCATTAAAACACCAACTACTTAACTTTTTTTTTGTTTTAAAGTTATAAGAACTTTTATATAAAAAATATAACTTTTTCAAATAGAATTATCTTCGATTCGGGCACTGAACATTAAATACTGTTGCTTTCATATGAAATAGCATGTTTTGTAGTATAGATCACCAAAAAATGGCAATTACGATATTTTTTATATCTTGCAATTTTACTCAAAAATCAGTTTATTTTTAGTAAAAAGAATATATAACTTTTTAACGAGCGAAGCTAGAGGTTCAATATATTAAGACAAATTGTTCTCCTTCAAAATATCTGAAAGTATTTCTAAAGTAATCTTATTGAAACATCAAAACTGCAAAAGTTTTACAAAGAAAACCATTTTTTAAGAGACACCCAATTTTTTTTTTGGTAAATTAAGAAATTTACCAAGAGTAAAACGAAAAGTACACGACATAGAGTTTCAGTGTCTTCGACAAAGATTTTTAAAATTTCATTCTCTTCAATTTTCTGGAAGACAGCGAAACTCTATCTCGAACCATTAAAAGGTTAATTTTCTGATTTTAAGAAGTTTAGAACCACCCTACCCACTATTTAAAATAATAGAAAAGTATTGTAAAGTGCAATATTTTATCATGAAAACGGAACTACATTTTTTATATTGCTCACCGTGAAAGAAATTTAAACATATTACAAAGAGTCAATTCATGAAAAACCAAATTTTTAATGTAACTTTTTCAGTTTTCATTTTTTTTCCAACCTATCCTTCAGATGTTTTTCAGAGTTTTCAAAGACGGAGATTTTCTTCTAATACATCAAAACTCTAGCTTTTATTTTTCAGATGATATAAGCACTTATTATATCAAAAATAGATTTTTTTAAATCAATTTTATGAAATTTTAAAAAATATCGTATTCGCCATTTTTTGCTCAATTATAACTCTAATCATGACCTTAATTATAGTTCAAAAAGAATTATCTTTTATTTGCCCCAAATGAGTGATATTGTTATTCCAAACAACTCCACTTTTGGCGAAAAAGTACTCAAAACTTTTCAACGGAAATAGCTAGATATATGGTGCCATGGAATAAATTATTCGCCTTGAAACAATCTCAAAGTTGTCTGAAAAGTACTTTAGTTTTAAATGAATACAGCAAAAGTTATTGGAATAAAACTGTATTTCGAAGAAACACCCTATGACAGATAGAGCTTACATGTCTTCAGCAAACTTTTTCAAAATTTGTCGTTCTATAACTTCGCTGAAGGTCGGCTGGCTCTAGCTAGAATGATTAAAAAAGTTAATTTTTTGATTTTGGTAAAAATAGAACCACCCTAACTGTTGTTTTAACAAAAAGAGGGGGCTCATAAACTGCGAAAACTTCTCCAAAGACTTAATAAGTCTCAGTTGTTTAGTTTTAGTAAAATCTCAAATTTCCTGCTAAATTTGCATTCTGGACCACTGTGCATTGGAGTCGAACTCGATCCCGAGATACTTGAATGTGAAGTACTGCTTGATCGTTACACTTATTCATATAAGCTGGAGTTGCGCTGACTTATACTTCTTAGAAAATCGACCAGCGTGGGGAACTCGAAACTCAGTTGAAGAGCCCTAGCAGACAAATTGTTCAAAGTATTTTGTAATGGTCCTTGCAAATTGACAGCTTTGGGTCCTGTAACAGATACCACCCCGTCACACAGTGGGACGGAATCGAAAAAAGCCGGACATTGATATTTGTGACGAACCTGTTGGTTATGGCACTTTGATGTCTTCGGAAAGGTTTCTTTATTTTTTAAGTAGTTCAATATAATGTTGGAAAATTTTTATTTAAGGGGATATATACGCAGATAAAACAAATAAGTTGTTGCCAAAATTGATAGTCATGTATGGAAACTTTGTAGACGAAATAATTTTATGAAACATTGTTGAAGTAGTGAAATCGCTATCTGTTATGCGAAAAAAATTATTGGGTGAAATTGAAGTACATGTCGGAATACCCCCTTAAAAAGTGTTTTTTCATTGTAACTTTTTTATTTGATTTTTTACAGTTTCTCAATGTTCTAGAAAGTTGTAGATGCTTTCAAAACACCTTTTTTCGGAATAGGCCAACTCGGTATCTCTTATCTCTTCGTTTTTAGGGTGTATGTCTGTTTTTTGGTTTTTTTGGGCTAACTTTAAGGGGCTATGGTTTGTAGAGTAGCAGATAGTAGCAGCTAAATTTAGTTGTTTTGATGTTCAGAAAGAAATACGCAATTGATACATATATAAATCATAGCGGGATCTAATAAGATCCTTGGAATAATGTGGCGTAAAATAGACTAGCGTTTCAATAAATTATTTGTATTATGAAGCATGAAAAATAAACTATTATGCGAAATTAATAAACATTTGAAATATTATAGTTCATTCCATATATTCCAACATTCAAAGTTAATTTTTTTTGTTATTAACATGCTCATAAGTCATCAGTGTCCTGCCAATTATCTTCTTGGTCATTGAATGAACAAGGTATTTCGTTGCTTAGAATACTCGGTTATATTATTACCTTGTTCATCCAATGACGAAGAAGATAATCATCTTACAACATTTCAGAAGACATTATTGTTGTACACTTTGTCGTTTTCCCGTGAATAGTTTGTCGCAGCGATTGGGCAAGAAATACTGTGAAACGGTTTTTTATAAGTCGTACATGTACGCATGTATCTTATGCGTATTTTTTTAACATATAACACATTTATTTTACGATATATTTGTGTTTTTTATTTGATCTACCGGGGTGAGATTTTTGTGAGCACCACGGATAGTAGATCTTGCGGTGGAGATGTCCTTACTGGTGAGCCCGTTCTAGTTATATCTTCTATCTTTATTATTAACGATGATTGTTCTTCAAGTTATATTGTTAAATTATTTCATAAAGAGCTTGGCGAGGATATAATTGCCACTAGTAGGTTAATAACATTTTTGTTCCGGACCAAATCAGCCGACTGGAACCAGGAATCGGTCCATTAGATTCCTGCTTTCATACCGTAGGAGGTCTTCTGAACTTTATTTTTTTTGTTGTATATTGTCCTGGACGGTTCTATCGCGTTGATAGCCATAGTCGTAATCAGAAGCAGGGGTTTCATAACAATGCCGCAGGGAGGTTTGCTAGTGCCTTTCTTAATATGGAGCGGCGTACGTGGGAGGAGTCCTTACAGGACAAAGGTGGTACAAGTTAACAAAACAACGGACTGATTTTGTGGGCACACCCACCTTTCCTTCAAAGGAGCGTAAACAGATGAGTTTTGAATATTCCGCCAACAACCAGGGTTCATCAAGAAAGTTTCCATTCCGGGCGGATACGCGATAGAATCGGGAATCGGATCCAATGGCTTTCGTTTCCGATGGTACTCTGTAGGATTCCTCTCGCCTGGCCACCTGCTTGGGTGAGGATTGATGAACTTAGTGGCAGTGCAGACTCCGGTCGAGTTTTATAATCGACATTAGAGGCCTTTAGTGAAAGTTGCTTACCACTAACCCAAGTAAAAAATTTTAAAATGAAAATTATTGTCAAGTAATAGATTCTTTGCTTCACAGAGAGCCATTGTTGTGCGTCCAACATAAAATTAGAGGAAGAGTATCTGTTATATTTTAAAATTAATCGCATGATTCCATTTTGCAGTCGCTGTAGCCTTAATATTCGTGTTTGATTGACAAGAAACAAAATGGACCGGCAGAGCGAGTAAAGGCGCTTTAACCGAGGCTCATTAGCCAGGGCAAGGTGTAAATACCTTTGCCTCATCTCGAAGGACCAAAGGAGTGACATTAACCTTCTATAAACCTAACCCCCTATAAACTGAAACAGTCGGTACGGTTATTTTCGTTCCTTCCTCATTCAAACGAAACGATTTGTTAGTTAAATTTTTCAGTAAATGAATAAATTAATTGCCGTATAATTTTGAAACATCTTGAAACCAGATTCTGGACAGTAGGCCTGGCTGTTTTAATATTTGCGACATATTATAATATGCCTCAAACGTTGACAAGAAAAACACTAAAGAATAACTGCGGTGTTCTCCAGGATGCTTTTCAATACTGTGTAGCGGTCATGTCATATTCATCAATATTTTTCAAATTTTGTAGAACCAGTCTGATTTGTTTGCGCCAAGAGTTAGACAACCTACCGTTGATCGGCTCTTGCGCAACACCCTGGCAGATACTCCCCTCCGCGAGGGGAAGAAATTAAATTTCCTGTTGAGATTCTCCTGAAGACGAAAACCATGACGATCTTTTGCTTGGAATGCATGATGGAGAGGGACAGATAGAGCCAAAGGTTAGCTGACAGAATAAAACAGCTAGTAGGGTCGTTGATTTCCGAACTTGAAACCGGCGAGGCCGATCGATGTGATCATCCGCCATCGAATCAGCCACCGCATCGCAGAACGATTGACAGCAGCAGAGACTGGTGAGTCGTATCGTTTTTGAAAATTAAATGTTAAGGGTGGCGTCCAGGGAGGAGACCACAGTGATTTAAACCGACAGAGCGAAAGACGCTGGAGAAGTCGTCCATGGACGGCGATAGTTAGGGACGCGTCCAAATTTGAGGTTGTGTGTCGGCCATTATATTTAGTTTCGTCATTGATGAACGCCACACTCAACTCTTTGATTAATTAGCCACCCGGGTGCAAAGTGCTAGCCGTGAGGTGACGTTACCAAATTTTGGGAGAATTTTTATGGAGAAAAGCGGTATGGTCAATGAGCACAAGTAGGGAGAGAGAACACGCACCCAATTAGAAGATAGGCCTAGAATTTTTAACATGCAAAACTACAAACATAAAAAGAAATGAAATTCTTTCAGTGTACCGTTGAATAAATGTTGTTTAGTGTAAATGTGATCAAATGTTTGTAGATTCCTGTAGTACTCCCTCAAGATTTAGTCCCGATTCTAGTATGTTTACGTCACTTCTTTAGGTATAGTTTTCGTTTGTATCACTGTTTTCCGCTTGGTGGAATTTGATCTGTGGTGAAAGCTTTGAGTTACGATGATGGGATCAAGTCTCCCCGGGGATCGAGTCTCCTCAGTCTCCCCTATTTTGTTCACTGTATCGTGAGGAGACGCGGTAGCATTTCTGTACCTGGACAGAGTTTGACCAGATCTTCGACACAGTCGGCTGAAAGCGAATATGCAGCGTTGATACTGTGTCGATTACGAATGTGCCGTGTTATGCCCCAAAGAGTGTTCATCGATGTTTCTCTTGTAAACCCGTCAACGAACCGGCGCCAATAACAGTGCATTTTGGCTTTCATCATAGCGTGAACTGTTCAATAAGATTTTTAAGGAAGCGATTTTCGGGAGCCATGGGAGCCTAGAGAATGATCACTGCAATTCAAAAATATTCTCTATGTAGGGAGAAAAATTATCTTTGGTGATGAAATTATAGTGTTAGTGTTAGTTGTAGAAATGAGTTATGTAATGTATCATTTGGTTGTTTGTAATCTGTTGGAACAAAAGATGAGGAGGTTTTATGCCTGCTGGAGAGAGGGTTTGAATGAAATCTAGCTCCAGGTGGCTAAAAAATAAAAAAAATAAAACAAGTAGATTGCCACGTTTTATAAAATTTTCAATACAAAAAAAGATAATCTGTTTAAGGTAAATAAGGGGTCTTAAAAATTTTCTTTTTTTGTTATGCTTAACATGAGGGTACTTGTGTAATTGGGCAAACTGCTAACCAATTAGATAAATGTAGGATAAAACACCCCAATCTTTAGTGAAATGCGAAAGGAAATGTTTCGTAATGTATCTAAACTGGACCAGTTCAAAACATGAAAAAACTGTGGAAACGTTGTAGAGTTTATGCTCTTGTGACATAAATAATCCGGGTCAACTGAAAGCAACAGAATCCTTTCAAATCACATAGTTTTTGTTTGTAGATATACAAAGAACATTCCAATCCGTACGGATCAGCCATTACGATGAATAGCCAACGGATTGGTGACCTATTTTCATTTGCTTTATTACCTTTCTGGATCAAGCAATGTGTCGCCGCTGTTTCTAACACCACACATTGCTGGCACCTCTTTAGAGTTCGAGTTTCTATACGATGGAAAAAGAGTTGTTTTATTTTATTCCAAATTGGTCAATTAAAAGGAGGAAAATTGAGTTCTGTATCCAGTGCCAACTGGCAGGAACTGCGACCAAGCAAAGTCCATTTCAATATGTACGGCGTGACCCGAACGCAGTGGATTGAAACGAATGCAGTTGGGATTATGGCAAAATTCACCGATTGATACACACCATTCAATACCGGTGTCACGATCCGTCATCGGTACTGCGTATGCCAACGGAAGATCGGAATTAGTTGTATGCAGTTTCTCCATGGAGACGTTAATACACGCGACATTCGAACTGTATTCAATTTGTTCCGACGGAACGTTGATGTGTCGTATAAATCGCACTGAACTAGACAGCTGCAGTAGTCAGCGACGCCGTCGCCTACTGCCGATGAAAAGTCTCATGAAAATTGCATAGCAGCATGAGGCCGATGACAAGCTGAAGCGGAAAGCGAAGCGTTTGCGGACGCGTCATAGTGTTTTGCCGCGTTCGCCCCGCTTTTACTATGACAGTATTACGCGTTCTACATGCACACATCAAAGAGATAGGTCAAACGCATTCGCTTCGCTTACCGCTACCGCATCGCAAATCGCGTAAGCATGTCATCGGCCTGAGTCGTGGAAACCGATCATTGCTTATTATTACGCGTTGCTAGTGAACTCGTGAGAGACACACGTTCCTGGGTGTCACTTGCTCGTTCGGTGCCAGCTCAGCAAAAACCACGGGTAACATCGCGGGTAGTCAAACCACCAGACCAGGCTTCGACGACCGGGGCGAGAATTAATTTCGCATTCGCATGAAACAAGGCTGCTAATCCGGTCGGAATCGTATTCGTGAGCTTTGGCCAATTTCATTCCCTTTCCCCCGTCAACGAATGAATTGAGAGTGTAACTTTGTTTGTTGACTTGGAAACCCGCGTGCTGTGTAATCCTTTTCAATGGTTTGCGAACGACAGTTCAGCAGCAGGCTGGGAAATTTGAGCTGTACAATCAACATCGTTACGTAGAATGACATTTGATGCAGTGGTAATCTATTTTGATTGCATAATTGTTAACAGTTTTGATTTGATATCGAAATCAAATCGTTCAATTTATTGGTGGAGAAAATTAGTATTAAGTAGTCAAATAAAGGGCTAAAGTTACCGAGAAGAAACTTTGAAGAACCACAAAATAAGAAAAGTTTTCCAACCGTCTCGTGCCAATCGATTCTATTGAACCCGATTTCGTTCGATCTCGACACAATGCATGAGTAATGATACTTCAATACCGAAACTTTCATTGCGTTCGAAAAGTGGCATCAGTTCAAGTTGCCTGATTACAGAATTTCCGCTGTTTTCCTGCATCAAAAGTTCGAAACCGTTTTCCGCAGGAAAATTAACGAGTTCCTATTTCTCCCTATCGTAAGTTTTTCTTCTGATAGAAACTTTACACTCATTGTTACCATCCATCATAAGCTCGTGAGGAAAATTCATCTTCCGATTTTCGCCAGCTACATCGTGCCAGCCGGAGGGAACCGATTTCGAGATCTCTTTGCCGGCATCTTCGAAGATTTTGGTCCACATGGCACGTGCACTTCGTCACGTGAAAGGTAGCACCTTCAAAGAGAGATAGAACGAAAAAAAAATGGTAGTCAGTAGCGACGCTGAATTTTTCTCCACCTTTTACAGTCACTGCATAATAATAATAGGTTCCGTCTCGTATCACTTTCCCGTCTTGCACGGTAGCTAAATCCATTTGCTGCGGAGCGACGTGAGAGGCTTTCCCAACGGAGCTGTAGTCTAGCTGCTGGCACACACGTGCCTACACGTGCATGTACTTGGAGCTACGAGTCCGCCTATTCGCACGGGAGAGCTAAGAAGGGCTTTAAACACGTGTCCCTACGATAGTAGTGTGATACTTCACATCAGGCTACTACCAGCTCCGAAGGGTACGAAGCCTGATTCAGTAAGGAAAGAAAATCTTAATATGCGCTGTAAGGGAATGTAAGATTCTTTTGCATCTGCTTTTGCTGAACTGGAGCAAAATTGAGTTCCACTTTCCGTCTATGAGTAATGGGTGATAGAGGTGTTCAAATGTTGTGTTGGGCGGCTAGTTCAATGTCATACCAAATGACGCTGATACTCCCTGCGGTACTACACGTCTGTTTACCAAGGAGTCAATTATTGGCGCTTTTGGAAAAACAAATCAGATCTACCCTGAACTGCTGTGGATATCTCAAACAACATACACGCATCATGCATGTACAACAAAAATAAACAGGAGCTCAGAGTGCTGCTTGGAGTCGTGATCAATCAGGCCGAACTCAGATTAGTTTTCCTAGCCACCCCTAGTAGCAACTTATTGAGGGTGCATACCTAACCTTCACACTTTCCCCGTATACCGTGCAGTACTCGCACACAATCACATTTTCAATAACGTTCCACTCCACCGCCACGTCGAAGCACATCAGCATCATTAGGATTTTGCCGGATATTTTTCAACATTGTTTTCTTCCTGTTCGTATAAGTTTCTGCCACAAGAAGCAAAGCGCACGTGTGTGTGTTGTTTCCAACTCTAGGCAGACAAAGTTTACCACGCGAGATATTTTTCAAAGGAAAACTGAATGTGCATCTTCCCGAAAAACGAGCAATTGATGAAAAATTGATGTTCGCTATACGAAAGTTTCCCATGTTTGACTTTTATAGCACTTTTAGCCGGTACACGTACGCACACATACACACTCGCAAAACTTAACAAAACTTGTCTAATATCGCATCGAACTATTTGGCTATTGAAAAATTGGCCAATATACTTTTTAACTTTTGCGATAGTTTTTCCTCCATCGTCAGCGAAGCAGCGCAAAACAAATTACCAAGCGTCTCCAGCGATGCTTTTCCAATGGAGACGCTTCATCTACCAACTGAAATCGCACACACGAATATCGAATACAGGTGAATGTGTCAGATCGCAATCGAAGTATGTCGTCCATTTACCATTGAAACAGATACGTTGCTTCCGCCTTGTCCCCACCAGAGCCGAACCGACTGATCGGCCTACTATACCGTTGCATGCGTCACAGCTAATGACAGTCTCGCTTCCAAACCAGTAGCACAGCTGGCTGACATGTCGACTGTTTATACGTACATGTACATCGGAGCAGAGTTTTGAATCAAAACGAAAACGGCAAAAACGAATTGAATTAGATTTGTCAGTTTGTCGGCTAACATCGATCGGTTTGGGGGGGAGGCATGGGACAAACAACAAACACAATAAAAGTGGCAAACGGAAAGAGACGAGACTCTTTGGCAGAAGTGCGAATCCGTTCCTGCATCGTGGCGCTGCTTTCTGTGCTCAATGATTGATGGGGTTTGTGTAGCTGTATGTAGATGCGCCCGGGTGACTGCGCTAGGGTGGTTCGAATGTTAGCCGAACTGAATAAGACAATTCGTGTAATCAAAACTGTTTTGTAAAGTATAAACTCACTCGAAAAAAGTAAAAATTCAAAATGAATATTTTCTTTTAGCAACCCTTCATCATTGTCGAGGGAAATCAATTGTTCTCGACATGTAGCATGAGAGGAGAGGTTGTCAAATCCGGAACTATTTCGAGTGTGAGTACGATGCATGCCAGGAAAGCTCTGATAAACTGATACAGGTGCGACGTTGCAGTGTTTAGATCAGTCTATACCACTTTGATGGAGTTTTTATGTGTAACCTGACAATGCTAGTTTTGGAAAGAACTACACTGCGGATCCTCGTTTTCTGTGATTTTATTCTACCCGACTTCCCTATTCCGGTTCCTTATCCTTCAATTTATCGCGCAAAACTAGGATCCAGTGTATTTCTATCCGACGTGCAGCATCACTGAATTAGGAACAGCTGATTGAGTTTGATTGAAGTCGGTACAGTTCGTTGTCATTTTTGTGTTCCCATCTTTCAACTGATTTTGTCTTTTTTCTATGCAACATGCTTCGTTCCTTTCTAAATCGAAGGAGGCTTCGTACCACTTTTAACTCGATCTCGTCTAACGTTGTGTTGAAATTGACTATTTTCTTCAGCCGCCTACTAAGTTTTTTTTGCGTTTAACTCTTTTGACGATTTTATTGGATAACCACCTTGAATTTTTCACAAATTGTAGTTATGGTAAGGCATTCTTGAAATAGTGGATGGTTCTAGGTGCACAAAACAAATGTATCAAATAAGATATTCATGTTAGAAAATGTCTAGTCAAATCATTTAGTTGAATCTTAATATTAAGATAAACTTTAGCTTCCCATTTTTACCTTTTACCTAAGTTATAAGTAAGGGAAACCTGGTCGAAATCGGACCTAGTGACGGTAACTGGTAGCTTCTATTTAACCAGAAAGTGAATCAGTAGGGAAATGCTGTGTACACTGTTTCCTTGATTACTTTCGATAATCTTTCGAAATAGTTAATGTGTTTATTTAATACATTGTGGACCAATAACGTTGATATATAAAACAAATATCAGTGGTCCTTAGTGGCTTTCTTGAGGAGCACCTCTAGTATTAGCCTGTTAAGATTGAGTATATTGTGCTTACTCTAATGAAATTAGTTGTAGAGGTCGTATAAATGTTCTCCGCTTTTGATGAAACTTTAACGAGATGTTAGATAAAACGGGCTTCGAAAAAAACTTCGGAGAAGTAGGTTGAAATTTTAAAATCTCGGTAAGCTTCGGTCTAACTTGATGAAATTAAATACTGTTTGGTTTTTCTGAAAGAGTTTTGGGCGGGATTGAAAATAGGATTTGTGAGTTGTAATCGATACAATGAAAAATATTCATATTATACCGTAAAATGATAATTTTAAAGCATTATAGCTCTTTGTGGTAACATAAGTAAGGGAGGTAGGGAGGATAGGGTAAGGCCTAAGTCTGTGCTATTAACTTTCTGAAATCTCTGGAAATTCGCGTAATATTTCGTGTTCCTCAAAAAAAAAAAATAAATTAGGATAATTTTTTTCTCGGAGTTCCTTTTCTACCCATTCATTATTCAAAGTTCTATCATTTTCGAAGTGCTCATGAATTTCTACCCCAATTTGACGTATTTTAATCCTATATTTTGTCGAAAAGTTTGAGGTGTAGCACGATAGAAACCCAAGTAACAGTTGAAGTTTTATAGCACGCTACAAGTGCAATCTAAGTTTTACGAGTAGCTATAAAACTACTTTAAAACCTCAAATGTTACTAGGGAAGCGTTCCCTTTTAGAAATGCATTAGACTAAAGGTCCAGGGCTCTGAAAATTGTATATTCAAAAATTTGACGATTCGAAAATTTGAAAATCGAACGTTTACCGATTCCGAAATCCAAATTAACTATTCCAATTCAAAAGTTTTAAAATTCGACGATTTTAAAATTCGGAAGTTCGAAAAATCGAGTGCTAGAAAATTTGAATATTCGAGCACTTTAAAATTAAAAATTAAGAAAATTCGAATATTCGAAATTTCAAATATTACAAAAAATCCAACATTTGAGAATACGGAAATTCGAAAATATTACTTTAACAATTTGAAAATGCGAGATCCAAAAATCCAGAAATTCAAGATTTTGACAATTCGAGGAATCCAAAATTCCAACGTTCGAAAATTCAAATATTTATAAATTCGAGGAATCCAAAATTCCAACGTTCGAAAATTCAAATATTTATAAATTCAAGAATTCGAATATACTAAAATTTAAAAAAACTCGAGAATTCCAAAAGTCGAATATTTGAAAATTCGGACATTTGAGAACACGAAATATCTCAAATTTAAAAGTTCCATCATTCCAAAACTCAAAACTTTGAAAATCAATGCACTTTTTTATATGAGGGCAGGAAAAATCGATGTTCGAAAATTCGAAATTCCCGAAATTCGATCATTCAAAAATTTTAATATTCGAGAGTTCGGTAATTCGAAATTTGAAAATTTCAATATTGGAAAATTTGAATAGTCAAATATTCATAAATTCATAAATTCAATAATTCGAAAATTCTGAAATTCTAACACTCGAACACTCAAAAATTAGAATTCTAAGAATCAAAAATTTGAAAATTCGAATATTCGAATACTCGAACCATCGAATTAAGTGAAGACCCAATTTTTCCAGCCCCCGATTTTGTCTACCCTCGATTTTGCCAGCCTCATATGAAAATCCGTTGGATGGGCTCTAGCAGACGAACAAAGTCAAATTCGAGTAAATCCGTTTTTGAACATATTTTTCTTGTCTTAGAGTTGCGAAATATACAAAAATGAAAATATTCCTTTTATTAAAATTTTGCACTGTAAGACCCCCTTAAGGAAAATGTATACTAAATAATAAGAAAGGTTTATGAGGCTGCATCCAGGGACTAAAAAAATATTTATTAAAAAGAAATATTTAAATATAAGGATACTCGAAAATTGAAAAAAATTAAATTCGTGCGTTCGAAAATTCGAACAACATGAAAATTTAAAGAATTGCCGATTCCAACATTTGATTCAAATATTCTCGAACATTCGAAAGTTCTAAAATTCAAAAATTCAAGAATTCGGAAGATCGAGAATTCAAAAATTTGGCAAATCGAGCGCTCAAAAATTTGAAAATCCTAGTACTTTTAAATTAAAAAAAAAAGGAAATTCGAGAATTTGAAAAATTGATGGGTCCAAAATTCCAACCTTAAAAAGTCAAATGTTCAAAAAATTATTCGAAAATACAAATATCCGAAAATTCTAAAATGCGAAAATCTGGAAACTCGAGAATTCGCATATTCGAGAATGAATTCGAAATGTTGAAAAATTTTGCGCTCCAAAATACGAAAATTCAAAAGTATGAAAATCCTAACACTTTTGAGTTAATTTATAATTACAATTCGAGATATCAAAAATTTGAAGATTTAAATATTCATAAGTGAAAAAATTCATTAATTCGATTATCCTGAAATTTTAAAATTCGAATATTCGAAAATTTGAAAATTGGAAAATTCAAAGTTTGAAGAATTTTTAATATCGAAAATTCGCATTCTCCAACATTTGAATACTTTAATATTCGAATATTCAAATACTTTAAATTCAAGCTTTGAAAAGTTAAAAATTCGAATTCGAAATTCCAACACTCGAAAACACAAATATCCATGAGTTCAAAAGATCAAAAATTCGATAGCTCGAATTTTCGAAAATTCGGGAATTCATAAATTTGAAAATACGAGAATTCGCACAGTTAAAAATTGTAGAATTGAAATTTCGAGCATACAAGATTTCAGAAATACGAAAATTTGAAAATTCCAATATCAGGAAAATTTGAAAATCCGAACACTAATATAATACAAATTCGAAAAATTCGAATGCTTGAAAATTTGAAAATTCGATCATTCTAGAATTCGGTTATTCCAAAATATGAAAATTCCTATATTCAAAATTCAAAAAGTCGAATGTTCATAAATTTGAAAATTCATGAATTTGAGAATTCAGAAACTCGAACATTCTGAAGTTCCAAAAATCGGAAATTTGAAATTTGGAAAATTAGAAAATTCGAAAAAGTTGAATGTTCAAATACTTCAATATTCGAAAGTTTGGAAATTCAAACGTTCGAAAATTTGAATATGCGAGAATTCGGTAATTTATTAAAGTTCGGAAATTACAAGATTCCAACACGTAAATTTGAAAATAAGTAAATTCGCAGATTCAGCAATTCAAAAATTCGAACATTCATGGATTCGAAAATTCGAATGATTGGATACTGAAATTTCCGAAATTCGAGAAGTTGAAAATATATTCATCCAATCTAAAATTTGATAATTCGATAGCTCAAAAATTCAAAATTTCGAGAGTTAGAAAATTGAAAAAATCAGAAATTTAGAAATTGGAAAAATCCAAAATTAAAATATTCAAAAACTCGAAAATTCGAACATTCGTGGTTTCAGGAGCTCGGAATTTCGAAAATTGCAAGATTCGAAAATTCTATTATACGAAAATTCGAATATCCATTGATTCGGAAACTCGAAAATTCGAGGGTTCAATAATTCGAATATTCGAACATTTGAGAATTCGGATATTCGAAAATTTGAAAACGCGAATATTCAAAAACTCCATGATTTTAAAAATTCGAAGATTTGAAAATTCACGAATTCTAAAATTTGAATGTTCTTAAATAACTCAATTGGCAAACCTGAAAATTCAAAATTTCGAAAATTCTTAAATTTTCCATTCGTATATTCGAGAATTCAAAAATTCTGAAATTTGAATGTTTGAACATTCGAAGATTTCAAAATACCACAATTGGAAAATTCAAAGATCCTAATTTTAGAAAATTCGTAAGTTCAAAAACATAGATATTCGGATATTCGAGAATCCAAAAAAAAATCGAAAAATTAGTGATGCTAAAATTTGAAACTTCGAAAACTCTAAAATGTGAATATTTGGAAATTTGAACATTCGAAAACATAACCATTCGAAAAATCGTAGAACCAAATATTCGAAAATTCGAAATTGAAAAATCTTGAAATTCGAATATTCGAGGATTCAAATATTCACACATTCAAAGACTTGAATTTTGCGAATACGAAATTTCGAAGTTTTGAAGACTCAAAAACTCGAAAGTCCCAAAGCTCGATTATTTATGAAATCAAAAATTAAAAAAATCAATTTGTAAGAAAATTAAAAATTTGAGGATTCGAAAATCACGAAACCTCAAAAATTTTACTAATGAGAAATTCCAGAATTCATAAATTTGAAAATCCAAAAAATCGAAAATAAGTAAATAGAAAAATGCGAAAATTAGAAATTTCAAGAATTCAAAAAACCAAAAACTTAAGAATTCAACGTTTTGAAAATTTAAAAGTTTGAAGATTTTAAAATCCGAAAATTGGAACATTCAAAAATTTATAAAAATGAAATTTAAAAATTCCAATAAATCGAAAACTTAAGTATTCAAAAATCCTAAGATGCGACATTTCTAAAATATGAATATTCGAAGATTCTCAACTTTAAAAGTTCTACAATTTCGAACATAAGAATTTTCAAAAAATTCAAAAAGGTAAAAATTCAGAAATTTTGAAAATTTTAAAAATTTTCTCAAAAGTTCGAAGGTTCGAAAATACCACTATTCGAAAATTTTAATGCTTGAAAATTCAATGATTCGAAAATACAACATTTTTAAAATTCGAAGTTCCAAAATTTGAAAACTCAAACGTTTGAAGATTCAAAAATTCTAAGAGTCTGAAATTTGAAAAATTAAGAGCTTTTAAGGTATGAAAATTAGTAAATTTGCAAACGCTTAAATTCGTCAATATGTAAATTCGATAATTCAGCGATTCAAAAATTTAAAAATTCAAGAAATCAAAGATTTTAAAATCCAAAAAAAAAAATTAAATTCCAATTTTCTAAATTTCGAAAATTGATCCATTTGAAAATTCCTAAATTCGAGTATATAATAATTCGGAAGCATTTAAATTCAAAAATTTGAAAATTCTGTAATTCTAAAATACTGAAATGCAAAAATTCGAACATTCGAAAAGTCATAAATTAAAAATTTCTTCATTGCCAACATATGAAATTTCGTAAATTTGAATATCCTTCGCCTATTTGAAAATTCGAAATAATAGAAATTCCTAAAATAAAAAAAAATCAAGAAAAAAAAAAATCAAGAATACAGTAATTTGAAAATTCTAAAATTCAGGTATCTAAAAATTCGAAATTTTAAAAATTGAACAGATTCAAAAATTTGAAAATCATAGAGTTTGTAAATTCGAAAAATCAAATCTTCGAGAATTCTAAAATTTGAAGGCTTGAATGTTCGAAAATTCGTAAATTCAAAGATTTAAAAATTTGAAAGTGTAAATATTTCAAAATTTGAATAAACAAGAATTCGATAATTCGATGAATCGACAATTGAAAAATTCTTAAATTTCTTAATCCGTTAATTCGCAATTTCGAAGATACAATATTTGGAAAATTGAAAAATTCGAATTTTCAAAAGTTTGAAATTACCGCAATTTCAAAATTTGAGAGCTCAAAAATTTAAAGTTTCGGAAATATCACAATTTGAATTCGAATGTTCGTGAACTAAAAATTTCGAGAATAAAGTTTCTAAAATTTGATAATTCGAAAATTTAATTTCGTAAAGTTGCAATATCGTAATTCCCAAGATTTGAAAATTCCGATATCCAGAAATTCAAATACTTCAAGACATAAATATCCGTTATTTTAAAATTCCCAAAGTTAGAAATTCAAAAATTTCAAAATTCGAAGGTTGAAATTTCGAGAAATCAAAAATTTGAGGATTCGGAAATATCACAATTTGAAAATTCGAAGATACTAATATTCGAAAATTCGAATGCTAGAAAATCCAAAAATTCGAATGTTCCAGAATTCGAAAATTCTGCTATTCTAAAAATCGTAAACTCGGAAATTCGTTAAATCGAAAATTCAGAGATAAGAAATTCGAAAAATTCTACAACATGAAAATTCAAAATTTTAAAAATTCTGCTGATTCGCAAATTCGGAAATTCTAAAATTTCGAGCTTAAGTATTCAAAAATCCTAAGATGCGACATTTCTAAAATATGAATATTCGAAGATTCTCAACTTTAAAAGTTCTACAATTTCGAACATAAGAATTTTCAAAAAATTCAAAAAGGTAAAAATTCAGAAATTTTGAAAATTTTAAAAATTTTCTCAAAAGTTCGAAGGTTCGAAAATACCACTATTCGAAAATTTTAATGCTTGAAAATTCAATGATTCGAAAATACAACATTTTTAAAATTCGAAGATCCAAAATTTGAAAACTCAAACGTTTGAAGATTCAAAAATTCTAAGAGTCTGAAATTTGAAAAATTAAGAGCTTTTAAGGTATGAAAATTAGTAAATTTGCAAACGCTTAAATTCGTCAATATGTAAATTCGATAATTCAGTGATCGACAAATTTAAAAATTCAAGAAATCAAAGATTTTAAAATCCAAAAAATTGAAATTCCAATTTTCTAAATTTCGAAAATACATCAATTTGAAAATTCCTAAATTAGATTATTCAATAATTCGAAAGTGTTTAAATTCGAAAACTTGAAAATACTGGAATTCTAAAATACTAAAATGTAAAAATTGGAACATTCGTAAAGTCAAAAATTCAAAATTTATTGATTGCAAACATATGAAAATTCGTAACTTTTAAAATCTTTCGCATATTTGAAAATTCGAAATAATAGAAATTCTAAAAAAAATCAAGAAATAAATATAAAATTCAAGTATACAATAATTTGAAAATTCTAAAATTCAGGTATCTAAAAATTCGAAATTTTAAAAATTGAACAGATTCAAAAATTTGAAAATCATAGAGTTTGTAAATTCGAAAAATCAAATCTTCGAGAATTCTAAAATTTGAAGGCTTGAATGTTCGAAAATTCGTAAATTCAAAGATTTAAAAATTTGAAAGTGTAAATATTTCAAAATTTGAATAAACAAGAATTCGATAATTCGATGAATCGACAATTGAAAAATTCTTAAATTTCTTAATCCGTTAATTCGCAATTTCGAAGATACAATATTTGGAAAATTGAAAAATTCGAATTTTCAAAAGTTTGAAATTACCGCAATTTCAAAATTTGAGAGCTCAAAAATTTAAAGTTTCGGAAATATCACAATTTGAATTCGAATGTTCGTGAACTAAAAATTTCGAGAATAAAGTTTCTAAAATTTGATAATTCGAAAATTTAATTTCGTAAAGTTGCAATATCGTAATTCCCAAGATTTGAAAATTCCGATATCCAGAAATTCAAATACTTCAAGACATAAATATCCGTTATTTTAAAATTCCCAAAGTTAGAAATTCAAAAATTTCAAAATTCGAAGGTTGAAATTTCGAGAAATCAAAAATTTGAGGATTCGGAAATATCACAATTTGAAAATTCGAAGATACTAATATTCGAAAATTCGAATGCTAGAAAATCCAAAAATTCGAATGTTCCAGAATTCGAAAATTCTGCTATTCTAAAAATCGTAAACTCGGAAATTCGTTAAATCGAAAATTCAGAGATAAGAAATTCGAAAAATTCTACAACATGAAAATTCAAAATTTTAAAAATTCTGCTGATTCGCAAATTCGGAAATTCTAAAATTTCGAGCTTAAGTATTCAAAAATCCTAAGATGCGACATTTCTAAAATATGAATATTCGAAGATTCTCAACTTTAAAAGTTCTACAATTTCGAACATAAGAATTTTCAAAAAATTCAAAAAGGTAAAAATTCAGAAATTTTGAAAATTTTAAAAATTTTCTCAAAAGTTCGAAGGTTCGAAAATACCACTATTCGAAAATTTTAATGCTTGAAAATTCAATGATTCGAAAATACAACATTTTTAAAATTCGAAGATCCAAAATTTGAAAACTCAAACGTTTGAAGATTCAAAAATTCTAAGAGTCTGAAATTTGAAAAATTAAGAGCTTTTAAGGTATGAAAATTAGTAAATTTGCAAACGCTTAAATTCGTCAATATGTAAATTCGATAATTCAGTGATCGACAAATTTAAAAATTCAAGAAATCAAAGATTTTAAAATCCAAAAAATTGAAATTCCAATTTTCTAAATTTCGAAAATACATCAATTTGAAAATTCCTAAATTAGATTATTCAATAATTCGAAAGTGTTTAAATTCGAAAACTTGAAAATACTGGAATTCTAAAATACTAAAATGTAAAAATTGGAACATTCGTAAAGTCAAAAATTCAAAATTTATTGATTGCAAACATATGAAAATTCGTAACTTTTAAAATCTTTCGCATATTTGAAAATTCGAAATAATAGAAATTCTAAAAAAAAAATCAAGAAAAAAAATATAAAATTCAAGTATACAATAATTTGAAAATTCTAAAATTCAGGTATCCAAAAATTTGATATTTTTAAAATTGAACAGATTCGAAAATTTTAAAATTCAAGAGATTGTAAATTCGAAAAATCAAATCTTCGAGAATTCTAAAATTTGAAGGCTTGAATGTTCGAAAATTCGTAAATTCAATGATTCAAAAATTTGAAAGTGTAAATATTTCAAAATTTTAATATTCAAGAATTCGATAATTCGATGAATCGACAATTCTTAAATTTCTTAATCCGTTAATTCGCAATTTCGAAAATACAATATTTGGAAAATTCAAAAATTCAAATTTTCAAAAATTTGAAATTACCATAATTTCAAAATGTTGGAGCTAAAAGATTTAATGTTTCGAAAATACCATAACTTGAATTCGAATTCGAATGTTCGAGAATTAAAATTTTCGAGAATAAATATTCTAAAATTTGAAAATTCTTCTATTCTTGATTTCGTAAAGTTGCAATGTCGTAATTCCCAAGATTCGAAAATTCCGATATCCAATAATTCAAAAACTCCAAAACATAAATATCCGTTATTTTAATATTTGTGTAGGTTCCCAAAGTTAGAAATTCAAAAATTAAAGAATTTCAAAAAATTGAAATCTCGAGAATTCAAAAATTTGAGGATTCGGAAATATTATTGTAATTTGAAAATTCGAAGATACTAATATTCGAAAATTCGAATGCTAGAAAATCCAAAAATTCGAATGTTCGAGAATTCGCGAATTCTATAACTGAGAGATTAAAAAATTTGAAAATTTGAGGATTCAAATTATAGAAACTTTAAAAGTGGAAATTCGAAAATCCTGCTATTCTCAATATCGTAAACTCGGAAAATCGTGAATTCGAAAATTCAGAGATAAAAAGTTTGAAAAACTCTACTATATGAAAATTCAAAATTTTAAAAATTCTGCGGATCCGGAAATTCGGAAATTCTAAAATTCAAGGATTTCATTATTTCATAACTCGAAGATTTAAGAATTCGAAAATTTAAAAATTTGATGTTGCGAAAATGTCACAATTTGAAAATTCAAGAAACCGAAAACTCGAAAAATCTAGAACTTTAACATTCATAGATCTAAAAATTCGGAAATTCAAATGTTTCAAAATTCAAAAATTGGAGGATCCGAGAATTTGGAAATTTGAAACGCATGAACTCGTTAATTCGTGAATTCGAAAATTAGAGATTAAATTTGAAAATTCGTGAATTAAAGAATTTGAAAATTTCATAGTTCAGCAATGCCAATGCAATTTGAAAATTAAAATTCAGAAATTCTAGAATTCGAAAACGAGATAGTTCAAAAATTTATAGATCCGCAAATTCCACCATTTTAGAACTTGGAAATTCAAAATTTTAAAAATACTACTGCATCAAAAATTTGTAAATTTATCAATTTGTAGTTTAATGGATTCGTAAATTCATAAATTCCAAAATTCAAATATTTAATAAGTCAAAGATTTGAATATTTGAAAATTGTTAATTTCAACAATTTAAAAATTCGACAATTCGAAAATTCGAGCATTCAAAAGCTAAAAAATATCTCAATTTAAAATTTCGAAAGAGCAAAACTTCGATGATTCGATATGTCACGGTTTTAAAATTTGAAAATTCAAAGATCCAAATATTCGAAAATTCGAATGTTCAAAAATTGTATAATTCGAATATTAGAGAATTCGAAAATTAAAAGATTTTAGAATTTGGAAATTCAAGAATTTAACAATCCAACTATTCTAAAATTCGTAAACTCGCAAATTTGTAAATTCATGAATTCGTAAGTTCGTATCTCCGAAAATTCGAAAATTTTATTATTCGAAAATATAAAAATTTATAAATTTTTTAATTAAGCGATACGAAAATTCAACAATTTGGGAGTTCGAAAATGTTTTAATTTGAAAATTGAAAAATTTGACTATTCGAAAATTCGAAAATACCACTATTCGAAGATATGAAAATTCTAAGATTTGAAAGTTCAATTCGAAAATTCAGAAATCTATATATATATAAGCCCTCCATGTGAAATCTGAATAATAAAAATTTCGAAATTTCGAGCATACGCAAATTTGAAATTTTGGAAATTCTAAAAATTAACATTGAGTTATTTCGAATACCACTAAATTCATTAATCCGAAGTTTGATAAGTCGAAAATTAAAAAAAAATAGAAAATTCAATAATTGGAAAAAGCCGAAAATTTGAAAATAAAATCATAAAAAATATCGAAAATTGAAAAAATGCTAAATTCAGAATTTCGAAAATTTGAAAGCGAAAAATTTGGAATTACGAAGATAGGTCGTGAAATGTCAGTGAAAATAGGGGACACATTCTCTGAAACATTCACCACTCACTGAGGTGTACCCCAAGGAAGCCACCTTGGGTTTCTCTTATTTCTGATCTACATCAGTGATGTTATTTTTTAAATTTTCTATTGGCCGCACTGAGTGTCGATCACCGACGCCAGAGATGTGATTCCACATAATCACAGTAGTATTATAGACTCCGCTCCGATATGTTTACTTTCTAACACCAAAATTGCCATTTTCAGGAAAACTATTTAGAATCACTTCAATTTTCATAGCAGGAAGGATAATATTCATTTTGACTAAACGTCACGATCGATATATGTCCGGTTTAGCTGTGTAGTCCCTTGTCGTTTTTATGTGAGTTCGTACTTGATTAATTTTGTACATAAAAGTGCCCGGGATAACTACAGTGATTACAGGGACATTGTCACTCCGACGAAGAAAATGAAGGGCCACATTAAAGCATTTCCCACCAACTGGCCCCCTTCTATCGCGTGTTAAATCCGCCTGATTTCCTCCGGTGCCATCTGCAATTTTTGTCACATATCTGCAATACGCGACCCATTGGCAGCCAGACACAGGATGGGCAAAACGTGCAAATTGTGCCGATTTTAACATTCGAAACGGCTCGTCCCCCTATTCAAAGAACAGACTCAAAAGTTCACCCGCTTCCCAACAGATCAGACAGGCAGGTCAGAGGCAGTTAACGCGAACATGACAGCAGCACCGTGGCAACCCATGAACATACCTATTTACACATGAATGTGTCATTCGGACGGTTCGAAGGGAACCATCATCAGCACGTTTTTGCGACGAGTTTCGCCAACTACGATGCGCGGCAAATGGCTACAGTTAGTTGATCGAAAAGTATTATATTTGAATGTAAATGCGAGTTCGAAGCATGCTGTTTCGTTGCTGATCAAACGTGTTGTCATTTCGCTACGTAGGTACACTCAGAACTAGCTCCAAAATTGCTTGCTTGGATTGCGTCGGGGCATTCGCCACGCATGATATTCGTTTTCGTATGTCCATGCAAATGAATGGCTGGGAATTCACCTATTCACATCGATTCGGTTGACTTGGAATTGTGTCGCCATATCATCAAATAACTGTTCCAGCAAAGTAATGGTCACGTCAAGCTGTGATTTTTATTCTGGAATATCCTAAAAAAAGTAAAAACATTTAGATTCTTCACTATTCTTAATTGTTTCCTCTTTCCATTATTTCTACTTAAATCAAAAATCCAGAAGGTTTGCTGAAAAGCTCACCTAAGATGGGAAAATTCAATCTCAAGACGCATTTCCCACGCACTCCTTTCCCTTTTATGGTGCGGTACAATGAATGTAAGAAGCGAAGAAACATTCTGTTCCGTGTTTTAAATTCAATTTAACTTTCGTATTATCCAATATTTTTACTACCCAAGCCACGATTGATTGGTTTCCGGACGGAAAATGACCTTTTTTTATTCGCCCAAAACCTGACGTACACCTGTGCCCTTTTTTTCGGTGCGTACATCGCAGTAGCTTCCGAGGTGCGGTGGAAAATGTTTTCGCAAGTAGTATCGCTGTGCCTGCTAGGCCTGCTATGTAATGAAAATACAGTAAAAAGAGGGACGTGAAATGATTTATTGAAGTAGGCGTCGTAAACTTGAAAGAAAGTGTTTCGATTGGCAAGGAACTTGCAGTATCGGTTGCAAAGGTTCGGAAAGTAAATTGAATTCTTCGATTTTTTAATCGGAACGCTGGATCCTCATGAATCGAGTACCGGATATGTTATTTATCGAATCGAATATGTTGTGTTTTAATCTACCGTAAAAAAACAATCAAAAAATACTTTTTGTTCTTCCATCCCATTCTCAGAACTACTCCCCGCCATGTGATGTTTGTCAAAGTAGGCCAACGTTCCAAGCTTAAGTCTGTTTGCCTAGCTCAAAATTTATGGCGCTGAAAGCAATCAGTGTCTCGTTCTCTTTGTTTACGTGTGTTGTACTGGTTGCTGCACTCGCTTCTCCCCTGTCAAAGGCAAACCAACAACGATGAAGCCATTTCCGTTTCCCTTCGCCATTTCCGTTTCAATCTGGAAACAATTCATTGCACCCAGTTTATTGCTGCCCTCGGGACTTTTTTCCCCCTTTTGTCTCTGTCGCTGTCGACCCTGCTCATATTGGCGACTGTAGTCGCAGGTCGGGTCCAGCGGAACCACCAAAAATTGCATGATGATGAAACTCTTTTGTTATCTGCACGCTTTTCCCGGCGTCCATCACCTCTCGTTCTCTTTATTGTTTAGCTCTGGCGCGGGCTGGGCTCGAGTGCGTCTCATCTTATCCTGCCGAACGGATCTTGTTCGGGTAGATCCCGGCCATCATTCTCTCGGGGGGGAACTGCATTCCCTTTTTTTTATTTTATACTACATATCCCTAGGAATGCACGCTCCGAGCTGCAATCCAGCAGTTCTCCATGCGGAGCTCAGACAACAGTAGAAGTCAAAGGTTCTCAGGGCTTCATATTGGATCGGAAAGATGTGCAGCACTGCGAGAAGGACCGACGGCACGGAAGATGAATGAAATGGCGCTTCGCGCTAAATTAAAGTCATAAATTTTCGGTCAGCTGTTCGTCGGTTGGATTTTGGACTATGACACTAGCCGAGGTTCTCGGCTGGTTTGGCTAGATGCAGCATGGTATGGAAAATGGTGCGCACACAATCCTCACTGGTGTGGAAATGAAAAGAGACTTGAACCGGATGGTAGCTATATGATGGCACTTTTGTAAACAGAACGTTGCTTGTCTGGGAGAGTGCAATGCTCGGCGAAGTGATTTGACCTTTAGGTTAAATTTAGAGTGAATACATTTTATACCGGTGTTTCTTTTTGGGCATTAGAAGATTGGCCTTTTATTTTCGAGCTTCGATCTTCTCCCCGAAATATCGATTTTCGACATTCAATCTTCAACCATCCTTCATCCTTAATTATTCAATTATCTAGTTTTCGTGGGTTAAAACTTTCAATTGCATTACTTTTTTGATTTTTTTTATTCTTCGGATCTTTGAATATCTTTGAATGTTTTCTAATATTTCAATTTTCATATTTTCGATACCCAACCGCATGACCGGCTACACTGTACATCGATGCAGACGGTGAAAATATCAGTGACGATCAGTGGTAACGATCGACGCGATGAACGCGTTAAGCACTGCCAGCTGGGCGGCTATCGCTGTAGTACTACACAGAGTGAGTTCTGAAAAGATGCTTCCAGAACCGGATGCTGGTCTAGGAGACGCAGTGGCGTAGCCAGGGGGGGGGGGGTTTGGGGGTTAAACCCCCCCCCCCCAAACCAAAATTAATTGGATTGAAAAAATAATTGATGCTGACGAATTTAATTTAATATTCCACAAAATATTCTCTGATCACTACATTGAGAACTGTGTTTAAAGCGTCATGAGAACTTTTGGAAAATTATGGGAAGGGGATCTTGTAACTTATCTCTTAGCCAAAATCCCATAGTTGTCAAATTACTTCAATGTAAAATAAAATAACTGTCTGAATTATTATGAGCTCATTTTTGGAAAGA
This sequence comes from Topomyia yanbarensis, assembly GCF_030247195.1. Taxonomy (NCBI): domain Eukaryota; kingdom Metazoa; phylum Arthropoda; class Insecta; order Diptera; family Culicidae; genus Topomyia; species Topomyia yanbarensis. The sequence goes on from NC_080671.1 coordinate 441,316,020, forward strand.
TGCTTCAAAATATGGATTAGAGACAATTTTTCGAATGGGAATCTAAATTTGAATAGGTTGATTGCATATAAAACATAAGCTTGTTTACCGAAAACTTACATACATTTCAACATTTGCTGAAAATGTATTTTTTAGATTATGTAGAGTTTAGACAACAATTCAATATGGTTAACAACAAGAATAACATTTCAGAAACTAGTTAAAAGCTGATGTAATTTTGTGTCTAGCAGGTCAGGATCGGTTTTATGAGCATTGGATTTTTGTTGTATTATCAACTATATGAATAGCCTCTTAGCAGGATGCAATGAATGGCGTACTAAAATTTTGTGTGCTACGTGCTAGTACTGCAAGTTGTGAGGTTGACTAATAAAGAAAAGTAAAATTAATGTTCGATAATTTTTTAACGGTCACGATCACATTCATTCGAAACTGCCAAATTTCGATTTTAAGTAACATTGAAGAATTTCAAAACGTAAAACTGTTCATCTGCTGATAGAATAATTTTGACGGTTAATCCTCCTAGAAGTAATTATAGACAAGAATTACTCTTCAACCAAATTTGGGTCGAGACTTAATGTCTCCAGTAAAGTTTTCGAAAGTGCTATTTCAAACAACTTTGTCAAAGACATAAATATCCCACATATTCAGAGTATCGAAATATAGTAGTAGAAAACCTTTACAACAAGCTATTCTGAAATTACTGTATTTGATAAATCTCTTCTGTGGTAATTAAATAATAAATTCACATTGCGTTCAAGGTGCCTTTGAAGCTTGCAAAAAAAAATAAGGGAACTGGATATAAAACAAATAATTCCCAGATATTAAAAGGACTCAAAAACACAAAGAGTGATTCCATTTTCAGGAGCTAGCATCAATTCGGCGCAAGCTTAGTCCGCCCACCAAGTTAGTGTCGGATTCTGATGAGATGAAGTCGAAACGCAAGTTTCAGTTCCATCCATCCATAATTTAGTTATAGGTTTTGTGTTCTCAACTCGCAATGATTGTTTCAAACAATTTTATCCGTAGCGCAGAAAAAAATAGTTTTCACCTAAATTTTTCTTCACTAAGAAGAAATATAGCAGGCCCAGTCCATTTAAATCCCTATATGTTGAATTCATGTAGCCTTCATATTTTCAACAAAATTGTTTGAAATGACATTATCAAAAACTTTGCTGAAGGCACCATGTCTCTTAATATTTTTGAAAAATTAATTCACCATAATTACCTCTTTGAGAGTTAATCACTAAAATTTCTATATCAAAGCAGGCGCTGTTTTATGTTGATAACTTCCCGAAGTTGTCAAACCTTCAAAGTCAAGGATTATTATATTAGGTGATCTTGAACGTTGAAATTTTTTTAGATCATTTATCCCACTTTAAAAGATCGCAATTTTTGACTTCATTGACATATTATACAAGAAAATAATCTATAGAGGTTTGAAAACTGTTCCATGTTGATCCTTCTTGTTTGTAGACTGGAATGACATCTGTTAGACTACTTATGTTTTTGAGTTTTCAATAATTTATCAAACTCATATTAAATTTTAGCATTTTTTCAAAAAATTTGCGATTTTCATCAAAACCCCCTCCAAACCCAATTTCTGGCTACGCCACTGAGGAGACGGACATGGCAGAGAATACCTTAGGGCTCCGTACTCACCCTAACGCTATCAAGTAATTTGCCCATGTGAGCTGAGATCGTTGACTGAGCAGATGACGTCGTACTGGCGTTAATCGGCGAGACTCTGGCGGAAGCGCAGATGTTGATAGCAGCGACGATGGGCATCGTTGAAACCTGGATGGTTGATGCCAAATTATAGCTGGCTCGCTGTAAACAAATCCAGCGTACGTATCGTGATCAGCGTCGGTAGGCACTCAATTCACACTGAAGTACCAGGGTGTGAGGGTCAACAATCGGTTAAATTACAACGGCCATGTTGACTATGTATGTGAGAAGCCAATGAGAATGATTAACGTAGTGGCAGGGATCATGCCGAACATCGGAGGAGCAACTCCGATTTTATAACAAACTACGCAATTCATAGATGCGATCGCAACTCTTCTACCAGTGATATTGGTTGCGAAGGTGGTGTTCTTATTGCGATAAAGAACACCTAATTGGGACGGTACTAAAAATCGGTGAAATATAATATCGTTAATAAAAAAATTTCACGATACCGAGATTGATTGTCTATTCAGAAACTTTGCATACTATAATGTAACAGCGAATCTTTAGGAGGCACCCAGAAAAAATGGGGTATGAACAATAACTCAACATCTCCCAAATAAAATAATAAAATGATATTGAAAGTTTGGCTGTAAGGAACCATTCATAAATTACGTAACGCTTTTAAGGAGGGGGGAGAGGTGGTATGATAAATTGTGACATGTTGTGACATATGTTTTTACAGAAGAAAAAAAATCGAAGAACTTGTTACGTAATAGGTGAGGAAGGATAGAGAAATTTGTGACAATTTGTTACATGGAGGAAGGAGAGTCAATTTTTAGCAATTTTTGCGTAATGTAATTTTTGTTTGGTCCGTAATCGATACAGTGGCGGCGCGAGGCTTTTGCCGCTCGGGGTAGAAAGTTTAATTTGTCGCCCCTTTTATTGCGATCGTATCAAAAGAGTTCTATTATTTCCCACCTTTTCATATGTGACAAATATGATGAACGGGTGCATTTTAGTTGAATGCCGATTAACCGAATGCTGATTGGTCGAACGTAGTATAACCGAATGAGTAACTAGGCCGAATGCTCTTCTACTCATCTAAATAATCATAAATGAGAAATCTACAGTTACGTCTTCTACAATAATGAATCTAATTTTTTTCATAAATTGAATACTGGTTGTTTATTCTTGTATTTACAATATTTGTGGTTATTCTATGTTTTGTGAATATTTTCCTTCTTTTTAACATAAGCTGTTCTTTCTATACACTCCTTTAATTTAGAGCTTGATAACGTCCCTTATTAATAAATACCATTTCAGATATCTTTGGAACCATTTCCAAACATTTCATATAATACTCACCATATTGGGAATACTACTGATATGTTCCACCACTGTTGTGAATCAGTTTGTTTATTTTTGTTCGCGTATTTTGGATCGTTTTTTTGTGTATATTCAGTGATTTTTCATTTAGAATAGAGTTTGTGCCCTCGCCTAAGCTGCAGTTATTGATCAATTGACTCATAATTTGTGATTCTTGGTCGTGCGCTGACAATTGACAAACATTTTGTTCTCCCAAAGTGTCGTCGGTAGTGATAGAATCCTTGTGGTGAAACCGTGGATGCATATCGGGAAAGCTTATTCGCGAAGTAGCTACTGCTGCCTACCTGTAGGCGATTCGCAATGGATTCGATCTGCCTGCAGTGCTCCGAGCCGGTAACCACTTTGAATCAGCTGAAATGCCAAGGATTCTGCGACAGAATCATGCATCTATCGTGTTCAACGCTCACTCGTCCAAAATTGGACATGATTAACGACTCAGCGAATATATTCTGGCCCTGCGACCGCTGTGTGGATTTGATGAAATCCTCCGCAGTGAATGCAGCTTTTACAGCATTGAGCGAAGCGTTCCGTTTGCTGACCGACACACATAAAACAGCGCTTGAAGCATTAAAGGCTGAAATGGAGAAAACCAGAAAATCAGTGGAATCCGCAACGACATTGCCTGCAACTCCCATTTCATGGCCCGTTCCAAATAGAGCTGGAGCCAAACGTGCTCGCGAGACCGAGGATGATAAATCTCTTTCTAAATCCGATGTCCCCAGCCTAACGTGTGGCAAGAAAAAGGGTGATGTAGCAAAGGTACCCACAATCACTGTTCAACCCGCTACTAGTAAATGCTGGATTTATTTGTCGCGAATTGCCACCACCGTTTCTGAAGACGAGGTTGGTGCTATGGTTAAGGAGTGCCTTTCAACGGACGATCCGGTCGAAGTGAAGAAGTTAGTGAAAAAAGACGCAAATTTGAGCGGGCTTAATTTCATTTCTTTCAAAATTGGTTTTGACCCTAAACTTCGTGAAATGGCCCTCAATGCCGAAACTTGGCCGGATGGGATGTATTTCCGCGAGTTCATCGACTTTCGGCAAGAACGTACTAATGACGGGAAGCAGGGGTTTCGGAAAACACCTCGACTGGGATAAATCCATCGCAAATAGCAGTTATTTTAGACTACGCACCGACAATTCGCCTGTTGATCAACGGCAACCGGGACGCACCGTAGAAAGCAATATGGAATCCCCCAATCCTCCCAGCACAGTCGTGCCTCTCGCAGTCAGCAGTATCTTCAGTCGTCCCGGCCCTGTGTCTGGGAATGGAGAGGGGGACTCCCAAATTGCCCTCTTTGGCAAGTATTTTAAAAATAATTTTGATGAATCAACCGTTTTTCCTGATGGAACTGCTTGTTCTAGCTCGAATGCTTCCGACTGTCAATTAATAAGTCAACGATGTCAGCCGTCAGCTGGAAACCTCCTGAGGAGCACTCCAACTTCCATCACGGGTGCTACCAATTCATGCAGTTCACCCGCGCCTTCTGCTGTTAGCAGTCATTCCAGTCTCCCCGGTGTGCATTCCAGACGACGGAATCAAGGAGTGCCGGTCAGCCTTCCGTGCCTAATACCGTCGCCCATCCATTTATACTATCAAAATGTGGGTGGCATGAATTCCTGTGCAAATACCTATCGCCTTGCTACCTCGGACTGCTGTTACGACATTATCGCATTGACAGAAACATGGCTAAATGAGCAGACCCTTTCCAGCCAGGTGATTTGCTCTGACTACGAGGTTCTCAGATGTGATCGGAGTCCTCTCAACAGCCACAAATCCTCCGGAGGCGGTGTTTTGCTCGCTGTGCGTCGTGGAATTAAAGTTCAACACATAACAAATGATGCTTGGAACAGCATCGAACAAGTATGGGCAGCGATAAAATTGGGAAATCGAACATTATATATATGTGTGGTTTATTTCCCTCCCGATAAAATTCGCAACTCTGCACTAGTTGATTCTCATTCTGAATCATTGACTTCTGTTGCTGCGATGGCGCAACCCACTGACGAAATCATGATCCTCGGCGATTTCAACCTTTCTACAATAAAGTGGCGTTCCATTCATAACGGATTTCTACAACCCGACCCAGACGAATCTGTTTTTCATCCTGGCAGCATTACTCTTCTGGATGGCTATAGCACGGCTACACTTCTGCAGATTAACAGCACAACGAACGAGAACGACCGGATTTTAGATCTATGCTTCGTTAATGCCAGAGATCAATCGCCGCATATTTCCACCGCCCTCGCCCCGCTAGTAAAGTATGTTCGCCACCATCCGCCTCTACATCTTACACTCCAGGACGTACCGCCTATGAAGTTTTCGAGCCACGCGCCCACCGTGTGTTACAATTATAAGCGAGCCGACTATAGCAGCATTCTGAATATTTTACAAAGCATTAACTGGGATTCTGTGCTAAGCAAGGATGATGTGAACTCCGCCGCTGAAACGTTCTGCCATATAAGCTACCTTATCGATCGTCATGTCCCAAAGTGTAATCAACGAAGTGATCAATTCCCCTGGCAGACAGCCGAGTTACGTCAGCTAAAAACTGCAAAAAGAGCAGCATTACGAAAGTTTACCAAACGCCGTACCTTGTCACTGAGAGCTTATTATGTAAGGCTCAACAACGATTTTAAAAAACTGAACAGTTTTTGTTTTTCAAACTATCAACGAAAAATGCAACGTAAGCTTAAGCCGGATCCTAAATCGTTTTGGAGATACGTCAATGACCAGCGGAAAGAAACCGGCTTGCCTTCTGCAATGTTTTTGAATGGCGAAGCTGGTCATGATTCACAAGCCATATGCAAATTGTTCGCCTCTAAATTTGCGAGTGTGTTCGTCAGTGAGACATTGTCCTCGCAGCAGATTGACGTTGCAGCTAGCGGCGTGGCCCAACTCGAACGGTCAGTGAATGAGATTCGTGTAGAGCACTCGGATATTGTATCAGCAGCATCCAAGCTTAAAGCATCGTCATCTCCCGGGCCAGATGGTGTCCCTGCTGTGTTTTTGAAAAAGTGTATATCTGGTTTGGTGGAACCACTCTGTCAACTATTCAAAATGTCACTGACAACCGCGATTTTTCCTCAATTGTGGAAAGCAGCTTTCATCTTTCCTGTCCACAAAAAAGGTGATAAGAGGAACATTCCCAGCCAACATTTTGATTCACTTTAATAAGTTGCAATTTGATTAACTGAACTCTTCAACGATATGAATTGATTGTATAAAATGCACAGATCTCTTCTATGTGAACAAAAGTGGAGGCCATATACGTACAACAAATCGGTATAGTAGAACTATGTGATTTACGACGAATTTTGATCTCATCAGAAGCATTATACAATCATCTAGCTTATCATTTTGAGTTTATATATGATCAACTTTACAATCACACATGAAGGTTTATGCAGCTTAAGGTCCCCAATGTGGTACCAAGAAGTATTTTTAAAAAAATAATATTATGAAAATAAAAAATCAGGATGAGATTTCAATAATTCTGTTATAAGGCACAGTTACGCCCACACTGGTAGATAAGTTTATCATGGGTGAGGTTGGAGTCACTGGAACATCAATTATTAAAATTACCTGCTACGATTTACTTCCAGTTTCGAACCTGAGATCTTCGTATTCCCAGCTTAGCCGCTATGTACTCATCTATTTATACACTGTTAAGCAACGATTATATTTGATCATTTTTATCGCTTTGTGATTACGATCTAAAAACACCATAATCCAACCTAAATATGGCACTCCAATGATACCTTCTCTACCTGTCAAATCACAACCTACATTCTGTACTCAAGCCATTTTTTATTGCTCAAATATTGAACTAGTCTGGCAGAGAATTTGCGAAGTGCTATAAGGAGGTGATTATTTTTTTGAACGATTTTGCAGTTTAATCCAATTGCAAATTAATATCTATACAATGTTTCAAAATTGTCTTTATTAATCCGCATGTACAATTTTGTTTTAAGTTGTGGTGGACTAATAAATAACTTCAAGTCAACATTGTATATCGATCACAGATTTGCATTTTATGTGAACTTTTTACAACAAAACATAATTTTTGCTTGCACTATTTGTAATTTTGATTTAATCTGTCATTATTTGTAATTTATTGCAAACTTTTATATACGATTGCTGGTTTGCTGGGTTGACAATTATAGAGGAATTTCTGCGCTCTGTGCCATTTCCAAGCTTCCAAGAGTTAGTCGTGGTGGAGTCAGTGTTTTTTCACTGTAAGGAATATATTTCTAAAGACCAACATGGATTCATGCCGAATCGATCGACGTCGACGAATCTACTATCTCTAACCTCTTTTGTGTCCGAAGGGTTCGATGCGAATCAACAAACTGATGTTATATATACTGACTTATCTGCAGCTTTTGACAAAATCAATCACGATATCGCAGTCGCTAAATTGGAAAAACTTGGCTTCAGTGGATCACTCCTGCTGTGGTTTCAATCCTATCTCGTTGGCCGTCAACTCAATGTGAACATAGGTGATGCATACTCCAAACTGTTCTCCGCAACGTCTGGTATTCCGCAAGGAAGTCACCTCGGACCATTGATATTCACTCTCTATTTCAACGATGTAAACTATCAGCTGAAAGGACCACGGTTGTCGTATGCAGATGATCTAAAAATTTTCAACAGAATTAGGAGCCGATCGGACGCACAATATTTGCAGCAGCAATTCGACACTTTCAGCAGATGGTGTGAAAACAACCGAATGATTCTGAATCCGGCGAAATGTTCTGTGATATCGTTCACCAGAAAAAAAGATCCCATTGAGTTTGAATATAACTTGTCTGCAGCTCTTGTTTCCCGGGTGAGCTGCGTTAAGGATCTTGGAGTGCTGTTAGATTCGAAACTTACATTTAAGAATCACATTTCGTATGTTGTTGGTAAAGCATCGCGAAGCCTGGGCTTCATCTTCCGTACGGCTAAATCCTTCACAGACATTTATTGTCTCAAAAGCCTCTACTGCTCTTTAGTGCGCTCCACGCTGGAGTATTGTTCGGCAGTCTGGAACCCGAATTACATGAACAGCCGCGATCGAATTGAAGGCGTTCAACGAAAATTTATACGGTATGCTCTTCGACGCCTGCCTTGGCGCGATCCTTTTCGTCTACCAAGCTACGAGAGTCGGTGTCAACTCATCCAGCTCGATACCCTTCAGCGCCGTAGAGAAACTGCAAGAGCCTTATTCATCTCTGATCTTCTGTCAGGACGCATCGATTCTCCAGATTTACTAGAGCGAGTCAACATCCAAGCAAGGTCCAGAACGTTACGCGGAAACGTTCTTCTGAGAGTGCCGTTTCGACGAACTATTCAAACAGCTAATGCCGCTATCACGGGACTACAACGCCTCTTCAATCGTGTGTCGCACCTGTTCGACTTTCATTTGTCTCGGATATCTTTAAGAAAGCGATTCCTGCAGTTTTTTAAATGTAATTAGTTTAAGTTTACATCATTGGGGCCGAGTGCGGCCTGTTGATGCGTGCGATAAATAAATAAATACTACATTGTAATTTTCGTAGGAGGTTAATATTGCTCTGGTCTTTGGTATACGAATATCTGTTTACGCTTCTCCAAAAATCTGTAGCTTAACATGATCAAAATTCCTCGTACTGTAATATTACGGCGATAGGTCAGTTGGATAAAGTGAGAGTCCACTTTAGTAATAACGAAACTCTCTTCAGAAGATGGCGTGTAATAAAACAAATCTTAATCAATCGATAGAATTGAAATGTGAAGGGAATGTAATTTTTTTCTCCGTCTAATATTTTATGCATCGCTAGATCTAAAATATGCATGCCATCTGTATGGTTTTTGAATGGTATGTTGTCAAAATGTATATGGAAAACAGCACATTTTTGTATGGTGACTATTCTTAACAACCAAAGGTCTAGTATGGAAAAACGACACTGATTATGTTCGATATTATACCAGGCAATGGTTAATCTATTGTTGAACGAACCATATTGGAAATTGTTTTGAAACGATTGATGCAATGGTTGGCATATGGTACACATATATGCGGGGTCTAATTACAGTAAGAGAAAGAGAAGTATTGATACACGCAGCAACGAACAATTCGTTTGCCTGATGAAGCCGATTCGTAAAAAGTCAACAAAATTTGCATCGAGATTTTTACGATAAACTCGCAATAAACATAAAAAGTAATTCAATAGAATATAACGAATGATTCATCATATGTACGAAATATTCGTATATTTTATGAAAATATTCTGTACGAATCTAATTCTTAGCGATTTACGAATATATCCTCTCAGTGTATACCAAAGCATTATTTATTTATTTATTTATCACACCTTCGAAAGCAATATTGAATAATAGACAAGAAGGCGCATTACCTTGCCATAGTCTTTTCCGAGATTCAAAAGCACTCGTAAAAGCACGTGATATTCCGACGAAGCACTCGATCGATTTTCGCTTTGATCAATCGTGTCGGTGATATTCGTAACTCTTCTGTAAGGCTTGTACCAGTGAAATCCGTTTCAGATTGCTCTAACACGGTGTTCAGTAATGTGATTGCTCAATTGTTGCAGCAATCCAGCTTTCATCCTTTTTGTAAATGGTGCTTGTAGGCTCACCGTACAATTCTCTGTTAAAGTGTCTTTCTCTCCGTGTTAGAACAAGTCACATGGCAGTTGATCTTTGATATTCTTCAACCATACAATCTTCTTCTGAACCTCAACTGGGTGTTGGGAATCATATGTCCGCCCCGCGCGTCCGCGGGTTAATTCGCGCATTAGTATCATCGTCTACTGATTCGCCATTTAGATGTTCGTCATAGTACTGTTTGCACCTATCGATCATTTCAAACATATCGAATAGTGGCTCATAGCCTTCGCGAGAACGATTGGCCGTCTCCTAGAACTTCCGTATCTTATTATCGTCGTAAAGCTCCATAGCTTTGTCATCATGATCTACGGCTTTTTTCGTCCGAATTTTTCTTGTCTGTATCGTTCCTCATTCATCCTCGTACGGTGCTGCAGCATTTTTGCCTATGCCTATGGTGCAACCTATGGTGCTACGTATGGTGCTTCATAGGTTGCTTCAAGCATCCTCAAGAGTAGCAACGCCGACCTATCCTTCTATTGGTAGTGCCGTCTCCAGCTGCTGCGCGTATTTCCGCAGCACGATCGTAGCTGCTAGATGTTGATCCCTGGTGGACGCCCTACTCGACGAGTGTTGTACTAACATTTCTTGGAAGGCTGTGAAGATCACACATCGTTGGCCGTTGTCATTCGTAACTGTCCGGTTCGACCACCGATTTGTACATTGTCTGCTGACCTATCTGGGCGTTCAAGACGTCGTTAATCAGCTTAACATCCCACCGTGAGCAGCTGTCATAGAAGCGTTCCAGCTCCGCCTAAAATGCATCTTTCTCGTTCGTTGATCTCGCTTTGTATGGGCAGTGAACGTTGCTGACACGGTAGTTGAAGATAAACGGGCTTTTGCTACTTGATCAAGCGAGGGCGAATATTGTCCAGCACTATATAGTCCAGCTTCATTGTGACGCGGCTCTGGAAGAGCTTTTTCAAAACTATGACACTTTTTAGCCAATTTTAAACACTTTTGGAAGTTTTGAATTCGGGAAATCGTTCACTTTTAGAATCTGTGAAATTAAACCCGACGGATGCATCTGGTTCCCGCAAATCCGGATTTGCGGAGGGATATTTCAGTACTGGGAAGCAATTTGTAAATACCTGCAAATAAAGTTCTATAGATATCAAATTTCTTGGAATTGCCCAGAAGGTTGATTCTCATCGTTGCGGGATCGCATGACGATTTGACTATGCCTTACGGGTATCTGCTTCGGAAAGAGCGTTGCGGAGTCAATTCATCAAATGTTTCCAAAACCATAAAGCGTTGTCTTGTGAGTCAATTCCAAGAATTTTGTCAGTATTCCATTTAGATTCACAAATTGGAAGTATTGGAACAGACCTCCGGAAATCCAAATTACCGGGAACCAGATGCATTTTTACAGATTCTAAAAGTGGTTGAGTTTCTGAATCCAAACATCCGAATGCCATAGTTATGACTATTTTTGTTGTGGGGGTACCTGGTTACCCTGTCTGCCTGTTCGGAAGTACAAGAAATTCAATAGTCCCCGATTACCGTCTCATTAGTTTTATTCCCCCAAAAACTATGCTTGGTGATATTCTAAGATGGTACTATGTAGCAATTTCCAGCTTGGGAAGAAGCACTGTATTTTCATAGATCAAAATCTGCAAAGGAGTACCATGTCGGACACATAACGGTTAACCCTCCGGCACTCGCGCCGTTGTATTTTGTGCAATACCTTCCGAAACTCTAGCGAAACCTTCTTCCAGCATCAGCGGGTGCTCATTCGGAGAGCAATTCGCGCGAGGGTTAATTGCGATCGTGTGAAGAGTCTTAGCCTTACTTTGCTTTGCGCACCATGATTACTACGTAAAGCTGCCTTGCAGGCCACTTGGTCAAGTTTAAATGCGTTTTATTCTGTTGATTCCAAATTGATAAAAAAATAAAGGAAATTCCGTCCTTCTAATTTGGTCCATGCTTTTGTCCTATATATTCATTTCTTTATTAAGAGTTTAATAAAAAAAAACCCAATATCATTTTTAGGTGCAATACATGTTTTATAGAGAAAATGGCTGAAAAAGATTATAAATTGTTTATGAAAAACGCTTTTAATCCACCTAACAGTGTGATGAGACATTTCTATTAACTCTTATCACTCATCGGATATTATATCGTTTGAGAGCATTTAGAACTTGATGCTTCGCGATGTTTTTGATAACACATACTACATGGCAGGACTCACAGAATCGCTCAAATCAGCACAGGACAACATCAGTGCTAGAAATCTCAAACCAAATCAATGGGAAAGCGAAAAAATGGCCCATAAAATAGACATACCAACGAATTATTGTTAATGCTCTGTTAATAAAATATCTAAATTGTGGTGGGAAAACTGAATTTTCCTAAAGGATTGTACTGAGCCAAAAAAATCGATTTTTTTTTAATCGATTTGAAGTTTATACTTTACTCAAATTTCCAACGCGACTGAGAACTAAGAAATCAACGCTTTTTCTTGAAAAGGGCGATACCAGTGATACCATTCAAAGAAAATCAACAGTGAATATTTCCAGACTTGGTTTTATTTCATATTTAAAAACTATTGTGTTTTTACATCCTAGATTACATGATTCAGTGATCGAAACCCAAAACTTCAAAAAGTATTTGAAATTATTAAATTAAAATTTGTTTTTGCTATTGAAATTGACAAAATGATAGTATCGCCCCTTTGGCGATTGTTTACTTTTTCGGTCCCACCTATCAGCATTGAAGTATCGCCCTTACGGTTTTTTACAATAACTACCGTTCTACACCACCGATTTCGTCCGTATTTTTTCAATAGCGATCATTGTTACTATTTACAGCTGGTATCAGCTTGATAATCCTAAAAAAATACGAAAATAACAGTTACGCCTCTAAACTGCTAGCAAAAAAAGTATCGCCCTGTTTGTTTGCATGGAGCGTGGAGGGCGAAACTTTAAATAAACAAACAAAAATACAGTTTCGCCCGTTGTATTTTCTGCTGTAGTTTAAGAAAGCAATATCGTAGAATCCAAATTTTTAGGTTAATTGGTTGCGTTTCATAGCCCTCATTCGCATGTATGAAAAAAATCCATATGTTTACATTTGTAAGTATCGCCCTTTTCACAAAAAAAAAGCGTTGAAATGAAATCGCAGCTCCTGATATCACGCTATCTCTGAAGTGCATGCGTGCATAGTTCCAAATTTTACTTCGACATCGACTTTTTCTAAAGGTGACTTCCCAGTAGTATCCTTGATTGGAATTATTATCGCTAATCCTAATGACAAAGAACAAATAAAAACCTCACGAAAACGAACCGTTTGGGAAAATCATCATCATTACTGGAATTTTCATTTTCACGAATCTTTTCGATAACCTTCCGTCACTTGCGTTAATGCACTGGGTGCACAGTGCTCTGAAAATTTAGCGAAATCGTCTTAGGTCACCAGCGGGTCTAATTCAGAGCTATCTGCGCGGCGAGTTTAATCTGTAAAGAATACTAAAAATTAATTTCTATTCCATAATTTTCAGTTCAGCAATTCGAGAGATCGTGCTCACCGCAAGCTATGAAAAATAGACTACGTTGTGAAGCGATGGTCACTATTTATTAAAAATCACGGTTAAATAAAAAATTAAACTATTAAAAAATTTCAAATAGTTTATAATTTTCACAAACTTATTAGGAAAAATGTATTAATAAGCTTTCGTAATATTGTGTAGGAAAAAAGCTGAAAATTTCAGTATTTTCTCTATTTGCAACATATAAACCCTCAAGTATACCAATTAATTGGTATACGAATTGGAATAGGTTCGCCAAATTTTGGAAGAAGTCCATAAAATAACCCCTTGAAAGCTACCTAAAAATTGTTGTAGTTCGATGCAATAAAACAATCTCCAAAAAAGAAATGTACCTATTAATGTGAAACACAGCGAATAATACATACAATAAAGACCCATTTTTATCAGTCTCATGGTGTATTTTAGGCTGACAAAATGGGGACATTGACTAAATAGGGCAATTTTTTTCTTTATAATGAACTGAAGCTGTTAAAATAATCTTCCCGTCCCTTAATGTAGTCTGATAACTATTTCTGATTATGGTGAACTTTTTACTTTGCATATTTCCATCTTCATGATAAGGAAAACATGCTCAAGAAAGGATTTATTCGAATTCAGTGTAGTTCGTTTGCTAGAGCCCATCAAACATATGTTCATATTTGGCTGATAAAATCGGGGTTTCAATGTATTATCATAGATATTCAGCATTCGAAGAAGTTTCTTGTGAACGAGTGTAGAAGGACTTTGTTTCTACTTACTTGAAGTCAGCGGCGTAGCCAGAAATTCGGTTTGGTGGCGGTTTGGTGAAAATCGATCATACTGTCCAAACGGCATAATTCCGAAACCGTAATTTTTGAAGTTTTAAAATTATGCAGAATTATTTTTTCAGAAAATAGTGACAGAGTTCGTGTCTTTAGCGAAATTTTTGAGACTTTATTGTGGTCATGAATATTAACCTGAGAAAATTCACCATAAATACTTCTTGGACGATATACCGTCAAAATTATTTTATCAAATGATGCGCTGTTTAACGTTTGTAAAACTCATCGAAGATACTAAACCTCCGAAATTGGCGGTTTCAAAATGATGCTACCTTGACCTTAAATGACTGTTTTTAAACATTTGACCTATACATATAATTGGTCATACAACAAAAATTAAATGCTCATCAAAATCGATCAGGAACTGCTAGAGTCGAATGGAAATCGTCATTTTTCATAAATTTCTCTCTACATTCGGAAAGTGTTATCCTCGTTATTAATCATATTACGTTTTCGTCTCAACTCGACGCATTCCCAAAATAAAAACCTGTTTTAATCCACCTAGTGGTGCAATTGTGCTTGTCTCATTTGTCCAGACTACGATTCCATGGCTGGTTATGTTCAATACAATGGTGGAAATGAATATTACATGTTCAGTACGATTTGCACATACATTCAATGGATCGACAGCCACGATCTTGAGATATTATGTGATACTGAAACATCGCTTGAAACCAGCGGCAGATCATGGAGAAAGATCCGGGAGGTCCAGGTCCTACCGAAAATTTTCAACTTGTTAAGAAATTTAAAACTAGTTTTAATTTTAAAGTAGCAACCCCTCACTGCATACCCCCCTCGGGCCGGTATAATTGAAGATTTGTAGAGTGATTGCATAACCTTTCTATATGAGAAAGGCAAAAATCTACCAAAGTCTAAAAAAGTCAATTTTTGTCAAACATCTCAATGTTTCATGCATTTTAAAGTCATTTGGCATCAAAAATACAAATTTGATTTTGAAATTTTTCATTTCAGTTTATATGGGAATTTGCTGCGTGATTGCACTCTTCAACTCGTAACCCCGGAACCGGAAGGCCAATCAATAAAAAAATCAATAGCAGCCGATGGGAAGGTTGTACCTTTCATTTGAGACTAACTTTGTGCAAATCGGTCCAGCCATCTCTGAGAAACAGAGGTCACATTTTTTTCCACATACACACATACACACAGACATTTTCCGATCTCGACGAACTCAGTCGATTGGCATATGACACTCGGCCCTCCAGGTCGGGATTAGATTGACGAATTTTAGAGTGAATGAGAAAGGCAAAAACATTTTTAGCAAATGTTGAAAGTTATGCATTTTTCTTGGTGAGCTGTTCTATGTTTCATAGACATTAAATCAATTTTAACTTCGCTTTCTATTAAATAAAGACCCTTATCACAGTACATATCTACAAAAACGAGCTCAATTTGAAAATAAATCTGAGGTATGATTGATTACAGAACTCTGGAATTTTCTATTGGAATGTTTTCAGGCAGGAATTTGATATTGATGCAATTAGACAACTGTGAAATCAAGACCAATAGATCAGTTACATATAAGGACCCCATTCCGACAATTTATCAAAAGTCCTCATGATGTTTACAACAACAGGTTATCAATCTACGGATCAGATAATTGTTATTGTAATATTGAATTAAATCAGTCAGCAGCAATAAATTTTCAACTTCAATCCAATATTTGTTTTTGGGTGTGGTGGGGGGGGGGGGGTTGTATGGTGTTATACCCCAAAACCTTCTCTTGGCTATGCCGTTGCTTGGAGTTATTTATTTCGCTTTTCATTTTCCGATATGTTTCAGATCGATCCGATGGTTATAAGTTAGAAAAATTGCAGTCAGAAGGTTCGCACAAATGAACATTTTTGCACTGATAAGTTATCAAGTTCCTTCCAGACAACTTGGAAGTGTTCGGTGATTCGAAATACTGTTTGGCTTATTTCAATGGATTATTACTATATTGAACAATAAATAGGCGACAAAGAGTAATCCACAAACAACAAGCCATAACTTTTAAAGTATTCAAAATAGATACTTGAAGTCTTCAGTAAAGTTATTCGCAAAAGTAAGAGCTACAAATTTGCTGAAGACATCATTTCGATATAATCACTTCCAAGAAAATTTGTGAAAATATCTCACTCATAGGGTGATTAATCAGCAAAAGCACAATACCAAAAGAAAGGGCATATTGCCTCCATTATATTCTCCGAAGATACTATTGACCTAAAATAAGCCGTTTTGGCGTTAATAATAGATTACATGTTTTTGGTCATATTTCTGGCAATGGGAAATGATAAAAATCTTTCGTCCGCATTTAATGTTTAATATCTCTTTTGATAATAGTCCGATTTCAACAATCTATAACGTTTTCGAAAGGTATTCGTTAAAGCTATCTAAAAACATATAAATTGTTAATCAATATTGTCGATTTCGGCAGATAATTTAAAAAAACTGCGAAAAACGCCGTTTTTACGCATTCAAACATTCATATCTTGGAAACTAAACATCAGAATCAAAAACAAATTAATAGCGTTCATACTGTTTTTTAGTTCTTTCATTTAAAATTGGTTTGGATAAGATCGGTTCAGCCATTGCTGAGAAACACGAATGA
Source organism: Topomyia yanbarensis (assembly GCF_030247195.1). Classification (NCBI taxonomy): domain Eukaryota; kingdom Metazoa; phylum Arthropoda; class Insecta; order Diptera; family Culicidae; genus Topomyia; species Topomyia yanbarensis. The sequence continues at coordinate 441,332,678 of NC_080671.1, forward strand.
GAATTTGTCCGTTACATACACACACACACAGACACACACACACACACACAGACATTGTCCCAAATCGTCGAGCTGAGTCGATTGGTATATAAGACTCGGCCCTCCGGGCCTCGGAAAAAATCTTGAAAGTTTGAGCGAATTCTATACATTTCTTTTATAAGAAATGTAAAACATTCCAAAAAATGAAAATTCCATTGATGAGATAACTTGGTTAGCCAAAAATATGTAATATTTAAACTTTTTTCCCCGGGCGGCAAAAAGTCTAGCGCTGCCACTGCTGTAACCTGTTGTTTTTTGTTAGTTTAAGTCAAAATAGAAGCTTATAAGCTTATATAGTTTGTGTTGTTATTGTGTGTTGTGTCCCAGGCAACGAATGATACCCATGTGATATGTAATAGCAATGATATAACACATGCCATTCGACCCGTTTGGATCTGTTCAACCCTAATCGATGTCGGGAGCCTAGCAACACCAATTGAGTTATCGAAGAGGACTAGGCTGGTCCCCGATAAAGTCATTGTCCACATAATATTATTTTCGACTATCCTATCCTTCTCACAAACGTAATTTTCCGCGTATTTTGATGAAAATTGTTAAAATTACCTGAAAGAAATTTTTTAGAATTTGTACTGATATTAATAACGAGTATAGAAAATGTAGGAAAAAAAATAACCAAGCAGACCCCATGCGTTGCGTTGTGACGATGATTTTGGCGGATTGTACACTGAGTTCATCATGTTTGACTGCCGATTATCTAATAAAAGTTGCTTATGGAGAGGTAAGTAGGAATTCATACAGGCCCGTAGCTAGGATTTTGTTTCGGGAGGGGCTTAAAATTATTGCATAAATGTATTAATTCTGATGACTTGAGATATTTACTGGAAACTGAACGTAATTATGAAAAGTTCTTAGCGAAAAAAAATCCAAGTTAGAAATTTGTCTAGTTACAAAAATGAATATTCAAGAGTTCAAAGTATTTAGGGCTGCTTAAAAATACTACGCATTCTAGACTACACGTTTACAAGATGTAGAAGACGCTAAATTGGAATGAGTAGAAAAATATCCAAAAGCCCGTCTCACGAAACTTTACACGCATTTGCTAATCAGGAGAACGAAACCAACCTCAAGGTTCTCTCCATGGATAGGAATAGGTCAGTGTGAAATCCAAGTTTACCGTTGCAAAGAATGTCCGAACAAAGTGAATGTCGAAATTTGCTTCAAATCTTCTGATAAGGCAAGGGATTTGTAGATGCGGAAAATAGGTTCAACTCCTATTTTCATGATCAGGCATCTTGCTACTATTACTAGTTCTGTGACTTCATCCGAAGTTTGCGTTAGCTCAACTTTATGAAATTTTCAATTTAAATGATACTGAACATGTCGTAATCATAACAATCCTTAGAAAAACACATGTTGTTTCATTTGACTCTCGTGGGGAATGGGTTAAAGACTATCTTCGGAAATATTATCAGGCAACTGAGAATAACTATCTATTTATCTATTTAAGTAGATTCTTTTAGGCACTTTTTATATAATTGGACATACGAATTAAAAATATTGTAGACTGATTTTCCTAGATCCCTGAAACTATAGTAAAAGTCAAAATGTGAAGTGAGTGCAAAAAACTACTGATTTCACTACAAAGCAAGAATAAGAATCTTAGCAATCTTGCAAAACCGTTGGAACTTGAGAAGACTACCTAGATTAAGCAAATATTATATTTGAACAATTGAAGGTTTTATTTCGGAATTCATGGGATTTTGGACAATGTAAAATATATATTTCAATGATATAATCTACTAATTGAAACTACCCAGAATTTAATCTACTGAGCGAAACTGCTCAGAACTTGTTCACTAATCGAAAGAAAATTGCTCAGCACTGATTAGTGAATGCTTCTAATTTACGTAAAATGTGGTAAATATAACAATGATGACACGACCAAAATAACTAGAAACTATAAACATAGGTGAGCTTAATAATTTCAGCATCACTTGCTTCCGACACATGGAAGGGAACACATCGCACTTACCGAATTTGCTTTATTTTAGAGTTATCTGTTTTTAAATTACAGCAAATTATCCGTTTCCTGTGAAAAAATTGCAAAACTTCTTGTCAATTCGTTAAATAAATATGTGGTCACTAATCTGCTCAATAATAAAACTATTTGGGAAAAAGTTTCAATTAAAATTGTTGCACCTAACGAATCAAAGTTGTACGGTTAACGAAGACGAAATGAGAAGATCAGAGCGCAATTCCGAAGGCACTCGTGTTGAGTGTATAGAAAAGATAGAAGAGTGATCTTCAGTCGATTTCGATTGGTTGATTTTTTTCTCTCTTATTTAAAATTATTTCTCTCATTTTATTCCATGACGAGCAAAAACAGAACGAAAGACTGTCACAGACTGAAGACATGAAATCGAAACACTTATCCCAACTTATTGGCTTATAGATTCAATCAGTCCCAACGTTTTAGTCGCTCTTCGTAATTGCCTATTGTTTTACCACTTTTTGACCCGTTCACTTTTAAAAGAAATTTCTTTTACACGTTTGTTGCAGATATTGCGGATTTACGGATAACAGCTTATTAGTACGGAACGAATTCCTCGTAATAGTGAAATGAAGCGTCAATAAAAATAAGCACATATGTAATTTTTTACATTCATGAAAAAAATCAGGGAAAAAGTTATTAGCAAACAAATGCGGAAAGAAAAATCGGCCAATCATGCCCATGGCTGGGGTAAACACGTCAAATGTATCAGTGGAAAGCATTTAATTCAAAAAAACATCGTTTTTTTCGTATAAAAAAAATCCACTCTTTACTTTTTAACCTTTTTGAACGTAGTTTTGGCAGTTTTAGTGAACTTTTTACCAGCTATCGCTGATTTTTTCCTCCATCAGCGTGCGGTTACGTTTGATTTCATTTTTCTGCTCCTCCAATACAGCTTTTATTGGGGAATGGTTTAAAATTTGAGTCAATTGGCGTTTACGACCTTGCCACTTCTTCGAATCGTGCACTCGCCTTGGGAAGAGGTCTGACGTCTTTAGAGAGGCTTACATCTGCAGCAGATTCTATGCTAATGGACGAGTTTTGCTCGGGGTTGGGTCGATCTGTGACAAATCATGTCAGAAACTCTTCAGGAGGAAAAATTTCAGGATTGTAGGGCCCCACGCCAGGCTCTGAAAGCAGCTTGCCATTTAATTCATAAAATATCGGAATCAACTTATATAAACTTTATAAACAATTTCCGACTTTTAGTGATTCTAATCTCTTATTTCTATTTGGTAATCATTTTAAATTATTTTTATTACTTATTTCTCGTGTATATTTTTCCTTATAATCATCAATATTAGCATAATATCAAATTTTGCTTTGAAAAAGGTTGGCATTTCACAAATATCAAAGTGGACATTACTATACACTAAATTCACAACTCGGCCAACCTGCCCCGCACATAACTCGGCCAACCTACCACAATGTATATTTTTGAGAACAATCACGATTTACACAAACAAATATAAGGTTACACTGGTAACCGTTATACCATTTTGTTGGATTTTGAATACCCTTTCCAGCAGTACAAAGTTATTGGAAATCGGATGTAAATTGATTCGCGTTACACATATTATTTTTCAGAAACAGAAATTTACTCACCAGCGCCGAAAAAAGAATAAACGTGCTCCTGTACAAACGACAGCACCAAAACACTTGAAATTACGTCGGTACATTGGTAACCTAATACCCCACAAAAATCACTATAGATGTCGCTACTGCACATAGTAGCCTTTTCATAAAAGGCACTCGGCCAACCGGCGCGATATAAACAGGCACGGAACAGGCAGAACTCGGTTTTCCGGACCAAAAAGCGCCAGCAGGAAGAACGAGATCGCGAAGCGATGGAGCAGCTGTACCGCGCTAAAGACACACGGAAATTCTACGAGAAGATGAACCGCTCGCACAGGGGCCACGTACCACAGGCCGACATGTGCAGAGATACAAACGGGAATCTTCTCACGGACCAGTGTGAGGTGATCCAGAGGTGGTGGCAGCACTACGAAGAACACCTGAACGGCGATGCAGCAGACGACGAGGATGGCACGGTAACGCACCTGGGAGCACGCGTGGAAGACATTACACTACCGGCTCCGGATCTCCAAGAAATCCAGGAGGAGATTAGCCGGCTCAAAAAATAATAAAGCCGCTGGGGTTGACCAAATACCAAGCGAGCTACTAAAACACGGTGGCGAGCCACTGGCTAAAGCGCTGCACTGGGTGATTACCAAGATTTGGGAGGAGGAGATTTTACCGGAGGAGTGGATGGAAGGTGTCGTGTGTCCTATCTACAAAAAGGGCGACAAGCTGGATTGCTGTAATTACCGAGCAATCACCCTGCTGAACGCCGCCTACAAGGTACTCTCCCAAATACTATGCCGTCGACTATCACCAATTGTAAGAGAGTTCGTGGGGCAGTACCAGGCGGGTTTCATGAGCGAACGATCTACCACGGACCAGGTGTTCGCTCTTCGTCAAGTACTGCAGAAATGCCGCGAGTACAATGTGCCCACACATCATTTGCTCATCGACTTCAAAGCCGCATACGACACTATCGATCGAGATCAGTTATGGCAGATTATGCACGAGTACGGATTCCCGGACAAACTGACGCGATTAGTGAAGGCGACGATGGATCGGATAATGTGCGTAGTACGTGTCTCAGGGACGCTCTTGAGTCCCTTCGAATCACGCAGAGGGTTACGGCAAGGTGGTGGTCTCTCGTGTCTGTTATTCAACATCGCGCTGGAAGGTGTAATAAGAAGAGCAGGGATCGACACGAGTGGTACGATTTTCACAAAGTCCGTTCAGCTACTTGGCTTCGCCGATGACGTTGATATTATTGCACGAAACTTTGAGAAGATGGAGGAAGCCTACATCAGACTGAAAAGAGAAGCCAAGCGCGTCGGACTTGCCATCAACACGTCGAAGACAAAGTACATGATAGGAAGAGGTTCACGAGAAGAGAATGAGAACCGCCCGCTTCGAGTTTGCATCGGTGGCGACGAAATCGAGGTGGTTGAAGAGTTCGTGTACTTGGGCTCACTGATGACCGCCGACAATGATACCAGCAGAGAGATTCGTAGTCGCATCGTGGCAGGAAATCGTGCTTACTTTGGCCTCCGCAAGACACTTCGGTCGAACAGAGTTCGCCGTCGTACGAAGTTGACCATCTACAAGACGCTGATTAGACCGGTAGTTCTCTACGGGCACGAGACCTGGACCATGCTCGTGGGGGACCAACGCGCACTTGGTGTCTTCGAACGGAAAGTGCTGCGTACCATCTACGGTGGAGTGCAGATGGAAGACGGCACATGGAGACGGCGAATGAACCATGAGTTGTATCAGCTGTTGGGGGAGCCGCCCATCTGTCATACCGCGAAAATCGGACGACTACGGTGGGCCGGGCACGTAGCCAGAATGTCGGACAATAGCCCGGTGAAAACGGTTCTCAATTGTAATCCGACCAGTACAAGAAGACGTGGCGCGCAGCGAGCACGATGGATCGACCAGGTGGAAAACGATTTGCGGACCCTTGGCAGACTGCGTGGCTGGCGACGCGCGGCCATGGACCGAGTGGAATGGAGGAATCTTTTGTATACGGCACAGGCCACTTCGGCCTTAATCTGTTAATAAATAAATAAAACTCGGCCAACCAGCTCCGTTAAAATGACGTGAAACAAAAACTGCCTTCTCGGATGAATAGTTCTCAGACAAATTGAAATATTTTTTGTGTAGCACAGTACAAAGTATAGAGTGCACAGTGTGCACTTACCTAATACAGAAATTCAAAATTTGTGCAATTCGAAAACTTATCATTTAAAAATAACAATCGGGGTCATAGGTCTTTTATATATTTCCTTATGTAAACAATAGAAATAATATAACGAGTTTAAATGGTTGTCCGGCAGATCTCGCGCAAGCGGTTAGCCATTGCACGTGGAAACCTGTTAAGGTGAAGATATGCGGAAGCCACGTTGCTAGGCACCGACTCGCTTGTTTACATTAGGAAAAACTGAAATCTGAAGTGAAAATTCAAACGCACAAATGAGAGTTTCCGAACATTTTCCTTTGGTCATCTGCATATTGGCAGAAAATTTGAAGTTTTGTTAGTAAACGATTAAAGTTTCGCGAGTGTTTTTGCAGTGGTGTGTGAAAAAAGTGCATTTGAAAAAGTGCAATGAAAACGAGAAGAAGTGTTTCGAAAAGAAACCCCAAGTGAAGAGAGGCGATATTTTCGCACAAAATAGGAGCTACAGATGGCATTCCGTCAAAAACTCGGATTGATTGTATAGGAAAATATTCTAGCTTCCTTAAGTAGCAGTTTCGTGGCACACCAGCAAGGTTAGTGTGTTGAAAAACGTATTTTTATATTTGCTCATGTCAGATACATGGTTAGGCAGGGGAGAGGGGTGTGTGTGGCGCAGCAGCTATGTTGTGGCTCGCATGTACAATGTCCTTAACGAGGCGAGGAAAATTTTTTTTTCTCGCCAACTATGTTTTGGGAGGGGGGGGGGGGGTGTTCACTTCTATCTCGCTATTGAACATTTGCGTGTCATCATCGTAGTTGCTGCCTTTATGTTCGCGAATATCTGATTTCTTCTTTGCTTCTCGCCCTCAATAATTGCCCTTCCGAATGGATTCCATTTCTCCCAAAAGTGACATTAATCTGCGAGTAAGCGGTATCCGATCTTGTAGCGGAACATTGATTTTCTCATCGTCCGTATATGGGAGGATCATATTTATAGCATTGTCACTCACAACCATGTGTTTTAAGTTGTTCGTAATGAATGGTTTCGTCTGGGCATATTTGTTGAGCGGTAAATGCCTGACATGGTAGAACTCGATAAAGGCGACTTCCGGAAGTCTAACCTCCATTTACACCTTCAGGAAATGTTCCACATTATGAATGTTCTGTCCTATGCGAATCGTCAATAATTTTATAATCATCGTATTTGGCTGGAACACCACTTGTTGCTGCTGCTACTCACTGATCTCGGCAGATTACTACAGCAACAATTATAGTAACAGTTTCTTTTGTTCTTCAGACAAGGTACACCATATAAAAGGTACTATTTTTATCGTTCGCTTCGCACTGGCTCGAGCAAAAGCATAAAGCACACTGAATTTCATGACCATTGCCTTTGGTTGTTTCGAAATAGCCTTCTTCAACTTTTTCTCAATAATTTGTTCATGCCAAATGAGCAACAAATTTTGTTAAAAGTCTCCGGTTTTTAAAATTCATTTTTGAAAAATTTCGGGAGGGGCTTTAGCCCCCTAGCCCCCACTCTGGCTACGTGCCTGAATTCATACCAATCCGGCCCATATTAAATCTTCAACAGCATGATAGCCATCATTGCCGTCCGCCCCCTCTCCATCGTTCACGGGGAAAGATAATGCTACGTTCACACTACGAGTTAAAACGTGTTTTAACGCTATCTTGATGACATTTTTCTTGTTGCTAATTATTAAAACGTGTTTTAACTCTGTAGTGTGAACGTAGTATAAAGCAACGACACGACGTACCACTTAATACAACATCCTGAAATAAAGTGCGTCCGAGTTATTCACCGCCAGTTACCAGCACATTGAGTTACCACTCGATGCGAACCAAAAATAATATCTTCAGCAACACTTCTTTGTTTATTAGATTTTTAGTTGCTATAGTTGTATAGCAACCATGTTATGTTTATATGAATATAAAATTTATATGGTCGGAGTCGGTATCGGAAACGGCATTGACGGAAAACTAGCAACTAGCCAATTCATTCGCTACGCCGTTTGAAAAAGAATCTTGACGCGTTTCTTCTGTAATCGTTCCGTTCGCAACATCCTCTGATGAGATATTCACGAAGAAACTCGACCTGCTGCCATTTGTGTTGCTGCTTTGTAAATTTTCTCCGCATAACTGGGGAATTGTATGATTCTGCAAGGAGATCAATGCGGCCGCGAAATAGACTTGAGGAGGTGGGTAATGATGCTACTGCGTCGGTGGACGGTAGTCGGAAAAAAAACTCATTTTTTCAGAAGCCGTCGTCGAGCTATTGTAGCTACCAAGAAACACGACTTGGCGGTGCGCTACTATCGGAATTTGCCAGTAATATGAGGTCGTTCCTGAGAAGTCCCAAGATTAACAACCTGACGAAGGAGCTTAGTTAGATGCCAATCTGATGTGTCAAGTAAACAAAGACGTCGAACTTAGATCGAAAATTTTTACATGGATTTTTCATCCGAACAGATATCTGCTGACAGTTTCTTGGCAATTGCAATAAACATGCATATGATGGAGAAACGATGCGTTATAATGTAGATTTTATTCCTCACCTTTTTTGGATGTTTCGGTCTGGGACATTATCACACAGTTCTCATAGCTGATAATATCCGACACAGTGTCCACGATCATGATTCAGACTTACGATACGAAGTAAACGTTAATAATATTTAGGAACTTAACACAAATGAGTTATCTGTAGGATTTGCTACTAAGTAACGCGAACTGGTATTGATATTTTATTTGATTGGCTGCCTTAAGAATTCACTTGGCACTTCACAATTTCATCAGCGTTTCTGTGGAGGTGTTTCGACATTTTCTGCGTATACCTGAAAACGGAAAAAGCAACTAGTCGAAATTATAAGTACACGGAAACAATTAGAAGCAGATACGTCTTCCATTAGGTAATCGTATGAGGCAGTTGTCTATAGTAACATATAGCAAGATTTATATTCATTTATATTGACCCTGGTTTGGCGGTTCCTGGAGCAAAAACCTGATATGCTCAGTTGTATGTTCTAACCCTTACCATTGAGGATTCTTCATGTTACGATTGTGCAATGCTCTTGTACGTTCAGAGTCGGCTACAGAATCTTTCTAAATAGAATTTCAATTTTCATAATTAAATGGGCTAAACTAGATAAATTTATTTGAAATAAAGGTAAATAGAAGATTGTCGGGAGCGACAAAACTTTTTTGGCTAGAGGTTTGGCATCCGCTATTCCTCAGAATATAGGCGCTATGGTCTCGATGCAGCCACAAACGAAAACCTTAATAGTGGTCGCATTGGCGAAGTTTTCCTTAACAAAAAATCGTCTCGATGCTTCACGCGGTATTACTCCAAACCTTTTAATTGTCGTAGTTGTGAACAATGAACGCTATGTGGTTATATATGGCGTTAAACAAAACCAACCGGTAAACTTAGTACAGAGCTCGCGTGGTATGATGGATTAAAGGCAGATGTTCTACGTCATGTTAGTATCAGTACTAGTTATCAAAATTGTTGAAAACGGTGGAAGCAGTTCCGTGACCATCTTATGAAATTTCGCAACTTCAGGTCGCCATTACGAAGGAGTAGAATACATAGCTGTGGGTCTGAGAAAAAATTAAAGATTTCAAAAAATTCCAATCGAAATCTGTTTACTTAGATGAAGAAGATTCTAGTTTGATTATCGTGCTTTTGATTTTTTTTCATTTTTCGTCACACATGTACTTGGGAAAAGCATCCGGCGTTTGTTAAGTCAAAAATCTGATGATAGCTGCTTGCATTCCTGCCTGCATGTTTTTCCTGTTTACCGTAGCACCATGTCGGTATCGAAGAAAATGTTAGGAATATTTAAATTACAATAGCGTACTCACCTATAAACTGTTAACATACCAGACTATATTTTGCACCAAAACATTTACGTTCACGGCGAGACCGAACAAATTTTCAACGTAACTAGGGGTTGCAGCGGTTGTTTTCAAAAAATAACAACAGATTTTTCAGTGTTGCTAGATTACCTGAGTCACTGAGGGGTAGTCAGATTTGTGATACAGTTTTGAATGCGAGTGTCTACTCGTGTCGTTGGATAAAGGATAAGGTAGACAGGAAGTGTTGATGCTCCAGCTGCTTAACGGAAGGTAGACTACTCATCAGGCTCTTCCATAGGTGTCGCGGAGTTGGTCGTTTGAAAGGATATAAGGTCTAGAATTCGCTCCAAGCAAGCGTGCGACCTGTAAAGCATGGTTTATTATGTAGTAGTTCGGTTGGTTTTCGAGTACACGATCACTCTTATTTAGTTTTTGGTTCTTTTTAAACTCTGGGTAGCCGGTTACCGAGAGTATTTTCTAAACAAAAGCAATTTGAACTCCACACAGCCGACCGTGGGAGTATTGCCTAGGAAAGCTAATCTTATCAGCGTAATGGGCCGGATCACTATTTATTGTGACAGTATTTAAAAAATTCGCCATTCTTTTACTAACCGAAACTACGGAGTGACACGTTGTAGAAACAGAGTTATGGGAGCCCGAGATGTTATAAATCAAGAAAAGTGTTTCATATTTTCGTTTGCAAAATATACGTATACGAACGATAATATCGAACATTCACGGGAAATACAAAGGGTCGTTAACCTGATGCACGGGCTTGTTAGTAATAACGGAACTCGAAATTAGAATTATAAAAACAGACGCCACGAATTTTCAGTTCGTATTGACCATTGTTCGTCGATACTAGTCAGATTGAAGTCTTATTGGGGCTGATTTCCGAACAACTATTTATTGAGATTAAATATCAATCGAAGGTTGTATACAAACCGAACTTACAAAAGAAAGCCAAGAAATAATTTTAAGCTGCCCAAAATAACCATTAACTGTACCAAAAGAATCACTCCCCCTTCCCTGTCAGCATACGACCACAGATCCTAGACCAATCTTCACTAATGCCACTCCCGCTCGAAACGAAACTGAGACAGGCTCCAATACGTCCACCTGTCGAAGTGAACGAATTGACAGCGGTTGGGGATAGAACTCGACCCAGTCCCGAGTTTAAGCAAAAACGGCAAAAGGAGGCCTGTACCCCGGTTGGCACCGCGGGGAGGTATAGGATACGAGTTCTGTATCAAAGGTGAATGGCGACATAGATTGACCTCATGTTGCACGATAATACAGCTTTGCCAACCGAAAAATAACCAAGCAGACCCCATCATGCGACAAAGTCAAAGGGTTCATTTTCCTAGGCTTTTTAATTAATTCAGAATAAACAGTGTAACGTATTCCAAATCATACCAGCCCTGGCGGCTGAAATGCGAATTTTTTGTATGAGCAAAGTGTCGATGATTCTAAGGGTATACTGAATGGCAGCTAATTCTACGACCTAAACTGAAGCAGGATCATTGAGCTTGCATGAATTGGTGACTTGATAATAGAAAATGCCGAAGCCAGTAGACCCTTAGATTTGATCTGTCAATATAGAACTTTTTCTTCACATTCGACTTCTCGGAACTTGCTAAAAATATATTGGAGATCATTTGCGGGCGTATATGGTCCGGGATTCAACGAATCTTTTCCTTCATGGATGTGTCGAAAAATACAGTTGAATCGGAAGTGTCTAAGCAATGGACACGATCGGGATTTTATGAAGAAGGATTGATGCTCAGTGTCATGTAGTCGAAGTACAATCACTAGCGGGATCCAGATGTCGCATCGGATGAGTAATCGATATGAGAGTTCCAATTTTTCAGCGGGAGAACGCCCGCCAACACTTCGAGGCTCATTGTACGGGTCGAGTGCGTGCAACCCAAGGCAATGTTAAAGCAACGATACTGGATTCGGAGCCGTAGCGTGGTCTTCTAGCGCCCTTGACGGAGTTTCTGTTTTGCGCCCATTTCGGCGTATATTTTGGGTCTTTCTCCGTTCGACTTTCGAACAATAACTTAGTGTGTACATGAAAATGGCACACTAATTCTGACTTATTTTATGATTCATCCTCATGAAGTTGCAGTTTCGGCGCTCTCCTAATGTTGGCGACTTTGGCGGTTGCCAACCCGACCAACTGCGGGCCTGCACAGGTGAAATATAATGGTTGAAAGTTTCGGTATTTGTCAAAGAATATACCGCGGTGAACGTGAAATTAATTCAACCTGTAAGTTTTGTACATTACAATGCCCTTGGAGAAAGACTTTAAAGAATGATCAATTTATGGAGATAAGCGAATACAACAGAAGTTGTATAAAATTCCACGGACATAAATTGGATGAACAGGACATTCACTTCTAAAGGCCAAAGTTCAAAGTAACATACGAGGATCAGTAAAAGTATCGTTGCGATGCTTGCTGTTTCTTAATTTGTAGATATCAAGTTATGATGTCTTGACAAAGCAGTTCCGTTAAAAACCATTGAAAATTACTCTAAGTCCCAATTACTCCTTTCTTCTCGACATCTTCGACAAAAATCCATATGGGACTCTTATGCTTTTATGGGCAGTGTAGCCCGCATGATAGTGTGGACTAATGGGAAGGTAGCTCCGACGACCAATATCCTTTCAAGCTTATTGGGCTTTGAATACCGATGGGAAAAAAATAATCCTTTTCAATACAAACCATATTCATTTAATACAACCGATCCCTACTTCCGGATCAAAGATAAGCCATTTAGCATCATCAGGCACGTAGCTAGAGGGGGGGCTAGGGGGCTAAAGCCCCCCCCCCCGAAAATTTTCAAAAATAAATTTAAGAAACAACCTGTTTTTCGGTGACTCTTAAACAAAATGTATCTTGTTTGGTTTCAACAAATTAATGCGAGAATTGTGAGGAAGATTGCTATTTCGAACCACCGAAGACAGCGGTCAGGATATCTACTCAGTATGCTGAGTGTGATAAAACAGTTCCTTTCATGTTGTGTGACTCGTCGGAAGAACAAAAGAAATTGTTACTTTAATTCTTGCTGTGGGGATCTGTCGAATGATTGAGTCGCAGAAGCAAGAAGTAGTGCTCCAGCCAAATACGGAGGCTATTGGCTTCCGGTCTTTTCGCATAAGATCGATCTTATGCGAAAAGACCTGAAGTCAATAGCCTCCGTATTTGGCTGGAGCAACATTCATGATGTGAAATATTTGCTGAAGGTGAATATGGAGGTTATGCTTACGAACATCGCCTTTAACGAGTTTAACCTTGTCAGGCGTTCAGTACTGATGCCATTTAACAAATTAGCCCAGCGAAACCAGTCATTTTGCATAACAACTTGAAACATGTGGTTGATCCTCATATATATGGACGATGAGAAAATCATTGCTCGGCTACAAGATCTGATACCACTTACTTGGACCGTGGCTATTAAAAGGCTCCTGTCACATTTGAAAAAAAAATGGTATTTATTATAAAGGACACATCTAGGAAGTAATTCCCTATATATTAAATGGTGTTTTTGTGGTGAAAATCTAGGTGAACAGACATATTTCCTCCAACCTGACCCTGCACGTAAAAACTGAATGCGATAGTATTATTTTACACATTATATCTTTGCATATACATAGTCTCCAAAACCATTTCCTGAAAAACAAACATTTGCCAAATTTTGGCTGCTGTTCGGATAATATTGACGGCAAAAACTGCGTCTAGTATCTCAAAATCAATGGTCGGCACCATCATTGAGGAAGTCGACACTCGTGACCCGTCAGAAATTCGCGAACATGGACGTGGCAGTAACCACTATGATGATAAGGAAGTGTACGAGATAGAAATGAACAACCACCGCGACACTGTTGGTTAGGAAAAATATTTCCCAGCCTAGTAAATAGTTCTCCACATGCAATCGCTAGTTGTTCGCACGAGATCTGTAGGACAACCATTTACGTTTTATCACTTTCATTGTTCACATCATGGAAATATATTGAAGACACAAGGCTTCATTTAGCTAATGCATTGAACCGAATAAAATAAACGAAATATATAATAAAATGCAGAAGTTTTATAGAAAAGTGAGCTCAAAAACTGTCCCAAAATGAGAACTTTATCGCTAGTGGTTGTGTCTAACAAAACTCAGATATCATGTTATATATTAGCCAGAATAAAGTTAGTTAAAGCATAAGCAAATTGAATTTCTGTAATAGGTTAGTGCACTGTACACTTAGTAGAAACATCAGGCATCTCACTCAAGCGTGCTAGACAAAAACATTTCCGTTAGTTGATGACAATATAGTCGAGAAGACAGTTTTTGTTTTCGCGTCATTTTAATGCAATAGTAAAGTATTTCGGTTGACACTCAATTTCATTTTATGCGGAGAATGCGTTCCGTATTTAAACATTATTAGACCGCAAATTAGTGATATTTTAAACAATCGAACAATAAGCAAGAAAAACACCAAAAAATAAACAAGCCAAAAAGTGGTAAAACAGTGGTTTTTCTGAGGTGTTCATCAACCCACGAATTGTATACCGTCGTATATTACTAATGTTTTTGACATACAGAAACGTACATAGTAGCGGTAGGACTATCTGTTGTAATTTTATCCTTACTTTTCAACGGATGTCAATTGATGCTAAACCACATATTAGTCAATCAGTCATAATAAACTTAATGTTGTAAGCAGTAGCATTTCTGTTTCTTTCGATGGTTTCCAATTAATGTCCATGTAAGTCTGACGTGACGATAAAGTGAACAAACATCAGTAGCCTATCACGAAGAGCGACTAAAATGTTGTAACTAGTTGAGTCTACAGTTAAAAAGTTGGGATTAATGTTTCGATTTCATGTTTTCGTTTTATTTGTGTTCGTTATGAAATAAAATGAGAGAGATGAGCAGAGATCACGAAGAAAAAGAGAGAGAAAATAATAAATAAATTGAAATCGACCCAAGAGCAGCTGTTCCATATTTTCTGGGCACTCAACTACAGAACAACAGAAATCATCAAAGAAAGTTGGCCTTACGTTACTCTTCGGCAGAGGTGAAGTAAGTGCGATGTATACCCGTCCATGTGTCGGAATAAAAAGATGCTGAAATTATTGAGCTTGTTCATATTAATAATATCTAGTTCTTTTTTCCAATCTAAAGTTTTATTTGAAACGGCTCAATGCGTTAGCACAACTGAGCCGTGGGTCAATAAGTAAAAATTAAAAAAAAATCTAAGAATGTCGGTCTGCCAGATCTTGTTGACGCAGTTTGCTGCTGCGTGTTGAGATCTTTTTCCTTGGTGGTGAGGCCGCTTGGGGGTCATTCAGTCTGCCTTCTCTCGCGTTATCGTTCCCGTCCATGTCGTCATCGGTACTGCTTTCTTGCTGTTCACGATCAGAGGTTCTTATTTGTTTCTTGTTCTTATGGGTCGCTGTTGTATATCCGTCTTCATCGGTATTTGCTTCTTTATTGTCGATGCTAGTTGTTGGTTTGGGAGCGGTTGTCGTGGTCGTTGTACCTGCATTATTGGGTAATTGGATCGTTGTTTTAGGTTTATCTGAAGGTATCGGTGGCTGCTAGTTAGAGTTGGCTGTAGTAGATGAGTTTTGACTAGTTGCTTCGGCGCATGTTTTTCCGTAGTAGGCTGTATAGTTACAGAATTGGCATGTTGGGGTCTGCCCGGGATATGTGATTAGCGTTGTTTGCTTATAGGTCACGCCATCCTTCGGTGATTTGCATTCGATAGTCATGTAAGAAGGTATTGGTTTAGTCACTCGCATTCTCACAATACGAACGCCGTTGGGAATGCCGGTGAAAAAAATTTTCTAGGTATCATTCGTAATAGATTCTACTTCTCCATTTGCGACATGATTCGTTTGATGAAATCTTCCTTCGTGCGCGGGGCCAAATCATGGATACGCACGTCCACCATGTCGTTTTCCATATGCACGGGGATCTTGATTCTGGTGTTATTAAATTCGACCTCGTGTTGCATGTTGTTCTTTGCAATGAAGTTTTCGGCCTGTGCTAAGCTTCTAAACGTGATCAAAACACAGTTTTTTACGTGATGTAGCTGAATGTAGGTAACTTCAGCGAGATTAAGCTCAATTTTCACTTTAACTAATTGTTCCACTTCCTGAACTGTTCGTGTTATCCCGTAGCACAGACACTTTTGCTTCATTTGGCAAACTCATTTCACTCCGCAGCCAGGAGCAACGATACAATTTGTATGTGCACTGATATAGAACAATAGCTAGCTTGATTCACTGGTGCCTATAGCCTGCTAAAGCGTAGCAATTTTTTTTGCTTCTGCTTTTTGCGACGTCAGAAGATAGACATTCTAGTTATTTTGGTAATACATTTAACAAATTTCACGTACCGTCAAGTCACCAGTTACCGTGCGTTTAGGTGGATTTGACGTGACTTCCAACTCTGTTTTTTATCAAAATGAAAACCGCTCTCATAGTCACCGTAAAAATACCTATCTAAATACGTCACAATTAAGAAATAATATAAAACTATTAGCAACAAAACGAGAATAAGTAGTTTGTTTGGCACCAGTGCACGTTATATGATCAACTTACCATGTATTTAAAATTTTGATTCAACTTTAGTTGGAATGTTTCAATAAAACGATGAAACGAGAGGATTTGGGATCTGGATCTCTCCGATAGATTCAAGGAGCTAGTTCTTTAAATTTCGTGATTTTGAAACAGCACGGTGAACGAAATATGCACGGCGACTGGCGACTTGAAGGAAAATTAGAAGATATTAGTAATCAGTGTTTTCGTTCGATTTGTAGACAATTTTCTTTAATAAATTAAATTGTGGGCAGTTTCCTTCAGTTTATTTAATCATTTAAATTTATATTTTGATCCTATTGATCACCAAAAATCCTCTAATCTCTAATCTACCAGACCAAGGCTAGTCTTGAAAATAGTTTCATTTAAATAGAACTGGTAATACTCGCAGAACGCAAGACAAAGAAAATAGAAGTTGAACCGTCTCTGGGCATCTACAAATCGCTCGCTAAATCAGAAGATTTTGTGCGAATTTCGACATTCTCTTCGTTCGAACATTTTATGGATATTTTTCTACTCATTTCGGTTTAGCATCTTCTACGCCTTTTAAAGGTGTAGCTTGGAACACCTAGTGTTTTCCAGCACCGTCAAGCATTGTCATATTCGGTTAGCGCATAAACACTGTGAACTCTAGAATATACTTTGTTGTAACGAGAGTAAGTACTATAACCTTTCTTGTGACAATGAACATATTTTTAGGATTGTCTTAGATTTGAAATTCATTTCATTATGAGCTTTTCAAAATTTAATTTAGTTTCTAGTGACTATATCAAATTGTCAGAATTAAAAGCTTTATGCAATTTTTTTTAAGCCCCTCCCGAAACAAAATCCTGGCTACGGGCCTGAGCATCATCAATATATCGCGTGATCTAACTAAACAATACTCGGGCGTGTTCGAAGAAGCGTTTTGTGTATATACCCGCCCGGGAAGTAGAGCTTGTTGGTGTAGTCTCCGAGAGTGGCTTTATTTGCGAAATATGGGGATGGCTCCTTCCAGAACCCTTTAGTCATTGAAAATTCTGGTATGCAAGTAGTTGCGTTCAATATTTTACCAGATCTGTTCTTCCAAACTTTGTTTTTTTAACGGAGCTGGTCTACTTGTTCGCCTTTTTGTACCGCGGGTCATGAACTGCCGTCGTTGCAAACAATGGGGCCATAGAGTTACCCGTTGTAGAAACAAGGCACGGTGTGGAAAATGCGGAGAGTTATGAAAAGTTTTGCTTCTGTGGAAGACTCCGCATGAGCTGTCGACATATAGACGGGGAAAAATTGAAGCATTCTTTTAAGGGACTCTCTGAGAAGGAATGCTGAAGAAAACTACACCACCGGCCATAACTAAGAGCGAGATTCTGATAATCCCATTAAGATTTCTGACAGCTCTTTTATAACCACAGATGCAAACTCAAGTCAAAGGAAATTGGTTTGTTTTCATGATGAATACCTAATCTCAATCGATTTTGCAGTGCAAAATATTTTGTTTTCATGACGAAATAATTCAGCGCCTTTTCTTTATCAACGGCAACAGGGGGGGGGGGGGTCATTGAGAAACGTCTAAAGTGCCTATACATTTTCGAAAAAGGAGAATCGTTTCCTCTCCAAAGTTTCCTTCCTTGTGAAGGTCTGAGAATGTCCCTTGATGGGTGCTGTTACAAATCCTACGTAAATGCTTCCGAAAAACCTTGTAAACTTCCGACGTAGATGTTCCACAATTTTCACATTATTCGTCAGGGCCGAGAAAATACTATGTAGGAGTAGCGCGAACAACCGTGGACGGTTTCCTACCCCGTGGTGGGCAGAGACTGAACAGAATTATACGCGTAAAAGTCTTACAAGGATGTTCTGAACATCGGATTACCCAAATTTCACCGAATATACGCGACTTTAGAAACGCATATGAAAAACTTGATGAAACTGAAATACGATGACTGATTAACGAGAGAAACAATATTTCTTCTGAAATCGCGATGAAATGATACTGTATATAAACGTAAGTTCTTTAAACACACAATTTATCTGACAGCAAAGACGCTCGTGCTGAGCATTGTAGTGGGCATATCACCGTAACGTTCATCAGATCATGAGAGATTTTCATAGCTTCTATGCTAATTATTATGAAAGTGAAAGAAGCTGTGCTGCAAACATCCTATCCCACAAAACTTGTGGTTTTATGATTACCTATCAACGAACATGCCCACATCGTTACAATTCCAAGGAGGGTCTCCGTTTTTTGGAGCAAGGAAAGCAATTTTTGTTTTTCCTAGGAAAATGGGGAGTTTCTGAGTACTTTATCTGAAAAATCGTACCAGATTACCAGATACAAATATTAGTTTGTGTTCTTTCACATTACTCCATTCCGGGTAATGAGAAAGGCGATACTTAGATTAGAATGGTAATGAGAGCGCGGATACTTAGGCATAAGAATGTGATATTTATGAAAGATCGCGTAGCTTCAATGAATTTTCCGGTATTTCTTGGCAGAGGACGCTCGAAACTTGGCAAATTTCGTAAGGAAGTTTAGGAATCTCAAAGGTATTAACTTGGTTTAAAGGGGATAGATGAAGGACTTCCTTTGGGTCATATATCGGGTTATGTCCAATCATTGTACGTTGAATGTGCATCTCCGGCGTATTTGGGTCGTGAAAAGTGCGCTTGTGGTAAAGGCAACATTGAACATGTTGTCTGGTCGTGCGCCGTGTATCCTTCAGGTCTCCGTTAAATGAATCCCTTCGCTCTCGTTCCAATCCGAGATGTGTTGACTATCCTCGATCGCATCTATATGTCTCTCATATACATATTTTGAAACACGTTAGGTATCCAAATTTAGTTATCTCATGATATGCTAACAGCTGCCTGGAAATATGATCGCAAGAGTTCATAGTGGACCCAAGAAGGCCAGTCGGCGATCCTGTTCATGTTGTCCTGACAGTGATTTTCCGTTTGTAAAAAATGTAAAAAGTTTAATTTCTTTTTTTCCTGCCATACTTGTCCACCTAGTCTAGTCTGATTCAAAGGAAACAGCTGATTCCGATTCAATCGATTGATGCATTTTAGCTGGAATCTATACTGAATCCGCCCAGAAGTCCGAAACGGTTTCGTTATGGTTTAATTGGGTAGAGGCATAACCGCTGTCAATTCAGTCGAACTCAGTCACAAAAAACATCACGACAGTAGCGCACCTGGCGGAGATGTCCCACTTACTTACCGTTCAGGCTAGAGCCTTCTTGTATCTTGCTGTATGCAGAAGCCAGCAGCTGATGCAGAGATGTCGCAACTATCACCGAAAACGTTAGAGATTTTTACACAAGTTGAATGCGGAAGATGGACGACTGCTCTCTGTGATCTTGTCTTTAAAAATGTTTCTTACTACATACTTTAGTCTAAATAAAATTGCATTAATATTTTTTGTGCATCGATATGAACTCCTTGTTTTAAGATGTAGATGTAATAAAAATTAAAAGTAATTTCAAATTTCAAACAAATCCTAATTATTATACCATATTTTTAAATATTTTAAATTGTCAAGCAAAGAAATTTGTATCTGAAAAAAACCTGTTTTAATCCACCTAGTGCTGCAATTGTGCCTTTCTCATTTATCCAAACTATGATTCAATAGCTGGTTATGTTCAATATAATTGTGGAATTAAATTCTTATTTTTTATTTTGATTATAGAGGTTTTAACCTTAAGGTCATTCGCCCCTTCGGGTTAGAAAAATCTCTCATGAAATTATTTCTAACCCTATGAGCGGGGTCGAGATTCGAATCCAGATGAGGCAATCGGTTTGCCAATTACGCCCCACCCCAAATTCTTATTATACTTAGCACGTATCTCACGACTACCACGAAAGTCGAGCTGACTCACTTTAAACAAAAAGTGTAATAATTAGGGCAAAGTACCTATTTTAATCCTTTTTGGGAGGGTGCCATACTAATCCATTAATTAGTCGGCCTACAATCAATGGAATGCGTACAAATTGGCATCAACAGCTTTGCTTCGTTTTTAAGAACCAAGATAATAACACAAATGCCCTGAAAACGGTGAAATGTTCGTGTTTGAACGCAACGAGAACTCGAATCGAGTGCTGCTGTTGTTGTCCTACAACTTGACTCAATGCGTTAAACAAAGATGGCAGACGCTGCTTTAACCAACGGCTTCAAATGGGTAGGTTGACAACAGAAATGTGGCGAAAATAGGCTCATTATCCTAATTAGCTTAATCAGCATGAGTTTAATGTTATCTTTATGTGATCATAATTTGAAATGCTTGGAGAATGGCTTTAGAAAGGGAGTGGGGGAGGGTTAGCAGAATAAGAGTGGAGGATGCGTCAGAAATACTTCATTTTATTTCGGTATGCGATATGGATGAAAACCCGCATTTTCTTGGGTGAGGGTAATCCAAGGGGAGGGGGTGGTGATGAATTAGGGAGGTGTAAGGGTAAGAGGAGGAAGGCGATGCAATATTCAACTGCATACTATGCCTTCCATTTGAGACTTGATTTGTGAAAATCGGTTTAGTCATCACAGAAGAACCAATGTGACGAATATGCCCGGAATCCAGGTCTTCCGGAATCGTCGGTAGTGGACAATATATTCAAAGAATGTTTCATTGACTATCAGTAATCTAGAACTGCGAATCGAAGTAATTTGGTGACCATTTCAATAGTTTTTAGCCTCTGAGGTATTGCGATTGTAACGGTTTATATGGGAAATTACAGTGTGACCTTACTAACCAACCTGTAACTCCGGAGCCAGAATCCAGAACCAAATGAAATTTATCAGCAGTCAATAGGGTTATTGTATGTTTCTTTTGAAATCAAGAATCGCCTGTAATATCATCATTGCAGTATTTGAAGATGAACGGAGCCGTTCTCGGGAGACTTTGTAAAATTAGTTAACATTATATGTTTGAAGGCGACGAATGGAGCATCTATTCGGTAAACTTTATATTGAGACCATTATACTGTGGAGACAATATTTAGGAGCTGTGACCTGGTTGGTGGGTTGTTGATTACGGTACATTCCCTAAATTTTAATTACCAGTTTAAATATCGTCATCACATTCCTTTTGCGCAAGCGAGTAAAACAACAATGTTTTTATGATCTGCTGCCGTTGAAAATTTTTACATGTTCTTTGTTTCATTTGCTATCAGTAGTATTCAGCGATATATCGAGAAAAGATAGGTGATCACATGTTTGTTTTACTAGCTCTGGATGTCGAACAAGAAACGTCATCGCTGACTCCGACTTCCTTTTGAAAATCGTACATATTGAGCTCAGTCGGACTTTATCTGATCTTCTTTCGAATCAAATATTATCCACTAAGTATTTTAAAGATTTCAAAAGGACTGACACAGAAATATTCACCTGTAACAGATATCTCGAAACTACGCCCAAATAAGATCAGCATTGTGATATCCTGTCTAAGGCAAGCAAGAGCCATTACTGGCGACAAGTATTTTATGAAGGACTACCGCATCTACACGCCCGCCCACAAAATTAAGATCGACGGCGCGGTCACCGGTTCGATTTTGACTTGCTCCGGTGAGCGAAGATTTTGAAAGACAAATGCGCAGAGAATCTTTAGAATTACTCTTAGATTAGGAATGCTGAAAAGCGTCCCTTTTGCGAGCATATGATCTATTAGCATGCCGCGCGTACAAACAATGCCCGGAGAATGTGAATCGTTCGGTTCAAACACGCTCTAGGCACTCTAAGCGCCCTTTTGCAACTGAAGAGAGCTACGCCATTCATTGCGACAAAATATTACGCTCTTTTGGCACAGGAAGAGTGTGACTTTGACATTCTATTATGGGGATATCTGTTCCTGGACCAAAAACTATAGGCAAATGTAATACATTTGATCTTGAAAGGTCACCAAATATAACAGTTCGAGGAAGCACTGATACAAAGCCCAACCAAATAGCTCCAACCAACTCTCATCTTAGCATTTCGAGATCAAATGAGGGTTTTCAGCGCTTCCATGAGCACCAAAAATCTCAAACGGTTCAACATTTCAACCAGAGATTCAACTCAGTGCAGGACTGGGTGGACTTAGGTTGGGTACCGGCCACTTTGTGTTATTGCGGAACTCCTCTCGGTACTAGAAGACTTCATTTCTCACAGTACTGCATGGAATTGACTGTTTGATTTTTTTTTTAAAATTCGTGTATAAAAGTTTTAACCTTAGGATCATTCGACTTATTTTTCGGGTTACAATAATCTCTAACACTATGTGCGGGGTTTGCAATCGAGCCCAGGTATGCTGCGTATAAGCCTGTGTACAAGGCAATCGATAATTGCTATATTTAAAAAAAGGTGGCCTGCTCCTTTGTCCTTGAATGTAGTCTATCCAATTTATGTTTCTATGAAAATGAGAAAATGAGCGATAAACTATGCAATATTTTTTTCAATTTGACGGAGCTACTTGTTCCGGTTTTAAAGCAGTCCGTTAATTAAATTGTTTTTCTGTTGATGGCGCAACCGTAGGATATCTTAGAACGAGGCAGTCTAGAGGAGGAAAGATTTCTCCTCTTCCTTGACTCCCCCGGTACAACAAACGGTGTTCCATAGTGTGGGATCCGGATAAGCCTCGACAGCAAACAAGCGAGCATAACAAGGTGTGAGTCGCTTTGCACAAACCGAGTTGTGCTTGCAAAAAAACAGTAGCCTGTACTGCAATGTACCACGTTCAACGAAACAAAAACATTGGTTGCTATGATCATTTAACTGCAATTTGTTGACAGTTTTTGAGTTGACAGAAGTGTGCCTCAATTTTTCACACATTGTGATAACGAGTGAAATGATAGTGCTTTCTTTCAGGAAAAATTTCGCCAATTAATGAGTAAAAAAAAACCCTTAATCGAAAAATTATCTCGAAAGCGCAACGTAGGGGTTAGTTTTTTTTACATAGAACTTGTATGTAAAATTTTAAATAAATCGGTTAAGTAGTTTTTGAATGGCTCTTAACATCGAAAATTGTGTTTTTTCCAGAGATGTTTTACAAAAAGCGTTGTCACCGAGTCGCTTATCGTTAGTTTTTCATGAAAAAAATTACAAAATCTTGTTGAAATGATACATTATAATGCACAAAAGTTTTAATTAATTCGCTTCACCTAAATTTGCAAAAAAATCGCAAAAAAAAGTTTATTTTTCACGCTGAAACCCTTAAGCCCTCCCTCCTTTAAACCTAGCCGAATAAATAGCTAACGGCAAAGCATACTGCGTCCGATTATGGCGTTGCTGCTGATGGTACCGAAGATGATTATTGACACGCAAATATTATGCGGAAACGTGGTTGAAACTCAGTTTGGCACAGCATGCTTTGACGTTCACGCTGTTTCGATGACATGTGGTGGTGCCCCCAGAAAGCAACAGTTAAATTATTAAAGCAAATGTATTCCCGTTTTATTACCATTCGAACCTTTTATGAAAATATAAGACCAACTTTACTCGTTGGGAACCAAACCCATTGGTACAATTATATGATATAGCATTTATTTTCCGCTTCAGGTGGTTGGATTTCTATAAAAAATTGCGATGGAATAATTATCTTTCAGTTAATTAAGGAAAACCTGATCCAGATTCGTTAGGCTACTTCAAAAAAATGTATCTGTGTAACATATAGAAATGCTTCGTGTTGGATTCCAGTGCATGAAATGTGTAGTCAAAGTAAGCGACTGTATTAATCAATAACACTCACTAATGAGAATACTTTGGTAATTCTTAAAACTAGCCTTTGGAGTGCAATGCAATAAAAAGAAAAATATGAATTCAGAACTTGAAATGAAATGATGGATGAAACGTACATCGCATTCCCAAAAATTGTAACTTACTTATTCAACCGAACGAATCGAAGGCAAACATAATCGGTAAATGGATTGAAAAATCATCGCATCAAAAGTTCGGATTTTGCAACGTGTTTGACGAACAATTTTCCTATTTCGCTGTGTGTTTACCTTATACCGAAGAGAGGAAAAAACTGCATCTTTTCTCTGTTTGCTTTCGCCCTAAATCAACACAGAACTGAAAATAGTTGGATTCAAATAAATGAACCGCATGGACAAGATTTAAGGCAAATATTGCCCTGAACATGATTTCAATCAATCAGTTCAGTACTGAGTGTTTCATCTTCGCTCAATGGGAGTTGTTTGCTAATCTTTACATCGTTTGCTTACTTCGAAAGAGAGATCATAATCAACCATGCGTTTCCGCTAAACCAACTCCATTGATGGAAACGCATGGTTGTTGGTTCGGATGTTTTGCATTAACAATTTTTATCATGCCATCGCGTCTTCACTGGACTATTATTCATCCATCTTTGCTGCAATCCGGGGCTGAATAATGACGTTGCACTGCAAAAGTCAATACCGGTTTCCTTTCTCGCTGGTACGGACACAGACAAATCACCTGCCCGGCACGCCGCCCGGGGACGGGGAAATGTTGAGCCATGGCAAATTCTTGGCAGCTGCACTTTTCGCTAATGCCAGTCAATTTACCGAACCGTCGTTTCAATTCCAGCTGGGATCCCCTCTTTCTCTTGGATGAAACATTTTTCACACAATGCCCATTCGCACCCCTCCGCCAAAAGCGCAAACGATGAGTAGCGGCAATAATTTAATGCAATTGGATTAATGTTGCCTGGTTTATTGATTTATTATCGGCAGTCTGACACAGATATTGGCTATCGGATAGGCGGGATTGGAGAGAAGAGAAAAAAACACCTCTGGATATGCAGGAGCAATAAAAATTTAAAGCTTTTTTTAGTGCCTCAACCCTCGCTTGAGTAATCGCCGCAGGGCATATGTGATGGTATCTAAATTTCTTTTTGATAAGTTTTTCGCTTTCTGGTGGCAAAATGTGTTCGCGAAGCTTTTATGCGTCACTTACATAGTACGCTTAGGTTAAAGCTCCAATTGCGAGGCAGTACCACCTAGAAAAAGAAAACCTCATCGGCATTGAAATCTGGGAAGGTCCTAATCTGTAGTCTGATGAGGTGAGTTTACTGCGGGCTATGTGAATGATATATGTGTGGGATACCATTTGGGACAGATGTGGTTTATTGGTTTTCAAGTGGTACGCCGTGCTTTGCTTGAAGCTATGGACCGACATAAAGGTGTTCGGTGAGTGATTTGCCGATGGCGGTCCTTTGATAGAAGTAACTATTACTTGAAACAAGTATGTGTTGATGGAGTGAAAATTGAATGGCAGTTCCTTTGATTGATTTCGTTATCTCTAGGGATTGGAAAATGTACAATATTTGCTAGTATTATTAGACGTTAAGTGCAATATCTGTATCTCCAGCGATTATATTAGAACGGAATTGTTACAACACGGAACAAATCTTTGAATTAAAGTTGGCTCTTGTAGGCAATTTTTTTGTGGTCTATACAACGAAGTCATACCCACTCGTCCGTCACCCTCAGTCAAGGTACATTTTACGCTCAGACTGCTCTTCGTACTAATAGCAATCAGATTGCTACTACAAGGAGTAATATACCTCCCACAACCATCGGATTTACTTTAGCTTCAATCAAAAAAAAAATCTAGGACAACAACACATCTAGTGACAACTTTTTAAAAATTCCATAAGAGCAAAAAATCCAAATGGGCAAAAAAATTAAAAAGGACTAGAAATTCCAAAGGGGCAAAATATCCAAAAAGAGAAAAAAATCCAAAAAGAAAACAATTCCGAAAGGACAAAAAATTTCAAAGGGATAAATAATTCCAAAAGGGCAAAAAATTAAAATGGAGAAATAATTCCAAAAGAATAAAAAAATCCCAAAAGGCAAAAAATTCCAAAAGGACAAATAATTACAAAAAAGCAAAAAAATTCAAAAGGGCAAAACATTCCAAAAGAGCAACAAATTCCCAAAGGGTTGCGAACGAGCAAAGGGGCAAGAAATTTCAAAAGGGAAACAAAATCCAAAACGGCTTAAAATTCCAGAAAGGGCAGAAAATTTCATTACCGAAAAAACTCCAAAAGGAGAAAAAACCAAAAAGGCAAAAAATCCCAAACGGTAAAAAATTCCAAAAGGGTATAAATTATAAAAGGCAAGATATTCCAAAAGAGCAAAAAAATTCAAAAGAGCAAAAAATTCCAAGAAAGCGAAAAATTTCAAGAAAGCAAAAAAATCCAAATCCAAAAAGTAACAAGAGAGTGAAAAATACCAAAAGGGCAGCACTGAAAAAAATCCAAATCAAAAAAATCGAAAAGGGCAAAAAATTTCGAAATGGCGAGAAACTCCAAAGGGGCAATAAATATCAAAAGGGCATAAAATACCAACAGAGCTAAAATTCCACAATTCGAAAATGGCAAACAATTTCAAAAGGGTAAAAAATTCCAAAATGGCAAAAAAAATCTCAAAATGGCAAAGAATTCCAGAAGGGCAAAAAATTCCCAATGGGAAAAAATTGCAAACGAGCAAAAGGGAAAAACATTTCAAAAGGGAAAAAAATCCAAAACGGCTTAAAATTCCAGAAAGAGCCGAACATTTAATAAAAGAAAAAACTCCTAAAGGAGAAAAAACCACAAAAAAGGAAAAAATCCAAAAGGGTTTAAATTCCAAAAAGGCAAAATATTCCGAAAGGACAAAAAATTCCAAAAGGCAAAAAATTTCAGATAGGCAAAAAATTGCTAAAGTGCAAAAAAATCCAAAAGGGCAAAAAAATCCAACAGAGCTAAAAATTCCTCAAGGGCAAACAATTCAGAAATGGCGAAAATCACATCGGACAAAAAATTCCAAAATGTCAAAAAATTCCAGTAGGGCAAAAAATTCCAGTAGGGCAAAAAATTCCACAAGGGAAAAGAATCCAAAAGGGCAAAATATTCCAAGAGGGCGAAAAATTTCAAGAAAGCAAAAAACCCATATCCCAAAAGTACCAAGAATGCAAAAAAAATCCAAATCAAAAATATCAAAAAGGCAAAAAATAAATTTTTAGCAAAAACACAAAAGGGGCAATAAATATCAAAAGTGCAAAAGATTCCAAGACAGCTAAAATTCCACAAGATCAAAAAATTCGAAAATGGCAAAAAAATCCAAAAGAGTAAAAAATTACAGGAAGACAACAAATTTCAAAAGGGTAAAAAAATCCAAAGTGGACAGAAAATTCCATGAGGGCAAGAATTTTTCAAAAGGGCAAAAATATTAAAAACGGTCAAAATATTGTAAAATGGCAAAACATCCCTAAATGGCAAAAAACTCCAAAAGGGCAAAAAATTTCATAAAGGAAAAAACTCTCAAAAGAGAAAAAACCAAAGAAAGCAAAAATTCCAAAAGGGTATAAATTCTAAAAGGGAAAATATTCCGAAAGAACAAAAAATTCCAAAAGGCAAAAAATTTCAGAAAGGCAAAAAATTGCAAAAGAGCTAAAAATTACACAAGGGTAAAAAAATCGGAAATGGCAAAAAATTCCAAAAGGACAAAAAATTATAAAATGGCAACAAATTTCAAGAGGGCATAAATTCCCAAAGGGCAAAAAACTTCAAATGGGCAAAAAATTCCAAGAGAGCGAAAAATTTCAAGAAAGCAAAAAAAAAATCCAATTCCAAAAAGTACCAAGAAGGTAAAAAAATTGAAAAGGGCAGATATTTCCAAAAGGCAAAAAATTCCAAAGGGATAATAAATATCAAAAGGGCAAAAAATTCCAAGACAGCTAAATTCCACAAGGGCAAAAAATTCCAAGAGGACAAGAAATTTAAAAAAAGGCAAGAATTTTAAAAAGGCAAAAATATTCCAAAATGGCAAAAAATTCCAAAAGGGCAAAAAATATCCAAAGGGGTAAAAATTCGAAGGGGGCGAAAAATTTCAATAGGGTGAAAAGTACCAAAAGGGTACAAAATACAAAAATGGCAAAAAATTCCACATCAAAAAAATCGAAAAGAACAAAAGTTTCCAATTGGGCAAAAAACTTCAAAATAGCATTAAATTCGAAAGGGTGATAAATTCCAAAGGGTAATTCATTCCAAAAGGACCAAAAATTTTTAATGAGCATAAACATTCTCAGAAAAATAACCAAAACGACAATATGTTCCAAAAGGCTGAAAAATTCCAAAAGGTCAAGAAATTTCAAAAAGGAAAAAATTCCAAAAGAGCAGAAAATCTCAAAAGGGGATAAATTCCACAAGGGCAAACAATTCCAAATAGGAATAAAACAAAAAATATTCCGAACGAGCAAAAGATTCCAAATGAACAAAAAAATCCATGAAAGCAAAAAATTCCAAGAAAGGAAAAAATCTACAAAGGCAAAAAATCTAAAATGGTTAAAAATTCCAAAAGAGCCAAAATGGCAAAAATTTCCAAACGGAAAAAATTATTCTCAAAAAGGTAAAAAATTCCAAGAGGGCAATAAAATCCAATATGGCAAAAATTTTAAAATTGCAAAAAATGCAGGATGGCAAAAAATTCCAAGAGCACAAAAAATTTCAAAAAGCATAGAATATGAGAATGAAAGAAATCCAAAAGGGGCGGGAAATTCCAGGAGGGCAAAAAATTCCAAAAGCGCAAAAAATTCCACAATAACAAAACTTCTAAATTTTGCAAAAAAATCTAGGACAAAAATACGAAAGAGGCAAAAAATTCCCAAAGAGTAACACATTCCAAAAGGGCAAAAAATTCCACAATAACAAAACTTCCAAAATTGCAAAAAAATCTAGGAGGACAAAAATTCGAAAGATGCAAAAATTTCCCAAACAGCAAAACATTTCAAAAGGGCATTAGATTATAAAAGGGAAAAAATTCTAAAAAGCGCTTAATTCCAAAAGGGGCAAAAAGTCCAAAAGGGCGAGAAGTTCCTAGAGTGCAAAAAATCCGAAACGGCAAAAAATCCAAAAGGGTGAAAAATTCCAAAAGGATTAAAATATACAAAAAGGGCAAGAAACTCCAAAAGAGCCAACAATTCGAATGTGGCAGAAATTTCAATAAGGCAAAATGTTCCTAAAAGGTCCGAAAATTCCATGAGGGCAAGAAATTGCAAAAATTCCAAAAGGGCAAAAATTTCCAAAGCGGCAGAAAATCTCAAAAGGGCGGAAAATATCCAAAAGGGGCAAACATTTCCAAAAGCGCATAAAATTCAAAAGGGCAAGATATTCTAGAAAATCAAAAAAATCCAAAAGGGAAAAAAAATCAAATGGGAAAGAAAGTCCAAAGAGGCGCTAAATTCCAAAAGAGCAAAATATTTCAAATGGGCAAAAAAATCCAATAGGACAACAAATTCCAGAAGGGGGAAAATTCCAAAGAGACAAAATGTACTAAATGGGCAAAAAAATTCAAATGAACAAAAGGACGTAAAGACGTAAGGACGTAAAGACGTAAGGACGTAAGGACGTAAGGACGTAAAGACGTAAGGACGTAAGGACGTAAGGACGTAAGGACGTAAGGACGTAAGGACGTAAGGACGTAAGGACGTAAGGACGTAAGGACGTAAGGACGTAAGGACGTAAGGACGTAAGGACGTAAGGACGTAAGGACGTAAGGACGTAAGGACGTAAGGACGTAAGGACGTAAGGACGTAAGGACGTAAGGACGTAAGGACGTAAGGACGTAAGGACGTAAGGACGTAAGGACGTAAGGACGTAAGGACGTAAGGACGTAAGGACGTAAGGACGTAAGGACGTAAGGACGTAAGGACGTAAGGACGTAAGGACGTAAGGACGTAAGGACGTAAGGACGTAAAGACGTAAGGACGTAAGGACGTAAGGACGTAAGGACGTAAGGACGTAAGGACGTAAGGACGTAAGGACGTAAGGACGTAAGGACGTAAGGACGTAAGGACGTAAGGACGTAAGGACGTAAGGACGTAAGGACGTAAGGACGTAAGGACGTAAGGACGTAAGGACGTAAGGACGTAAGGACGTAAGGACGTAAGGACGTAAGGACGTAAGGACGTAAGGACGTAAGGACGTAAGGACGTAAGGACGTAAGGACGTAAGGACGTAAGGACGTAAGGACGTAAGGACGTAAGGACGTAAGGACGTAAGGACGTAAGGACGTAAGGACGTAAGGACGTAAGGACGTAAGGACGTAAGGACGTAAGGACGTAAGGACGTAAGGACGTAAGGACGTAAGGACGTAAGGACGTAAGGACGTAAGGACGTAAGGACGTAAGGACGTAAGGACGTAAGGACGTAAGGACGTAAGGACGTAAGGACGTAAGGACGTAAGGACGTAAGGACGTAAGGACGTAAGGACGTAAGGACGTAAGGACGTAAGGACGTAAGGACGTAAGGACGTAAGGACGTAAGGACGTAAGGACGTAAGGACGTAAGGACGTAAGGACGTAAGGACGTAAGGACGTAAGGACGTAAGGACGTAAGGACGTAAGGACGTAACGACGTAAGGACGTAAGGACGTAAGGACGTAAGGACGTAAGGACGTAAGGACGTAAGGACGTAAGGACGTAAGGACGTAAGGACGGAAGGACGTAAGGACGAAAGGACGTAAGGACGAAAGGACGTAAGGACGTAAGGAAAACGGGAAAACAAGTAAACGGGAAAACAGGTAAAGGAAAAGGGAAATGGGAAAAGGGACAAGGGACAAGGGACAAGGGACAAGGGACAAGGGACAAGGGACAAGGGACAAGGGACAAGGGACAAGGGACAAGGGACAAGGGACAAGGGACAAGGGACAAGGGACAAGGGACAAGGGACAAGGGACAAGGGACAAGGGACAAGGGACAAGGGACAAGGGACAAGGGACAAGGGACAAGGGACAAGGGACAAGGGACAAGGGACAAGGGACAAGGGACAAGGGACAAGGGACAAGGGACAAGGGACAAGGGACAAGGGACAAGGGACAAGGGACAAGGGACAAGGGACAAGGGACAAGGGACAAGGGACAAGGGACAAGGGACAAGGGTCAAGGGAAAATGGAAAAGGGAAAATGGAAAAGGGAAAAAGGAAAAAGGAAAAGGGTAAAGGGAAAGGGGAATAGGGAAACCAGAAAAGGGAAAAGAGAGGGAAAAGGGAAAAGAGAGGGAAAAGGAAAAAGGGAAAAGGGAAAATGGAAAATAAGAAAATGGGAAAATGGAAAAAATGTGAAAATGGGAAAATGGGAAAATGGGAAAATGGGAAAATGGGAAAATGGGAAAATGGGAAAATGGGAAAATGGGAAAATGGGAAAATGGGAAAATGGGAAAATGGGAAAATGGGAAAATGGGAAAATGGGAAAATGGGAAAATGGGAAAATGGGAAAATGGGAAAATGGGAAAATGGGAAAATGGGAAAATGGGAAAATGGGAAAATGGGAAAATGGGAAAATGGGAAAATGGGAAAATGGGAAAATGGGAAAATGGGAAAATGGGAAAATGGGAAAATGGGAAAATGGGAAAATGGGAAAATGGGAAAATGGGAAAATGGAAAAATGGGAAAATGGGAAAATGGGAAAATGGAAAAATGGGCAAATGGGAAAATGGGAAAATGGGAAAATGGGAAAATGGGAAAATGGGAAAATGGAAAAATGGAAAAAATGGGAAAATAGGAAAATGGGAAAATGGGAAAGTGGGAAAGTGGGAAAATGGTAAAATTGGGAAAATGGGAAAAGGGAAAAGAGACAGTAAGAAGGAACCTGTAGTGGAGAGGGAGAAATAAAAGGAACGATGTGTGAGAAACAAAACTAGGAAACGAAAAAGGGAAAGAGCATAAAGAAATTTGGGTAAACCAAATGCACCCGTCCATTCATTTGTAGGTAGAAACTCTTATCCACCAACCACCCATGTAAATATTCGAACCTATGGAACATTGAAATATAAAAATAATTCTTTTTATATTTTTATTTTCTAGCATTCCACCAAGAAGCTCAAAGAGAAAATATTTTCTTTGGAACACATCTCCAAACGTTACCATCAACTATTCGGTTTAACTCAAATAAATATGTACTTGTATCTGTCCCTGTGTAGATTCAATCCTATTTATTCAAAGATTACCTTAAAACATGAAACATAAGGCGACATCCTCTTCAGAACGAAGAATGCGTATCTCTACGGTATAGTAAACACCTCCGGTATCACTTCCTCGTCTTATCAAACCAATAGTTTATTCTGTAGTTTATCATTTTTAGTACCACCTGGGGGGAACTTGGTCTTATACTCACTTCTTCATCAGCGATGTGATGTGATATTTATTACGGAATATTATTTAATGACATCTTTAGGAAAGACAATCCTCTAAAAAAGCACGTTTTCAGTACCAGCCCTAGTAACAATTTAGGTTTTATGGTAGTTTTATAGCCACTCATAAAACTTATATCGCACTTGTAGCGTGCTATAAAACTTTAATTGTTACTTGGAAGGTGTCATCGCATTCATTCATATATGTATAGAGTACTTACCTATTGTATGGTGTGAACGAATGTCTAAATAAGCATATCCCCATCCATTTCGATTGACCGTATTTATTTGTCGTTAATATTTTGTTTGCTGTAAACTTCACGAAAAAACTTTGTCTCTATGACCAAAATCGTTCAGGCCAATTTCCTTGCTAATCATGTCAAGCCCGCTTCAGTAGAAAACTGCTGTCCTAATGATCAAACAAACTTGACAGCTTCACATAAAACAGTCATCCACTCGAAGCCTACTCCGTGACAAGAGCCGTTAACAATTTTACGAAAGAGCCACCCACCCAGCTCCTGGCCGCAGAAAAGAACAACGAAGGCAGAACGAAACTTTTATCGAATAACACCTTGCAACTATTCATTTAGGTACCTACCTACTTCGAGCTGTGACTTTGCTTTAGAGTGTCACTCAAAGTCCCACTTTTCTTTGGCACATCGAAAAAAAAACGAAACTACCGCCGTAAACTTTCTCCTGCACAATAGAGTGAACCGTTTTGTGTTCATTTTTTACCCATTTCCACCTTTCTGTTTTATGACCGTGCCACCCGTGCTTCAGGTGAGCAAAGTTAAATTATTTTGTGCCCCCGAGGCAGCAGGATTCATAACATCAACCGGCCGCCTGTAAGACAAAGGGCATCAACACGAAACGGATTTCCTTAGGTGGAACTGGCAACAAAAAAAAAGAAACATAACAACGAAACGAAAAAGAAAATGTTTTCTTTTCGCGTTGGAAGAAAACAATCACCCTATTGTTGTTGGTACCTTTTTGCAAAGGTGCCGCGTTAACGGTAGCCCATGGCAACCAGTACTATTGTTGCGAGTGGAACAGCGTGAGACGGTGTATGTATTCAGTGCGATATGGGTTTGAATTGAACCTGAACAACGTGTTCTGATTAGTGTTGTTCGCTGTCTGTATAGAGATGTGTGATATTTCAAGGGTTTGACTGTCACGAGGTAACGCGGTTGAAGTATGCTAAGCATTACATGAACAGAGCAAGAGTTGAACCGAAAAGATTCTGAAAATTGTTGTTTGCACGGAGACAGATATTGGAGCAGCGCTTCAGAATTTTTGATGCTCTATTGGCGTCGCTTGCTAGATGTAGTTAATAGGGCAAATAATAGAGTGAATTTTTAATGAAACGATTTCGCGGTGACAGTTTTTTGCCTTTCAACTATTAGAAGATTCTGCACTTGTTTGAACTGATATATTTAGGTGAACTGCAAGTGAATTATTAAATACCAGTGGTTGTTCTTTGCAAGAGATTCGAACAAAAATGACTAGCTTTGTTCTCTGGAATTCAAAAATAAGAAACCAGAATCAATTTCGGTTGCGTTTCACGTCATCCATGCTTTATTTTGAATAATATAAAAACTTGAACTGACAAACGGTGATGTGTTTGTGAACTTGGAGATCTTAAATCATGACCTACTATGCTCAAAGTCATCTCACAGTTGTTTAATGTCTCATTCAAATTTTCAACTTCATTTGCAATGTCAATGTCCATAACCGTTCAAAAATATCAAGATTACACCCAAACCGTTATCTAGGCGATGGATGATGTTTTCAGCTGGCGAATAAAGAAGTATCGCGTTGAGATGAAGGCACTCGATTATTCATGAAAATTCAGTCCACTTAAAAGTTAGTGATATAGGTAGGCTTTTAATTCGATAAACCTACTTTTTTGTACACACCCACCATGATTACAGATGACGTTGTTACTGTTTGAAAGTACCGTGGGTGGAAAACATCTCCTCTAGCAGGACGAGTGTACGTAACGTAATGAAGAACTTAATTTCATTTCATTCAGTGAAAAGATACTGCCGGTCGATAACGGTACCACGTACGAAACTTCCTTTTACACCGAATGGAAGAGGCAATGAACCACTACCATCAGCACCACCACGGTTGGTGGTTTAAATTAATGATGAGGAACAATGGCTGTTCGTGTTCCGAATGACGCTCGTCGTCTCCATCTATCGCGGTATCTTTCGGCGTTGATTCCGTGCTGCCGAAAGTTGGCTGAAAGTTAGGCTAACGCAAACGGGGGATAATGAGACCACCATGCGATATGTACTTTCGCTAGAGATGTTCATGCTTGATGATGACCTTGAAAGACCGCGAAAAGATACAGTTCAGTGGTAAATTCTCGAGTAATTCATGATAAGGTTGTAAAAATTAAGTTGAAATCGCTTGATGTCCTTATTAATTGTTTTTATACGTTTCTACAACATTGTGGAATAGGAAGTATGCATTAAGTGCAGAATAGGGTTGTAAGAGCAGGCTTACAGTTTCTCGACTACTTATCCCGCCGTAGTTTCGAAATGGTGTTTTCACTTTTGGATTTAGCGTCTATATTGCAACCAAGTCGGGTTGCCACGAAGTGATGAGACGAAGTCGAAGGTATGTCTACCAAGAGTAGCAGTAACTTGAAACTTTAAAAGTGATTCTCGTGAAGCGGAGATTTTTCTTAACCTCTTCCTGCCTATGTTGTTTATAAACAATCTTTTAAAGAACTACAGGTCGGACTCGATTATCCGGGGATTTCAAAAAAATCTCACCCCGGATAATCGAATCACCCGGATAATCGAATCAAATTTTGTGTGTGTGTTATTTTATGAATTTAAGCTTTATTTGCAAAGAAATTGGAAATAAAATGATCAGGGTCAATTGTCCTATTATGGAAAATGTAAATGTACCCATTTTGGCCCTATTCGATTTTTCAGAATTTCAAGGTGTGATTTGTATTTTTATTTGGTTTTCATGTATTATGTATTTTAGTAACGAGTTAACGGCATGTATTAGTTGTTTATAGATATTTGTGCAAGAATTCTGAGATTTTAACAATGTGCGTCTACTGCAATACAGGTCAAATTCGATTAACCGGGGTTTCGGTTTTCCGGGGTAAATGATTCGATTACTCGTATACTAGAAAAAAATAAAGTAAGTAAGCTGCGGGTCGTCTGTTTCTCGGCACCAGTTTAGTGTCCGTGGTGGTGTCACATATCCCAGCTAACGTTTCTTGTAACCCTCATTATAATTAGAAGAGTGCACGTTGTCTCCACAAAGAGATCCTTGTCCTTGTAGCATTGTTTAGTTGACCAATATCGTACCGGATTGTCAGGTGATCACTAACCATGTAGTCTTCGGAAACTCTCCCACTCATGTTTGTCAACAGCGAAGAACTACAGAAGATTACGTAGATGATGGGTTTTCGGCGGATTCAGCAAGAGGTACTGCTGGCGCCCTTTTTACATAGCCTAACATCCAATTTTTCCTTGAGCTACCCAAGAATTGAAATCGTCTCCAGACACTGCCGGGTCTCTTATCAGAATCTTGTCAATCATTTCTTGGCCAACTTTTTTCTACCGCATATAGAGTTTCTAAAACTATTTTTTATTAGAACTGTTGGCATCATGAAACACGAAAAATCTGAATTACTAAAGATAGGTGCTTCTTTCGCAGTGCTAGAAGCTGCTCGATATTTACCTTCCAATCAAGTCTAATTTCATGAAAAAGGTGGTTGAAGGTAGTCTAAATTAGATAGTTCTAACAGTTTCCAATAATATTTACATGTATTGGGCTACGAAAATATTCCAAAATTTGACTTTAACCATTAACAGAAACTATCCCTGGCAGCACTGTTTCAGCAGAACCCAATAAGATTAATTGTAATCTTCTGTTCT
Source organism: Topomyia yanbarensis (assembly GCF_030247195.1). NCBI lineage: Eukaryota > Metazoa > Arthropoda > Insecta > Diptera > Culicidae > Topomyia > Topomyia yanbarensis. The sequence goes on from NC_080671.1 coordinate 441,368,961, forward strand.
ACTCATAATATTTATAACAGTTAGTGCTCGAATGAAAAATATTAGTCCCAGCTATTAGCTTACTTGTCGTTGTAAACATACGTTGTGTAAACAAAAAGTTATAGTCATTAAAAACGTGGTTATTTATCAACAACATTGGCATGAATGGGTTAGAGATGCCATTGGAATTCTGGACAGGACTCAATTGTTGAAGGGGATAATAGGAGAAGAGCAATATTGTTTCAAAGGCCACTGGTACTCAGAGCAGGATATTTATCAAAATTTCACACCGGATTTCAATGAAAATAGGAACATGATTCTATCAGCATCTTGAAAAAATCGTAATCTTCAGCAGATTGCTATTTTGAGCAGGATTCCACCAGACCTTTGAGAAGCTTTTCTATAGAATCCTGCGTCAAAATTCAGAGAAAAAAACCATAGAAATACGGATAAGGACTCAATCGAAATTTTAATTAGATTCCATCGAAATGCTAAGAAACTTCTAAGAAAATATCCAAACATAATCCTGAAAAGGAATGTCATCATTATCCCAAGAGAACGCCAGAAACCGACCGAGTAAGTATAAGTAAGTATTTATGTGTAAAAAAGGCCTGAAGTAACCGATAAAACAAAAAAGTTGAATATTTAGCAACACTGCCTTAAAAACTAGCATTTTTTACTGATGCATTGAACAAATCCTTCAAAAATCATCTCTCTGATTGATTCTAGTGTTCCCACGAACCGATGCACAGTGGAAGAAATCCGACAAAAAAGGCAATTAATTGGAAGCCGCTGAAAAAGTATGACAACATGTACACTAAAAGTTGCGGAATTTTTTAGGAAATAAAATGCAATCAAATTTGTTCACCGCACGCACTTGCGAGCGGAGATATGGAGCTTTGAAAATCCGGAACATTACCGGTATTCATAAAATCTGAGGCCTAATTCAGAAGCCGCTGAAAAAGTACAAAGAATTATACCATCAAAGTTGCGGAAAACTCCAGCGATTAAGATGCAATCAAGTTTATTCACCGCACGCACTTGTGACCGGAGATATGGGGCTTTGAAGATTCGGAACATTATTCGTATTCATCAACTCTGAGGCCTAATTCAGAAGCCGCTGAAAAAGTTTAAAAGTTTTGATTGCATCTTGATCTTTAGAGTTTGCCGCAGCTTTAAGGTTATAATTTTTTGTACTTTTACTGCGGTTTCTTAATCAGACCTCAGATTTGATGAAAACCGGTAATGTTCTGGATCTTCAAAGCCCCATATCACCGGTCACAGCTGCGTTCGGTAAAAAAATTTGATTGCATCTTGATAGCTAGAGTTTTCCGCAACTTTGAGGGTATAATTCTTTGAATTTTTTAAGCGGCTTCTGTATTAGGCCTCAGATTTGATGAATACCGGTAATTTCCGGATTTTCAAAGCCTCATATCTCAAGTCACAGATACGTGTGGTGAACAAATTTAATTGCATTTTATTACCTAAAAATTCCGCAACTTTTGGTGTGTATATTGTGATACTTTTTCAGCGGCTTCCAATTAATTGCCTCTTTGGTTGGATTTCTTCCACTGTGCGATGGGTGATGAAAAATGGCACAATAATTTAGGATATTATATATTGGCTGTAGATGAACAATTACTTCAAAATTAGTTCTAATCCGTGAAGGTCGATCCCAAGTTTTAGTTTTTGGGCCACTTTGCGCGGAAAGACCCATCAGTGGCGTAGCCAGGGGGGGGGGGTTTGGTGGTTAAACCCCCCCCCCCCCAAACCAAAATTAATTGGATTGAAAAAAAGATTGATGCTGGCGAATTTAATTTAATATTCCACAAAATATTTTTGGAAAAATATTCTCTGATCACTACATTGAGAACTGTGTTTAAAGCGTCATGAGAACTTTTGGAAAATTATGGGAAGGGGATCTTGTAACTTATCTCTTAGCCAAAATCCCATAGTTGTCAACTTACTTCAATGTAAAATAAAATAACTGTCTGAATTATTATGAGCTCATTTTTGGAAAGATGCTTCAAAATATGGATAAGAGACAATTTTTCGAATGGGAATCTAAATTTGAATAGGTTGATTGCATATAAAACATAAGCTTGTTTACCGAAAACTTACATACATTTCAACATTTGCTGAAAATGTATTTTTTTAGATTGTGTAGAGTTTAGACAACAATTCAATATGGTTAACAACAAGAATAACATTTCAGAAACTAGTTGAAAGCTGATGTAATTTTGTCTCTAGCAGGTCAGGATCGGTTTTATGAGCATTGGATTTTTGTTGTATTATCAACTATATGAATAGCCTCTTAGCAGGATGCAATGAATGGCGTACTAAAATTTTGTGTGCTACGTACTAGTACTGCAAGTTGTGAGGTTGACTAATAAAGAAAAGTAAAATTAATGTTCGATAAATTTTTAACGGTCACGATCACATTCATTCGAAACTGCCAAATTTCGATGTTAAGTAACATTGAAGAATTTCAAAACGTAAAACTGTTCATCTGCTTATAGAATAATTTTGACGGTTAATCCACCTAGAAGTAATTATAGACAAGAATTACTCTTCAACCAAATTTGGGTCGAGACTTAATGTCTCCAGCAAAGTTTTCGAAAGTGCTATTTCAAACAACTTTGTCAAAGACATAAATATCCCACATATTCAGAGTATCGAAATATAGTAGTAGAAAACCTTTACAACAAGCTATTCTGAAATTACTGTATTTGATAAATCTCTTCTGCGGTAATTAAATAATAAATTCACATTGCGTTCAAGGTGCCTTTGAAGCTTACAAAAAAATAAGGGAACTGGATATAAAACAAATAATTCCCAGATATTAAAAGGACTCAAAAAGACAAAGAGTGATTCCATTTTCAGGAGCTAGCATCAATTCGGCGCAAGCTTAGTCCGCCCACCAAGTTAGTGTCGGATTCTGATGAGATGAAGTCGAAACGCAAGTTTCAGTTCCATCCATCCATAATTTAGTTATAGGTTTTGTGTTCTCAACTCGCAATGATTGTTTCAAACAATTTTATCCGTAGCGCAGAAAAAATAGTTTTCACCTAAATTTTTCTTCACTAAGAAGAAATATAGCAGGCCCAGTCCATTTAAATCCCTATATGTTGAATTCATGTAGCCTTCATATTTTCAACAAAATTGTTTGAAATGACATTATCAAAAACTTTGCTGAAGGCACCATGTCTCTTAATATTTTTGAAAAATTAATTCACCATAATTACCTCTTTGAGAGTTAATCACTAAAATTTCTATATCAAAGCAGGCGCTGTTTTATGTTGATAACTTCCCGAAGTTGTCAAACCTTCAAAGTCAAGGATTATTATATTAGGTGATCTTGAACGTTGAAATTTTTTTAGATCATTTATCCCACTTTAAAAGATCGCAATTTTTGACTTCATTGACATATTATACAAGAAAATAATCTATAGAGGTTTGAAAACTGTTCCATGTTGATCCTTCTTGTTTGTAGACTGGAATGACATCTGTTAGACTACTTATGTTTTTGAGTTTTCAATAATTTATCAAACTCATATTAAATTTTAGCATTTTTTCAAAAAATTTGCGATTTTCATCAAAACCCCCTCCAAACCCAATTTCTGGCTACGCCACTGAGGAGACGGACATGGCAGAGAATACCTTAGGGCTCCGTACTCACCCTAACGCTATCAAGTAATTTGCCCATGTGAGCTGAGATCGTTGACTGAGCAGATGACGTCGTACTGGCGTTAATCGGCGAGACTCTGGCGGAAGCGCAGATGTTGATAGCAGCGACGATGGGCATCGTTGAAACCTGGATGGTTGATGCCAAATTATAGCTGGCTCGCTGTAAACAAATCCAGCGTACGTATCGTGATCAGCGTCGGTAGGCACTCAATTCACACTGAAGTACCAGGGTGTGAGGGTCAACAATCGGTTAAATTACAACGGCCATGTTGACTATGTATGTGAGAAGCCAATGAGAATGATTAACGTAGTGGCAGGGATCATGCCGAACATCGGAGGAGCAACTCCGATTTTATAACAAACTACGCAATTCATAGATGCGATCGCAACTCTTCTACCAGTGATATTGGTTGCGAAGGTGGTGTTCTTATTGCGATAAAGAACACCTAATTGGGACGGTACTAAAAATCGGTGAAATATAATATCGTTAATAAAAAAATTTCACGATACCGAGATTGATTGTCTATTCAGAAACTTTGCATACTATAATGTAACAGCGAATCTTTAGGAGGCACCCAGAAAAAATGGGGTATGAACAATAACTCAACATCTCCCAAATAAAATAATAAAATGATATTGAAAGTTTGGCTGTAAGGAACCATTCATAAATTACGTAACGCTTTTAAGGAGGGGGGAGAGGTGGTATGATAAATTGTGACATGTTGTGACATATGTTTTTACAGAAGAAAAAAAATCGAAGAACTTGTTACGTAATAGGTGAGGAAGGATAGAGAAATTTGTGACAATTTGTTACATGGAGGAAGGAGAGTCAATTTTTAGCAATTTTTGCGTAATGTAATTTTTGTTTGGTCCGTAATCGATACAGTGGCGGCGCGAGGCTTTTGCCGCTCGGGGTAGAAAGTTTAATTTGTCGCCCCTTTTATTGCGATCGTATCAAAAGAGTTCTATTATTTCCCACCTTTTCATATGTGACAAATATGATGAACGGGTGCATTTTAGTTGAATGCCGATTAACCGAATGCTGATTGGTCGAACGTAGTATAACCGAATGAGTAACTAGGCCGAATGCTCTTCTACTCATCTAAATAATCATAAATGAGAAATCTACAGTTACGTCTTCTACAATAATGAATCTAATTTTTTTCATAAATTGAATACTGGTTGTTTATTCTTGTATTTACAATATTTGTGGTTATTCTATGTTTTGTGAATATTTTCCTTCTTTTTAACATAAGCTGTTCTTTCTATACACTCCTTTAATTTAGAGCTTGATAACGTCCCTTATTAATAAATACCATTTCAGATATCTTTGGAACCATTTCCAAACATTTCATATAATACTCACCATATTGGGAATACTACTGATATGTTCCACCACTGTTGTGAATCAGTTTGTTTATTTTTGTTCGCGTATTTTGGATCGTTTTTTTGTGTATATTCAGTGATTTTTCATTTAGAATAGAGTTTGTGCCCTCGCCTAAGCTGCAGTTATTGATCAATTGACTCATAATTTGTGATTCTTGGTCGTGCGCTGACAATTGACAAACATTTTGTTCTCCCAAAGTGTCGTCGGTAGTGATAGAATCCTTGTGGTGAAACCGTGGATGCATATCGGGAAAGCTTATTCGCGAAGTAGCTACTGCTGCCTACCTGTAGGCGATTCGCAATGGATTCGATCTGCCTGCAGTGCTCCGAGCCGGTAACCACTTTGAATCAGCTGAAATGCCAAGGATTCTGCGACAGAATCATGCATCTATCGTGTTCAACGCTCACTCGTCCAAAATTGGACATGATTAACGACTCAGCGAATATATTCTGGCCCTGCGACCGCTGTGTGGATTTGATGAAATCCTCCGCAGTGAATGCAGCTTTTACAGCATTGAGCGAAGCGTTCCGTTTGCTGACCGACACACATAAAACAGCGCTTGAAGCATTAAAGGCTGAAATGGAGAAAACCAGAAAATCAGTGGAATCCGCAACGACATTGCCTGCAACTCCCATTTCATGGCCCGTTCCAAATAGAGCTGGAGCCAAACGTGCTCGCGAGACCGAGGATGATAAATCTCTTTCTAAATCCGATGTCCCCAGCCTAACGTGTGGCAAGAAAAAGGGTGATGTAGCAAAGGTACCCACAATCACTGTTCAACCCGCTACTAGTAAATGCTGGATTTATTTGTCGCGAATTGCCACCACCGTTTCTGAAGACGAGGTTGGTGCTATGGTTAAGGAGTGCCTTTCAACGGACGATCCGGTCGAAGTGAAGAAGTTAGTGAAAAAAGACGCAAATTTGAGCGGGCTTAATTTCATTTCTTTCAAAATTGGTTTTGACCCTAAACTTCGTGAAATGGCCCTCAATGCCGAAACTTGGCCGGATGGGATGTATTTCCGCGAGTTCATCGACTTTCGGCAAGAACGTACTAATGACGGGAAGCAGGGGTTTCGGAAAACACCTCGACTGGGATAAATCCATCGCAAATAGCAGTTATTTTAGACTACGCACCGACAATTCGCCTGTTGATCAACGGCAACCGGGACGCATCGTAGAAAGCAATATGGAATCCCCCAATCCTCCCAGCACAGTCGTGCCTCTCGCAGTCAGCAGTATCTTCAGTCGTCCCGGCCCTGTGTCTGGGAATGGAGAGGGGGACTCCCAAATTGCCCTCTTTGGCAAGTATTTTAAAAATAATTTTGATGAATCAACCGTTTTTCCTGATGGAACTGCTTGTTCTAGCTCGAATGCTTCCGACTGTCAATTAATAAGTCAACGATGTCAGCCGTCAGCTGGAAACCTCCTGAGGAGCACTCCAACTTCCATCACGGGTGCTACCAATTCATGCAGTTCACCCGCGCCTTCTGCTGTTAGCAGTCATTCCAGTCTCCCCGGTGTGCATTCCAGACGACGGAATCAAGGAGTGCCGGTCAGCCTTCCGTGCCTAATACCGTCGCCCATCCATTTATACTATCAAAATGTGGGTGGCATGAATTCCTGTGCAAATACCTATCGCCTTGCTACCTCGGACTGCTGTTACGACATTATCGCATTGACAGAAACATGGCTAAATGAGCAGACCCTTTCCAGCCAGGTGATTTGCTCTGACTACGAGGTTCTCAGATGTGATCGGAGTCCTCTCAACAGCCACAAATCCTCCGGAGGCGGTGTTTTGCTCGCTGTGCGTCGTGGAATTAAAGTTCAACACATAACAAATGATGCTTGGAACAGCATCGAACAAGTATGGGCAGCGATAAAATTGGGAAATCGAACATTATATATATGTGTGGTTTATTTCCCTCCCGATAAAATTCGCAACTCTGCACTAGTTGATTCTCATTCTGAATCATTGACTTCTGTTGCTGCGATGGCGCAACCCACTGACGAAATCATGATCCTCGGCGATTTCAACCTTTCTACAATAAAGTGGCGTTCCATTCATAACGGATTTCTACAACCCGACCCAGACGAATCTGTTTTTCATCCTGGCAGCATTACTCTTCTGGATGGCTATAGCACGGCTACACTTCTGCAGATTAACAGCACAACGAACGAGAACGACCGGATTTTAGATCTATGCTTCGTTAATGCCAGAGATCAATCGCCGCATATTTCCACCGCCCTCGCCCCGCTAGTAAAGTATGTTCGCCACCATCCGCCTCTACATCTTACACTCCAGGACGTACCGCCTATGAAGTTTTCGAGCCACGCGCCCACCGTGTGTTACAATTATAAGCGAGCCGACTATAGCAGCATTCTGAATATTTTACAAAGCATTAACTGGGATTCTGTGCTAAGCAAGGATGATGTGAACTCCGCCGCTGAAACGTTCTGCCATATAAGCTACCTTATCGATCGTCATGTCCCAAAGTGTAATCAACGAAGTGATCAATTCCCCTGGCAGACAGCCGAGTTACGTCAGCTAAAAACTGCAAAAAGAGCAGCATTACGAAAGTTTACCAAACGCCGTACCTTGTCACTGAGAGCTTATTATGTAAGGCTCAACAACGATTTTAAAAAACTGAACAGTTTTTGTTTTTCAAACTATCAACGAAAAATGCAACGTAAGCTTAAGCCGGATCCTAAATCGTTTTGGAGATACGTCAATGACCAGCGGAAAGAAACCGGCTTGCCTTCTGCAATGTTTTTGAATGGCGAAGCTGGTCATGATTCACAAGCCATATGCAAATTGTTCGCCTCTAAATTTGCGAGTGTGTTCGTCAGTGAGACATTGTCCTCGCAGCAGATTGACGTTGCAGCTAGCGGCGTGGCCCAACTCGAACGGTCAGTGAATGAGATTCGTGTAGAGCACTCGGATATTGTATCAGCAGCATCCAAGCTTAAAGCATCGTCATCTCCCGGGCCAGATGGTGTCCCTGCTGTGTTTTTGAAAAAGTGTATATCTGGTTTGGTGGAACCACTCTGTCAACTATTCAAAATGTCACTGACAACCGCGATTTTTCCTCAATTGTGGAAAGCAGCTTTCATCTTTCCTGTCCACAAAAAAGGTGATAAGAGGAACATTCCCAGCCAACATTTTGATTCACTTTAATAAGTTGCAATTTGATTAACTGAACTCTTCAACGATATGAATTGATTGTATAAAATGCACAGATCTCTTCTATGTGAACAAAAGTGGAGGCCATATACGTACAACAAATCGGTATAGTAGAACTATGTGATTTACGACGAATTTTGATCTCATCAGAAGCATTATACAATCATCTAGCTTATCATTTTGAGTTTATATATGATCAACTTTACAATCACACATGAAGGTTTATGCAGCTTAAGGTCCCCAATGTGGTACCAAGAAGTATTTTTAAAAAAATAATATTATGAAAATAAAAAATCAGGATGAGATTTCAATAATTCTGTTATAAGGCACAGTTACGCCCACACTGGTAGATAAGTTTATCATGGGTGAGGTTGGAGTCACTGGAACATCAATTATTAAAATTACCTGCTACGATTTACTTCCAGTTTCGAACCTGAGATCTTCGTATTCCCAGCTTAGCCGCTATGTACTCATCTATTTATACACTGTTAAGCAACGATTATATTTGATCATTTTTATCGCTTTGTGATTACGATCTAAAAACACCATAATCCAACCTAAATATGGCACTCCAATGATACCTTCTCTACCTGTCAAATCACAACCTACATTCTGTACTCAAGCCATTTTTTATTGCTCAAATATTGAACTAGTCTGGCAGAGAATTTGCGAAGTGCTATAAGGAGGTGATTATTTTTTTGAACGATTTTGCAGTTTAATCCAATTGCAAATTAATATCTATACAATGTTTCAAAATTGTCTTTATTAATCCGCATGTACAATTTTGTTTTAAGTTGTGGTGGACTAATAAATAACTTCAAGTCAACATTGTATATCGATCACAGATTTGCATTTTATGTGAACTTTTTACAACAAAACATAATTTTTGCTTGCACTATTTGTAATTTTGATTTAATCTGTCATTATTTGTAATTTATTGCAAACTTTTATATACGATTGCTGGTTTGCTGGGTTGACAATTATAGAGGAATTTCTGCGCTCTGTGCCATTTCCAAGCTTCCAAGAGTTAGTCGTGGTGGAGTCAGTGTTTTTTCACTGTAAGGAATATATTTCTAAAGACCAACATGGATTCATGCCGAATCGATCGACGTCGACGAATCTACTATCTCTAACCTCTTTTGTGTCCGAAGGGTTCGATGCGAATCAACAAACTGATGTTATATATACTGACTTATCTGCAGCTTTTGACAAAATCAATCACGATATCGCAGTCGCTAAATTGGAAAAACTTGGCTTCAGTGGATCACTCCTGCTATGGTTTCAATCCTATCTCGTTGGCCGTCAACTCAATGTGAACATAGGTGATGCATACTCCAAACTGTTCTCCGCAACGTCTGGTATTCCGCAAGGAAGTCACCTCGGACCATTGATATTCACTCTCTATTTCAACGATGTAAACTATCAGCTGAAAGGACCACGGTTGTCGTATGCAGATGATCTAAAAATTTTCAACAGAATTAGGAGCCGATCGGACGCACAATATTTGCAGCAGCAATTCGACACTTTCAGCAGATGGTGTGAAAACAACCGAATGATTCTGAATCCGGCGAAATGTTCTGTGATATCGTTCACCAGAAAAAAAGATCCCATTGAGTTTGAATATAACTTGTCTGCAGCTCTTGTTTCCCGGGTGAGCTGCGTTAAGGATCTTGGAGTGCTGTTAGATTCGAAACTTACATTTAAGAATCACATTTCGTATGTTGTTGGTAAAGCATCGCGAAGCCTGGGCTTCATCTTCCGTACGGCTAAATCCTTCACAGACATTTATTGTCTCAAAAGCCTCTACTGCTCTTTAGTGCGCTCCACGCTGGAGTATTGTTCGGCAGTCTGGAACCCGAATTACATGAACAGCCGCGATCGAATTGAAGGCGTTCAACGAAAATTTATACGGTATGCTCTTCGACGCCTGCCTTGGCGCGATCCTTTTCGTCTACCAAGCTACGAGAGTCGGTGTCAACTCATCCAGCTCGATACCCTTCAGCGCCGTAGAGAAACTGCAAGAGCCTTATTCATCTCTGATCTTCTGTCAGGACGCATCGATTCTCCAGATTTACTAGAGCGAGTCAACATCCAAGCAAGGTCCAGAACGTTACGCGGAAACGTTCTTCTGAGAGTGCCGTTTCGACGAACTATTCAAACAGCTAATGCCGCTATCACGGGACTACAACGCCTCTTCACTCGTGTGTCGCACCTGTTCGACTTTCATTTGTCTCGTATATCTTTAAGAAAGCGATTCCTGCAGTTTTTTAAATGTAATTAGTTTAAGTTTCCATCATTGGGGCCGAGTGCGGCCTGTTGATGCGTGCGATAAATAAATAAATAAATAAATAAATAAATAAATAAATAAATAAATAAACCATTATAATTCAACTATTATACTACCATACCATTTTAGTTACCATTTCCAATACCTTCCATGTATCCTATACTAGAGATTTGTATACTACATTGAAATTTTACGTAAGAGGTTAATATTGCTCTGGTCTTTGTTATACGAATATCTGTTTACGCTTCTCCAAAAATCTGTAGCTTAACATGATCAAAATTCCTCGTACTGTAATATTACGGCGATAGGTCAGTTGGATAAAGTGACAGTCCACTTTAGTATCAACGAAACTCTCTTCAGAAGATGGCGTGTAATAAAACAAATCTTAATGAATCCATAGAATTGAAATGTGAAGCGAATGAAATTTTTTTTCTCCGCCTAATATTTTATGCATCGCTAGATCTAAAATATGCATGCCACCGTAATCTGTATGGTTCTTGAATGGTATGTTGTCAAAATGTATATGGAAAACAGCACATTTTTGTATGGTGACTGTTCTTAACAACCCGTTGTTTGTATGGTCTAGAATGGAAAAACGACACTGATTATGTTCGATATTATACCAGGCAATGGTTAATCTATTGTTGAACGAACCATATTGGAAATTGTTTTGAAACGATTGATGCAATGGTTGGCATATGGTACACATATATGCGGGGTCTAATTACAGTAAGAGAAAGAGAAGTATTGATACACGCAGCAACGAACAATTCGTTTGCCTGATGAAGCCGATTCGTAAAAAGTCAACAAAATTTGCATCGAGATTTTTACGATAAACTCGCAATAAACATAAAAAGTAATTCAATAGAATATAACGAATGATTCATCATATGTACGAAATATTCGTATATTTTATGAAAATATTCTGTACGAATCTAATTCTTAGCGATTTACGAATATATCCTCTCAGTGTATACCAAAGCATTATTTATTTATTTATTTATCACACCTTCGAAAGCAATATTGAATAATAGACAAGAAGGCGCATTACCTTGCCATAGTCTTTTCCGAGATTCAAAAGCACTCGTAAAAGCACGTGATATTCCGACGAAGCACTCGATCGATTTTCGCTTTGATCAATCGTGTCGGTGATATTCGTAACTCTTCTGCAAGGCTTGTACCAGTGAAATCCGTTTCAGATTGCTTTAACACGGTGTTCAGTAATGTGATTGCTCAATTGTTGCAGCAATCCAGCTTTCATCCTTTTTGTAAATGGTGCTTGTAGGCTCACCGTACAATTCTCTGTTAAAGTGTCTTTCTCTCCGTGTTAGAACAAGTCACATGGCAGTTGATCTTTGATATTCTTCAACCATACAATCTTCTTCTGAACCTCAACTGGGTGTTGGGAATCATATGTCCGCCCCGCGCGTCCGCGGGTTAATTCGCGCACTAGTATCATCGTCTACTGATTCGCTATTTAGATGTTCGTCATAGTACTGTTTGCACCTATCGATCATTTCAAACATATCGAATAGTGGCTCATAGCCTTCGCGAGAACGATTGGCCGTCTCCTAGAACTTCCGTATCTTATTATCGTCGTAAAGCTTTGTCATCATGATCTACGGCTTTTTTCGTCCGAATTTTTCTTGTCTGTATCGTTTCTCATTCATCCTCGTACGGTGCTGCAGCATTTTTGCCTATGCCTATGGTGCAACCTATGGTGCTACGTATGGTGCTTCATAGGTTGCTCCAAGCATCCTCAAGAGTAGCAACGCCGACCTATCCTTCTGTTGGTAGTGCCGTCTCCAGCTACTGCGCGTATTTCCGCAGCACGATCGTAGCTGCTAGATGTTGATCCCTGGTGGACGCCCTGCTCGACGAGTGTTGTACCAACATTTCTTGGAAGGCTGTGAAGATCACACATCGTTGGCCGTTGTCATTCGTAACGGAGTGCAGACTGTCCGGTTCGACCACCGATTTGTACATTGTCTGCTGACCTATCTGGGCGTTCAAGACGTCGTTAATCAGCTTAACATCCCACCGTGAGCAGCTGTCATAGAAGCGTTCCAGCTCCGCCTAAAATGCATCTTTCTCGTTCGTTGATCTCGCTTTGTATGGGCAGTGAACGTTGCTGACACGGTAGTTGAAGATAAACGGGCTTTTGCTACTTGATCAAGCGAGGGCGAATATTGTCCAGCACTATATAGTCCAGCTTCATTGTGACGCGGCTCTGGAAGAGCTTTTTCAAAACTATGACACTTTTTAGCCATTTTTAAACACTTTTGGAAGTTTTGAATTCGGGAAATCGTTCACTTTTAGAATCTGTGAAATTGAACCCGACGGATGCATCTGGTTCCCGCAAATCCGGATTTGCGGAGGGATATTTCAGTACTGGGAAGCAATTTGTAAATACCTGCAAATAAAGTTCTATAGATATCAAATTTCTTGGAATTGCCCAGAAGGTTGATTCTCATCGTTGCGGGATCGCATGACGATTTGACTATGCCTTACGGGTATCTGCTTCGGAAAGAGCGTTGCGGAGTCAATTCATCAAATGTTTCCAAAACCATAAAGCGTTGTCTTGTGAGTCAATTCCAAGAATTTTGTCAGTATTCCATTTAGATTCACAAATTGGAAGTATTGGAACAGACCTCCGGAAATCCAAATTACCGGGAACCAGATGCATTTTTACAGATTCTAGTGGTTGAGTTTCTGAATCCAAACATCCGAATGCCATAGTTATGACTATTTTTGTTGTGGGGGTACCTGGTTACCCTGTCTGCCTGTTCGGAAGTACAAGAAATCCAATAGTCCCCGATTACCGTCTCATTAGTTTTATTCCCCCAAAAACTATGCTTGGTGATATTCTAAGATGGTACTATGTAGCAATTTCCAGCTTGGGAAGAAGCACTGTATTTTCATAGATCAAAATCTGCAAAGGAGTACCATGTCGGACACATAACGGTTAACCCTCCGGCACTCGCGCCGTTGTATTTTGTGCAACACCTTCCGAAACTCTAGCGAAACCTTCTTCCAGCACCAGCGGGTGCTCATTCGGGGAGCCATTCGCGCGAGGGTTAATTGCGATCGTGTGAAGAGTCTTAGCCTTACTTTGCTTTGCGCACCATGATTACTACGTAAAGCTGCCTTGCAGGCCACTTGGTCAAGTTTAAATGCGTTTTATTCTGTTCATTCCAAATTGATAAAAAAATAAAGGAAATTCCGTCCTTCTAATTCGGTCCATGCTTTTGTCCTATATATTCATTTCTTTATTAAGAGTTTAATAAAAAAAACCCAATATCATTTTTAGGTGCAATACATGTTTTATAGAGAAAATGGCTGAAAAAGATTATAAATTGTTTATGAAAAACATTCCAAAATATGAAAATTCCATTGATGAGATAGCTTGGTTAGCCAAAAATATGTAAGATTTAAGCTTTTTTCCCCGGGCGGCAAAAAGTCTAGCGCCGCCACTGTTGTAACCTGTTGTTTTTTGTTAGTTTAAGTCAAAATAGAAGCTTATAAATATAGTTTGTGTTGTTAATGTGTGTTGTGTCCCAGGCAACGAATGATACCCAAGTGATATGTAATAGCAATGGTATAACACATGCCATTCTACCCGTTTTGATCTGTTCAACCCTAACCGATGTCGGGAGCCTAGCAACACCAATTGAGTTATCAAAGAGGGCTAGGCTGGTCCCCGACAAAGTCATTGTCTACATAATGTTATTTCGACTATCCTATCCTTCTCACAAACGTAATTTTCCGCGTGCTTTGATGAAAATTGTTAAAATTATTTGAAAGAAAATTTTTAGAATTAGTATTGATTTCAATTACGAGTACAGTAATGTTTCGATTATATCACGCTTATATATCCATATATGTATGCATGTATCTTTTTTTACAATGGAGAATACATTTACGTACTAGCCCAGTACACGTGCTATTAGTAGATGCCAAGCTACCACACGGGGTGTACTGGGAGTGTGTCGGGCTCTAATGGTGACGCAGCCATTAACACCGACTAAACTCCATGCCATCGTTCCTCCCAGGGACTACCTCTCGGTATTACTTCTGGGGGGATGGCTGTACTTGATGTACTCATTCACTCTCGCTCACGCGTTCATACGTCCTGTTTGAGGCTTGACTTTTGTGCTCGCCTTTTTCATTCCTTGCTAGGCTTACTTTTGTGCTCGCCCCACCCATACCATATGAGGCTGACTTGTATGCTCACCCTATGGTTCACTCTCGATCATACCACTCTATTACACCCCTGTCGCTCCCACTGGCATCCCATGTGGGACATTTTTCGTAGGCCCCACTTCTGACATACCATGTGAGACTGATTTGGATGCTCACCCTTTCACTCCTCTGCCACGCCACGAGGCATCGATAGCTAAGTCCCAGCATACTACGCTACGACCCTCCCATTAGAGTGGCTCGAAAATGACATTTTTCAGCACAGCACTTTTTGAGTTCCTTTTGTGGTCCCAAATGCATGTGAAAAGTTTGGGAGCGGTCGGTTGCTTCCCGGGTTTGCGCATTGCGTTTAAAGTTTGTATGGGATTTTATATGGGGAAATAAATTATTTTGCGTTTACGTTAATAAAGATCGCTATTTCACTCAATATGAAAAATCAGCTTTATAAAACGATAATTCAAACATTGGTTAACAACCTTGTCGAAGACGGTAACTAGCTACGATTTTTCAAAAAATAGTTATAATGATTTTAAAACTTATGGTACAATCCAAATTCAGAAATTAATTATTTCTTCCAACACTGTCAGTACACCACGACAGCGATACTTTAAACTTGAATAAATGAGAATATATTCATCGCAGGGACTTGGTACCTTTGAACGAAATGTTCAGAATGAATTGCTGAATAACATAGACGTAGTCAGAAAATGAAAACAAGAGGGGGTGTGGCTTGTGTACTCCCCGATTCCCTGTTTAGATAGTTTAGTATAACATAAGGAGCACATCTTCAACGCAGGTTTAAACCGCCGAATTAAAAATTAATATTACGTGTTTGAGTGCTACTATTTAAGGGCTCTACTGTTATCTCATTTAAAATGGTACAGCGGTTTATAAGTTTTACATATTTTAAAATTCTATTTCTTAGCCGTTCAGAGTCAGAATTTAAAAAAACTGCATATCCTTAGATTTCTTGAAGTCTCGGAATTGTTTCTATTGACGTTTTCTTTTGAGAATCTAGGAACGAACCCAGGATAGTTTTTTCAAACAAGCGTTTTAGGGACCATTCATAAATTACGTAACGCAAAAATTTCCCAAAATTAACTCCCCCCTCCCCCATGTAACAAATTGTCACAAATTTTTCTATCCCCCCTCCCCTATTAAGTAACAAATTATCCGAAATTTTTTTTTTGTTCAGCAAAAACATGTTACGTGCCGATCTAGCTTACTCCCCCTCCTCCGTATGTCACAACATGTCACAACTTCTCGTACCCCCTCCCCCCTCTAAACGCGTTACGTAATTTATGAACGGTCCCTTATGATGAAATTGAGTTAGGCTCACGCAAAACAGAGGTGATGTTGGCGAACCAACCAGAAATATACTTCAGGCTAGAACCCAACGCGATTTCCAGACCTGAGTTAGTTTTTGCCCCAAGCAAAATAACACAGAAATTTGTAGGTGTAAATCCTAAATATTGTAAATATTAATTTCCACAAGAAATATTCTAATGATTCATATTTGGGTCTATCAAAATATTAAGAAAGTTCAGGCGTTGACATTTGCAAGGACGTAATGATTCTTTGTCTTATACAAAAATCTAAAAAAGGGACTGGGGAGTACACAAGCCCCCCTCCCCTCTTCTTTTCATTTTCTGACTACGTCTATGTTATTCAGCAATTCATTCTGAACATTTTATACAATGGTCCCATTTTCCTGCGATGAGTATATTTTCATTTATTTAAGTTTGTAATGTCGATGTCGGTGCTGCACCGGCAGTGCTGGAAAAAGTAATCAATTTTTGGATTTGTATTTTACCATAAGTTTTAAAATCGTTATAACTATTTTTTGAAAACTCGTAGCTAGTTACGGTTTTCGACAAAGTTGTTAACCAAGGTTTGAGCTTTAGTTTTATGAAGCTAGTTTTTCATATTGAGTGAAATAGCAATCTTTATTAACGTAAATGCAAAATAATGAATTCCCCCATATAAAATCCCATACAAACTTTGAACGCAATGCGCAAACCCGGGAAGCAACCAATCGCTACCAAATTTTGCACAGGCATTTGGGACCACAAAAGGAACTCAAAAAGTGCTGTGCCCGCTAGTTTAAATCATTTTGAAGTTTTCCCATACAACTGCGATCCACTCTACCCTCCCATCTTGGCATGAGGCAGTCCACATATACGCCTGTACACTCGCTCTTCTGTCTTGCTTCGGGGTGGCTGGGTTTACCCCTTACGCGGTTGCCAGTCGCTGCGCCAAACCTGCCTCAGCATGGACAGACAATTCACTCACTTTTCTGCGCTCGACCTTTTCGCTCCAACTAACCTATCACTAGTTAGTCGTGCCCGTCGTCTGTTGCTCGGTTCGCCAAATTACCTGTAGCCTACAGGCAATCTGGGTGGTAGCAGCCGAGACTGCGTTCCACTTCTCCACCGATTGACACATCCGCTGAATAAGGGTATCAGGGGTTGTGTCCCAGCCACAGACGTCAAGCATTGCTCTTTTTTCGACGTCGAAACGAGGACATACGAACAGTATGTGTTCGGCAGTTTGGTCTACACCTGGGCAGTCAGGGCAGGCGGGGACCTCCGCGTGCCCGAATCTGTAGAGGTACTGTCGGAAGCAGCCATGGCCTGACAGGAATTGTGTCAGATGGAAGTGAACTTCCCCATGGTCTACCCACCCAGCTCGATATGCTAGGTATCAGCCGGTGGATCCACCTACCTTTCGAGGAGTTATCGCACTCACGCTGCCATCTCGCGACCGAGGTCACCCTGGTGCGCTCGCGGGCTCCTCTATTTCCACGTAGCTCGAAGCACTCCTCATCTTCCCGAATGACCAGCCCGACTGGCATCATGCTCGCCATCACGCAGGACCAGCTCAAAGGTGTACTGGCGCACACCTTTGAGCTGTTGGACATCATCTTCGATAGTGCCGCAACAACAGTCGACGCTCTCTTGCATGTAACTTGCATGGGAACTTCAGTCTCAGAACCCCGTCATACATGAGGTTCCATAGCACCGGGCGTAGGATCGAGCCCTGCGGGACTCCAGCGGTAATCGGAACCCTTTTCTGACCGGCATCGGTCTCGTATAGCAGTACTCGGTTCTGGAAGTAACTTTCCAGGATCCGGTACAGACCCACCGGTAGGCTAAGCCGGTGTAACGAGAGCGCGATGGCATCCCAGCTTGCGCTGTTGAATGCATTCTTCACGTCAAGTGTCACTAACGCACAGTATCGAATACCTCGCCTTTTTCGTTGGATCGCTATCTCGGCAGTATTTATCACTGAGTTGAGAGCGTCCACTGTGGACTTACCCTTCCGAAAGCCAAACTGGTTGCTTGACAGACCGTCCGTACCTTCCGCGTACGGGGTGAGCCTGTTGAGGATGATCCTCTCAAGCAGTTTGCCAGTCGTGTCTATCAGACAGATTGGTCTGTACGCCGATGGGTCGCCTGGCGGCTTCCCGGACTTCGGCAACAACACCAATTTCTGCCTTTTCCATCTATCGGGGAAACGGCTCTCGTCAAGGCATCTCTGTATAGCTAGCCTGAACATGTTCGGGTTCGCTATGATCGCTGCCTTGAGAGCGTTGTTTGGAACTCCATCCGGCCCTGGAGCTTTGTTCATTGCTAGGGAATTAGCCACTGCGAGTAGTTCTTCATTCGTCACCGGAGCCACCATTTCGACCGTGCCCGCACTGTCTCGTAGTGCAGGGGGCCAGGGGCTTGTGGCTCGAGACGGGAAGAGTGCTTCGACAATCGTCGCCAAATGGTCCGGAGACCGTTCTGGGGGTGAAGAGCCTCCTTTGGTTTTGGCCATCACGATTCTGTAGGCGTCACCCCACGGACTCGTGTTGGCACTCTTACACAGGTTGTCGAAACACGCTCTCTTGCTGCTTTTAATGGCCTTGTTAAGGCCAATTTCGCAGCTCGAAACACTTCACGGCGGTTCTCTCGTGCATCCTCGGTGCGAGCTCTTTGCATCCTACGTCTAGCTCTGAGGCAGGCTGATCGTAGAGCTGCAATCTCGGCACTCCACCAGTATACCGGGCATCTGCCGTTTCTTGGCAGGGTTTTTCTCGACATAGTGGCGTCGCACGCGCGTGATTGAACAGCTACCAGCGCATCCCCGCTTAGACTGTCGGTGTTATATATATATATATGTATATATATATATATATATATATATATATATATATATATATATATATATATATATATATATATATATATATATATATATATATATATATATATATATATATATATATATATATATATATATATATATATATATATATATATATATATATATATATATATATATATATATATATATATATATATATAATCTCTCGAGGGATGATTAACTGTCATATTTGGAGAAAAAAATCGTTCTACACATACCATGAAATCTCAGCCGTTACTAAGTTATTGAACTTTTTGTGTTAAATACTTAGTTGTATTAAAATAGCTCAAAATCAAAAAATATACTTTGTATTTCAAATCTTTTAGATCTATTGGATAGGTGAGAAAATTTTCCACTGAAAAATGTCCTCAAATGTTACAGCTAATGAGGTTAAGTAATCTTTTCACAGTAATTTATTTAAAATTTAACAATTTTGATCGATTTTTCGTTCACTTCGCGAAAATCTTAATAGTTAACATCACTATTTTAATAATTCAAATTGTTAGTCTTGAAAAGTTGTATAATTTGTTCTTTGACATGATACACTTATCTTGTCTTGTTTTCATGTGTTTGGGTTATTGAACTTGGATATTTTTATCTCATATTCACTAATACTAGCTCTTATTGAAAAAGTATGGCACTTATTGTACCTTTTCTTATTTTTATTCGAAAGCCAGGAAAATTTGGCAGAGAAAAATGTATTAATACCTTTCAGTTAAGTGAATTTAGTATTCTTTTAGAAGTTAATTAATTTAAAGTTAGTGTTATTATTTGCATTTTCGTTGTTTTCTTAAAATAGTAAATAATAAATTTCACCATTATTATCATGGAATGAATGCATCTCAGCAAGTTCTACAATTCTTTTGACTCCATTCAATTATCTCTTTTAGTTTCGAAGCAAAATCATTTTTATCTTCTCGTTCATATGCAAAAACAACGATTTCGAACCCACTGCATTTGTGATAAAGCCATGCTGTGTTAACTATTAAATTGCAGCGAAATGAAAAGCGATAGGGGTAAAGTGTCAAATAACAAGTTGTAGAGAATATTAAGGGGCACCAAATGAACAATAATGACGATAAATTTAGTTGATTAATAATTAGAATAATTACAAAAATCACCAAAAAACGCAAATTTTGAGTTATTTTACTAGTAAAAAGTCATGTAGTACACTTAACTAAAAGATATCTGTACATACATCGAAAGGAAATTTTCTCAGCTTTCCAATGAAGCCCTGATAGTAGCGATATAAAGCTAATTTTTTTAAATTAGAGTCTCTTAAGAACTTTCAAGTCAATTACAGGAAAATTTTAGAAGTCAAATTACAAGGAAACGAGAAGAGATAGGAATATTATGTTGAAGAACAAATTATGAATCGTCCACAAACCCAACTTTTGGATAATAGATATTGCTATAATCATAATTCATTATTTTGAGAAAATTAACAAAAAACTCATCAAAAACACTAACTTTTAACTACTTTACAACTAAAAGGTAATTAAAACTAATTATCTAAAAGATATGAGAACATTACACAATAGAAAATTTTCTCACCTTTCCAATGGCACTAAATGATTTAAAATACAAGGTATACTTTTTGAGTTAGAGGTGTTTTAAGATAAACAAGTTTTTTACACAAAAAGTTCCATAACTCTGTAACGGTTGTGATTTGATGGTCTGTGTGGAACGATTTTTTGCTTCAAATATGACAGTAAATCACCCCTCGAGAGATTTTTACTCATGAACCAAACACCCTATATATAAAAGTCAATGTTGGCATTTATTATGGATCGTGTTTATGTGCTATTGGTTGGGAATTATCTGCCCGCCAGATTGCGCTTCGGAACAAATTGTGTTTTCGGCTTATTTCGTTGAAAGTCGCAGCAACGCGCGATTGGTATTAAATAGCAAGCTATACAAGAAAATCAAAAATAATGAGCGCTTTGAAAAATATTCCGACATTTGCGATAAACTAAATACGACCATAGACTCTGCACTGCATAACTCTGCGGACTATAACTTAAAAGCTGAACAGCAGATCAAACCTTATCCAACGAATATTTTTAACTACGTCAAATTCAAATTAAAATCAGACAATTTTCCATCAACAGGCATTTAGATGACAACGTACACGATAGCCCGGAATAAATCTGCAACCTATTTGCAACATTCTTCCAAAAAATATATACAAATGTTCCAAAAAACTCGAACAAATGTTGGCAGCACCCTCTCAGATTTTATCGAAACTTTCTGTACATGAGAACTTTGTCACAAAAAGCACCTTTGCATACTTTGTTTTTCCAAAAATGATCTAGACTGTCTTTTGAAAAGGGTCAAACTTTTTTTACCAATTTAATTCAAACGGCTATAGTCTAAAAATGACAAATCTTACAAAAAAAATGTTGTAGGAGTGATTTTCACAAAATTAGTCAAATTTTCGAATAAAAATATTGAAAAATTCACACTGAACTGAGAAAAAATCAGTTTGGATAAGGAAAACTTTTTTCCAAATAAGTTTTTTCCTTGAAAGTGCCCAACTTGAATTTTTGACGGTAGGTAGGGAACATAATTACCTATCTTGGAACAAAATTTCATCCAAATCAAAAATGGTTTTTTTTTTGTAAATCGACTTTAAATTTTTAAAATCAATTTTTTCAGTGTAGGAGTCAATGAAGAATTTTTTCAATACTTTTATTCGAAAATTTGACTAATTTTGTAAAAACCACTCCTACAACATTTTTTGTAGGACTTGTCATTTTTAGACTAGAGCTATTTGAAAAAAAATGGTAAAAAAAAGTTTGGCCTTTTTCAAAAGACAGTCTAGATCATTTTTGGAAAAACAAAGTATGCAAAGTGGCTTTTTGTGACAAAGTCTTCATGTACAGAAAGTTTCGATAAAATCTGAGAGGGTGCGACCAACATTTATTCGAGTTGGCGCGAAATTCGTCAAATATCACCTTCTAATGCCTAATCCTTCTAATCCCAGTGTCCGCCTTCTCATTACCGGAATGGAGCACTGCGAAAGAATTCAAACTAAGGCAATCTGCTATGATTTTTCAGATAAAGTACTCGAAAACTTCCATGTTTTTCCCAAGAAATACAGAGTGCTTTTCATGCTCCATCAAATGGAGAGCCTCCTGTAAGTGTAACGATGTGCACATGGTCCTTGATAGGTAAATATAGAACCATCAAATTTGTGAGGAGAATGCTGGCAGCACAGCCTCTTTTATGATTGCACTCAACACTAATGTCATAGCATAAAAGCGATGCATAGCTGTCATCATATGACGAACGTTCCGTATTTTCCAATCACAAGATGAATCGAATACACAACATAGACCCTAGCCACCAGACGAAACATTGTTTCTCTGATGATCTATCCGTTAATCTGTTGACGGACCGGTGCCAATAATCGCGTTTTTCAGCTTTCATAAAGTTTTTCATTTGCATTTATAGTGTCGCGTATTTTGGAAAAAAATCGGACGATCCGACGTTCAAAAGCCTCTTTCGCGTAAGCAATCTCTGCCCACCACAAAGTAGGAGACTGTTCACGGTTGTTCGCGTAGGGGAATTCGTTTCGTCTGACCTTTAATCGTAGTGCAAATGCATTGTGTAAAGCCTGGTTTTAAGCCAGCATCCTTCAAAGGACACTCTCAGGCCTTTACGAGGAAGCTTAGCAGAAAAAACTGATTTTCCTCTTTCGGAAATTTATAGGATGGCGAACTAGAATTTTCACTGGCCGAAGCAAAGGGTTCTTGAAGGAGCGATTCCCATACTTCGAAATTAAGGCCCCTACACCATAAATCTCTACTTCACAGGTGGGTACATAGACAAGATACTTCTTCGTACACGGCCGAGTGGTATTTAGATAAATCTCGAATATATTGATGGCATTAAATCGATTATATTTGCCCTCATACAAGTTTGTAATGAATATATACCTAATTCGTTACTGATACTTTTTGCATGTATCAGGCAACTAGCAGTTCAGAAACTGGATTCTGAGGTGATTATGACTTTCATTGATTTAGTTTTCGATAAAAATACACTTAAAAAATAAATTCAGTTTGGACAAGGAATTTTTTTTATTCATATAACTTTTTTCCTTAATAGTGCCCAACTTGAATTGTTGACGGTGGGTAGAGAACTTAATTGCCTATCTTGGAACCAAATTTCATCCAAATCAAAGATGGGTTTTTTTTATAAATCGACTTTAAATTTTTAAAATCAATTCTTTTCAGTGTAGGAGCCAATGAAGATTTTTTTCAATATTTTTATTCAAAAATTTAACTAATTTTGTGCAAATCACACCTACAACATATTTTGTAGGATTTGTCATTTTTAGACTGTAACCGTTTGAATTAAATTGGTAAAAAAAGTTTGACCCTTTTCAAAATACAGTCTAGATCATTTTTGGAAAAACAAAGTATGCAAAGTGGCTTTTTGTGACAAAATCCTCATGTACCGAAAGTTTCATAAAAATCTGAGAGGGTGCTGCCAACTCTGAATACGATTTAGCGCGAAATACGTCTATAGTTCCAAAAAGTTGGCCTGCTTTTCTGTCCTTGAATGTGGTCTATCCAATTCACGTTTCTATGAAAACGAGCGATAAGGTTTGCAATAATTTTCACTATTTATCAATTTGAGGGAGCTACTTGTTTCGATTTCAAAGCAGCACTTCAATTAAATTATTTTTCTGTTGATGGCTCAACCGCAGGACATCTTGGAACCCTTTCGAGGCAGTCTAGAGGAGGAAAGATCGCTCCTCTTCCTTGACTTCCCCGGAACGACAAACGATGTTTCCTAGTGTGGGATCAGGATCAGCCTCGACAGGAAACAAGCGAGCATTACAAGGTGTGAGTCGCTTATCACAAACGAACAAACAGTGTGATAGCCTGTATTGCAATGTTCCACGATGTGCAATGGTGTACAACGAAACAAAAACATTGGTTGCTATGATCATTTAACTGCAATTTGTTGACAGTTTTTGAGTTGACAGAAGTGTGCCTCAATTTTTCACACATTGTGATAACGAGTGAAATGATAGTGCTTTCTTTCAGGAAAAATTTCGCCAATTAATGAGTAAAAAAAAACCCTTAATCGAAAAATTATCTCGAAAGCGCAACGTAGGGGTTAGTTTTTTTTACATAGAACTTGTATGTAAAATTTTAAATAAATCGGTTAAGTAGTTTTTGAATGGCTCTTAACATCGAAAATTGTGTTTTTTCCAGAGATGTTTTACAAAAAGCGTTGTCACCGAGTCGCTTATCGTTAGTTTTTCATGAAAAAAATTACAAAATCTTGTTGAAATGATACATTACAATGCACAAAAGTTTTAATTAATTCGCTTCTCCCAAATTTGTAAAAAAATCGCAAAAAAATGTTTATTTTTTACGCTGAAACCCTTAACCCCTCCCTCCCTTAACCATAGCCGAATAAATAGCTAACGGCAAAGCATACTGCGTCCGATTATGGCGCTACTGCTGATGGTACCGAAGATGATTATTGACACGCAAATATTGTGCGGAACGTGGTTGAAACTCAGTTTGGCACAGCATGCTTTGACGTTCACGCTGTTTCGATGACATGGGCGATGTGGTGGTGCCCCCAGAAAGCAACAGTTAAATTATTAAAGCAAATGTATTCCCGTTTTATTACCATTCGAACCTTTTATGAAAATATAAGATCAACTTTACTCGTTGGGAACCAAATCCATTGGTACAATTATGTGATATAGCATTTATTTTCCGCTTCAGGTGGTTGGATTTCTATAAAAAATTGCGATGGAATAATTATCTTTCAGTTAATTAAGGAAAACCTGATCCAGATTCGTTAGGCTACCTCAAAAAAAAAATGTATCTGTGCACAATTAGAAACGCCTTGTGTTGGTTTTCAGTGCATGAAATGTGCAATCAAAGTAAGCGGCTACATAAATCAATAACACTCACTAATGAGAATACTTTGGTAATACTTAAAACTAACCTTTGGAGTGCAATGCAATAAAAAGAAAAATATGAATTCAGAATTTGCTGAAATGATGGATGAAACGTACATCGCATTCCCAAAAATTGTACTTTTTCAACCGAACGAATCGAAGGCAAACATAATCGGTAAATGGATTGAAAAATCATCGCATCAAAAGTTCGGATTTTGCAACGTGTTTGACGAACAATTTTCCTATTTCGCTGTGTGTTTACCTTTTACCGAAGAGAGGAAAAAACTGCATCTTTTCTCTGTTTATTTCGTCCTAAATCAACACAGAACTGAAAATAGTTGGATTCAAATAAATGAACCGCATGGACAAGATTTAAGGCAAATATTGCCCTGAACATGATTTCAATCAATCAGTTCAGTACAGAATGTTTCATCTTCGCTCAATGGGAGTTGTTTGCTAATCCTTATACCATTTGCTAACGTCGGTAGAGATCATAATCAACCATGCGTTTCCGTTAAACCAACTCCATTGATGGAAACGCATGGTTGTTGGTTTGGATGTTTTACATTAACAATTTTTATCTTGCCATCGCGTCTTCATTGGACTATTATTCATCCATCCTTGCTGCAATCCGGGGCTGAATAATGACGTTGCACTGCAAAAGTCAATACCGGTTTCCTTTCTCGCTGGTACGGACAAAGACAAATCACCTGTCCGGTACGCCGCTCGGGGACGGGGAAATGTTGAGCCATGGCAAATTCTTGGCAGCTGCACTTTTCGCTAATGCCAGTCAATTTACCGACCCGTCGTTTCAATTCCAGCTGGGATCCCCCCTTTCTCTTGGATGAAGCATTTTTCACACAATGCCCATTCGCACCCCTCCGCCGCCAAAAGCGCAAACGATGAGTAGCGGCAATAATTTAATGCAATTGGATTAATATTGCCTGGTTTATTGATTTATTATCGGCAGTCTGACACAGATATTGGCTATCGGATAGGCTGGATTGGAGAGAAGAGAAAAAAAAACGCCTCTGGATATGCAGGAGCAATAAAAATTTAAAGCTTTTTTTAGTGCCTCAACCCTCGCTTGAGTAATCGCCGCAGGGCATATGTGATGGTATCTAAATTTCTTTTTGATACGTTTTTCGCTTTCTAGTGGCAAAATGTGTTCGCGAAGCTTTTATGCGTCACTTACATAGTACGCTTAGGTTAAAGCTTCAATTGCGAGGCAGTACCACCTAGAAAAAGAAAACCTCATCGGCATTGAAATCTGGTAAGGTCCTAATCTGTAGTCTGATGAGGTGAGTTTACTGCGGGCTTTGGGAATAATATATGTGTGGGATGCCATTTGGGACAGATGTGGTTTATTGGTTTTCAAGTGGCACGCCGTGTTTTGCTTGAAGCTGTGGACCGACATAAAGGTGGTCGGTGAGTGATTTGCCGATGGCGGTCCTTTGATAGAAGTTACTATTACTTGAAACAAGTATGTGTTGATGGAATGAAAATTGAATGGCAGTTCCTTTGATTGATTTCGTTATCTCTAGGGATTGGAAACTGTACTGCGACTGTACAATATTTGTTAGTGTTATTAGAAGTTAAGTGCAATATCTGTATCTCCAACGATTATATCAGAACGGAAATGTTACAACACGGAACAGATCTTTCAATTAAAGTTGGCTCTTGTAGGTAATTTGTTCGTGGTCTATACCCACTCGTCCGTCACCCTCAGTCAAGGTACATTTTACGCTCAGGCTGCTCTTCGTACTAATAGCAATTAGATTGCTACTGAAAGGAATAACATACCTCCCACAACCATCGGATTTACTTTATCTTCAATCAAATACATCATCTAGGACAACAACACATCTAGTGACGACTTTTCAAAGTACATCAACCCGAACAACAAAAAGCCGAGAGGCCAAAAATTCCAAAAGCCAAATTTGCAAATGGGCGAAAAATTACAATATGGTGAAAATTCCAGAAGGGCAAAAAATTTCAAAACCACAAAGAGCTGCATAAGGACAAAAAATTTGAAAAAGGCAGAAAATTCAAAAAGGGCAAAAGATACAATAATAGCAACGAAAAAAAAAAATTCCATAGAAACAAAAAATTTGAAAAGGACAGATATTAGAAAAAGGGCAAAAATTCCAAAAACGGAAAAAATTCCGAAACGGAAAAAAATCCAAAAGGGCAAAAAATTTCAAATGAAGAAATAATTCCAAAAGGGCAAAAAAATCCCAAGCAGCGAAAAATTACAAAGGGACAAATAATTACAAAAAGGCAAAAAATTCCCAAATGAAAAAAATTGCGAACGAGCAAAGGGGCAAGAAATTCCAAAAGGGAAACAAAATCCAGAACGGCTTAAAATTCCAGAATGGGCAGAAAATTTCATTAACGAAAAAACTCTAAAAGGAGGAAAAACCAAAAAAAGGCAAAAATTCCAAAAGGGTATAAATTCCAAATGGCAAAATATTCCGAAAGGAGAAAAAATTCAAAAAGGGAAAAAAATGAGAAGGGCAAAAAATTGCAAAAGAGCAAAAAATTCCATAAGGGCCAAAAAATTCCATAAAGGCAAAAAATTCCAAGTGGACAAAAAATTACAAAAGAGAAAAAAATCCAAGAGAGCAAAAAATTTCAAGAAAGCAAAAAAAACCAAATCCAAAAAGTAACAGAAGAGTAAAAAATACCAAAAGGGCAAGAATGAAATAAAAAAATCCAAATCAAAAAAATCGAAAAGGGCAAAAAATTCCAAAATGGTTAAAAACTCCAAAGGGGTAATAAATATCAAAATGACATAAAATTCCAACAGAGCTAAAATTCCACAAGAGCAGAAAAATTCGAAAATGGCAAAAAAATTAAAAAGGGTAAAAAATTCCAAAATGGCAAAAAATTCTTAAAGGCAAAAAATTCTTAAAGCAAAAAAAATGCGAAGAGGCAAAAGGGCAAACAATTTCAAAAGGGAAATAAAATCGAAAACAGCTAAAAATTCCAGAGAGGGCAGAAAGTTTCCTAAAGGAAAAAATATTCTTAAGGAGAAAAAACCATAGGAGGCAAACAATCCAAAAGGGTATAATTCCCAAAAGGGCAAAATATTTCGAAAGAACAAATAATTCCAAAAGGAAAAAAATTTCAGGAAGGCAAAAAAATCCAAAAGAGCAAAAAATTCCAAGAAAGCTGAAAATTCCACAAGGGCAAAAAATTTCAAAAGGAGAAAAAATTCCAAAATGGAAAAAAATCCAGGAGGGCAAAAAAATCCAAGATGGCAAAAAATTCCAAAAGGGCAATATATTCCAAATGGGTGAAAATTTTCAAGAAAGCAAAAAAATCCAAATCCTAAATGTATCAAAAGCATTAAACATACCAAAAGGGCAAAAAAATTCCAAGAATGCGAAAAAATCCAAATAAAAAAATCGAAAAAGCAAAAATTACAAAATGGCAAAAAATACGAAAGGGGCGATAAATATCTAAAGTGCAAAAAATTCCAGGACAACTAAAATTCCATAAGGGCAAAAAATTCGAAAATGACAAAAAATTCCAAAAAGTCCAGAAAGACAACAAATTTCAAAAGGGTAAAAAATTCCAAAGTGGGCAGAAAATTCCAAGAGGGTAAGAAATTTACAAAAGGGCAAAAATATTGAAAAGGTCAAAATATTCCAATATGGCAAATCCAAAATGGTTAAAAACTCCAAAAGTGCAGAAAATTTCATAAAGGAAAAAAAATCCTTAAATAGAAAAAAACCAAAAAAAGAGAAAAAATTCCAAAAGAGTAAAAAGTCTAAAAGACAAAATATTCCTAAAGGACAAAAAAACAATAGGCAAAAAATTTCAGAAAGGCAAAAAATCGCAAAAGAGCTAAAAATTCCACAAGGGCAAAAAATTCGGGAATGGCAAAATATTCCAAACGGACAAAAAATTCTAAAATGGCAAAAAAAAAATCAGTAGGGCAAAAATTCTAAAAGGGCAAAAAATCCAAATGGGCAAAAAATCCTAGAGGGCGAAAAATCCAAAACGGTAAAATATAACAAAAGGTTGAAAAATTCCAAAGGGGATAGAAATTACAAAAAGGATAAATATTACAAAAGAGCAAAAAAATCCCAAGAGGTGAAAATATTCCTCAAAGGCAAAAAATCCAAAGGGGCAAAAAATTCCAAATCGGCAAATAACTCCAGAAGGGCAAAATATTTCGAACGGGCAAAAAATTCCAAATGGACAAATAATTCCAAGGGAGTATTTTTTGCTTGAAAGCAAAAAAATTCTACAAAGGCAAAAAAATCTAAACTTGTAAAAAAATTCCAAAACAACCAAAAATTCCAAAATGGCAAATTTCCAAACGAAAAAAAATCTCAAGAGGTCAAAAATTCCAAACGGGTAAAAAAATTCCAAGAGAACAATAAAATCCAAAATGACAAGAATTCTAAAATTGCAAAAAATGCAGGACGACAAAAATTCTAAGAGGGCGAAAAATTTCAAAAGGACGTAAGGACGTCAGGACGTCAGGACGGCAGGACGTAAGGACGTAGAGAACAGCACGACGTAGAGAACGGCAGGATGTAGAGAACGGCGGGACGTAGAGAACGGCGGGACGTAGAGAACGGCGGGACGTAGAGAACGGCGGGACGTAGAGAACGGCGGGACGTAGAGAACGTCAGGACGTCAGGACGTCAGGACGTCAGGACGTCAGGACGTAAGGAAAAGAGGAAAACGGGAAAACAAGAAACGGGAAAACAGGAAAAGGGAAAAGTAAAAGAGAAAAGTAAAAGGCAAAAGAAAAGGTAAAAGAAAAAGAGAAAAGTAAAAGGCAAAAGAAAAGGGAAAAGGGAAAA